>NC_133126.1:49017407-49349074 GCF_048418815.1 Hemitrygon akajei
AAAGCTTGTAAAGACATTGCAAGGCGTCACTTAGAAGATACAGTAAAGATGTGGAAGAAGGTCTTCAGGTCAGATGAGACTAGAGTGGAATTTTTTGACCTGAACACTAAGTGGTATGTGTGGCGTAAATATAATGCTGCGCATCAGTTAGGTAGTACATCCCTACTGTAAAACATTGTGGAAGTAGCATCTTGTTAAGGGGATGCTTTTCAGCAGCAGCAACTGGAAATCTGGTCAGGATTGATGGAAAGATTAATGCTTCTGAATACAGAGAAATACTACATAAAAACCTGCTAGCCTCTGCTAGAAAGCTTAAGCTGGGCAGAAAGTTTGTCTTTCAGCAGGACAATAACCCAGACTACACTGCCAGAGCAATCATGGAGTGGATTGGAATGAAGAAAATTGATGTCCTTGAATAGCGCAGTCAGAATCTTGACTTTAAACCGATCAAACATCTCTGGCAAGACCTCAGACTGCTAACTAGCACTTCTCCTCAACTACCCTGGCATAGCTTGAGCAATTTTGCCAGGAGGAATGGGGAAATCGTGCTCCATCGCATTGTGCAAAGCTAATAGACTTAACCAAAAATACCAGTGGCTATAATAGCTTCAAGAGATGGTTCAACTGAATACTGACCAAAGGTGGATGAATACTTTTGAACTGCTGACATTTCAGTTTTTTGAATCTTTAGTTGTTCATGCTTTACAATTGTTCCTCTTTTTTCAGCTCTAATGTGAATAAAGGAGTATGTGATTCACAAATAAAAATTCTCAGTTAAATTGATTGAAGTCCCTGGTTGTAATACTCATTCATGTGAACTGGGGACAGAATACTTTCACAAGTCACTGGATGCTTTCTCCCTGAATTGATCTTAAGATTGGATGAGGTGGTTAGAAAGAGGGGAAAAAGGAAGGAAAAGCATTGTAACTCCTTTCCCTATACTTTCATGGTAGAAAAAATGGCTGGGAACCCCTGCCCAGGTGAGATATTAAATGAGTTTTTTAAAAAAAGGAATGATCAGTAAAACATCAATCGTCAACTTTCGATGGCAGCTTAAGCTTCCAATCTTCAAATAGATATACATACAGAGTGTGTTTTTCAGCTGTTTTCTGGACCAAGATTGGCAGATTTTGTTGTGTGGTGGTTGGCATCTGTCTGTCTCAAAGGACAATGGGTGATGATCATCATCACAAGCCTGGCTGGAAGGTCTGGAGATCCTGAGATGCCCAGTCATCAAGACCCGCCCCCCCCCCCCCCCCCACCTCGGCCTCACCAGTGTAGTCCAAAGGAAAGCTTATAAGCAATACGTTTGGCACTAGCTTGGCTACAGGAGCTGCAGGAAGGATGCTCAATGATATCCAGCCGCCTTAGGAGCTCCATTCCAGATTTGCTGTCGGGGTTTACTCTCGTAGCATTCGTCTCTCCCGAGGCTGCTCACAAGACAGAGGGGCTATTTACCCATAGGTGGGGATCTGTTCAGCCCGAGTCTGAAAGGAGTTCAGGTTCCGTGTGTTGCCAGCAAGGAGGTACTACATGAGGCTTGCTGTTGGAAAGGCTATGAAAGACTCACACATTCAGCTCTCCTTTTCGCAAGACTGCTAGCCAGCTGTGGAAGCGGAAAGTGAGAGTGATACGATACTACCACACTAGATGCATCACATGCATCTGTTGTATGACCACATATGTAATCTGAATCTGATTCAAGTTAGTGTTGAATAAGGTGCAAATGTCAAGGAGAAAGTACTTTGCTAAGAAGACCCATCTTGCTATGGAGACCATTCATTAACTATGTCAAGGATTTGGACTTAACAGAAGATTAAAAGAGTATTACTTTCTGTAGACAATACAGCTTCCAAAATTTGTAGAAAATTTATATTATTTATTTATTGATTTTTGAATTGTATTATAAATACCTGTTAAATTTTACACATTTTTTATATATAGATGACCACTTGTTGAAATAGGAGAAGCACTTTTTGTGTTTTTTTTGTGTGTTGTTGTCTTGTTTGTTGTGTTAATACAGCAACTTATGTATTTTCTGAATAATATAAGAAAGTATAGGAAGGTAAAAGCTGTATTTTGTGGTATTAAAATGCAAATAAAAATATTGTGGGGGAAAAAAGACATTTATGAACAGGTTAAATGGCTATCAGAAAATTAATCCACAACTATATGCCTTTGCCTTATATTGTGTATCCCTATTCCACTGGCAAAACAAAGGTCATTAGAACCATAACTCCTTACAAAGGCAACTGTTTTCCAGCAAATTAATCAACATTCTCCCAATGTACTTTCAACATCAGAAAACTGTATTTATGCAGCCTGACACACATTTCCATTTAGATTAGGTGGCCACGCAGTTTACAGTCAAGGAAGAATATCCAGACCTTAGGTCAAGTAGAAGCCCTATTCTATATCTACTGGAATTTGGGCTTTAGTGCTAAACTAGTTTCTATATGCCTCTTTTGAAAGTGATAACAGGTTTAAAAGGCATTGCTCAAGTCTCTCAGCCCCTACATTAAGCAAATATTCATATTGGGCTGTTTTATAGACAAATGACTGAAAAACGTGTTGAAAAATCTAACTAAATTATCAATGTCGACACTGATATTTGCAATAAATCCACAAATTTTTTATATATTCACAAATACCATTTTGTAAAACAATATGAATAAGAAGGCCCCAAAAATGGATAAGAAGTCCCAATAATGTGCATAAAATTCAATTAGCGATTAATAGAAGTAGCTATCTTAAAAAATCTATTCATAGGAATGGCGGCATACAACTGCTTGAAGTTTTCTTTTGTACCATATGCAAATGCAGCCAGTTTCATTCTAATTAGCATCATCAATGAAGTAAATGGCAACAATAAATTATACCCCAAACTTTAAAAAGGCAGTGGCACACTGACATTAAATATAAAGTAATAGTGAAACAAAAATACCAAAAACGGAAACTAAAATTAATATTTTTCTGATATTAGAAATGTTTATCAAACTCTGCTTATTTTTTATGGCCTACACTATATAGTATGAAGTGAATAGTAACAGGAGACTAATGGAATTAAACTAACCTCCATAAAGTGCCAAGAATGGAAGAAAATGAGACTCTTCTCATTAGCTTACAGCTGATGGCTGTGAACAATATGGGTCATAGGCTGTAGCGGGGGTTGGGAAAGCAGAACCACATTTGCTTTGCTGTGCTCCAAACACACTTTAATATCAGCAACTACAAAAGACAGGCCATCTGCTAAGTTGCATGAAAGAATCTCTAAGAGATCTTAGTAAAAAAAAAACCCAGGGAAAAACTGTGGAATATTTGCTGAGAGAGTATAAGAAAATCTGCTATTGCCAACCAAATCCAACAACACCAATAGCAGATTTTTCTACACCATCTCAACTCCACCAACAAATGTAAAGCTAATTGTAATTGTCCAAAAAATAAAGACAGTTAATTAATTTTCTTCAGAATTATAAGTATTGGGCTGGCATTTATCCTGATAAAAATAGTGTGTCTGTAAAGTGGTAACTAATAGGATTCTGAAAGGGCCAAAATTGAAACCCTAAAAACCTTCCCATTAAATGATTTAACTGTACTTACGTATGCAATACAAGTAGTTTCCATTTTTTTCTTTGAAACTCTGCTGCGGATTTTTAAAATATCCACCTGACAGAGCAGGGTGAGCCTTTGTTTAATATTCCCACTTAGTACTGCAGCAGAACCTCCGCGGAGAATTTTGTCTTTACGACTTCAGCAGTGGCTGTGGATCCAGCTTTTTCCAGCTCCAGTGGGTGTGCTATCAATGGAGCCAGGATGACATCTTTTAAAAACAGCCAGTATCGCTCTACCCGTTAACTCATTAATCAGATGGAGCTGCGCTTTTGCAATTTTTTTTGTTAGACAAATTAAAATTACAATTTGAGCAAAACATTATCGGGAAGATGTAATTGCACTTGAGGGAGTGCAATCGAGATTTATGAGAAGATACAAGGGCTGAATTTGTTTTAATCAGGAGGAAAGGCTGGAGATGCTGCCATTGTTTTTAGGAGTGACTTGAGGTAGACATAATGGACATGGATTGAGTAAATGGGAAAGACCTTTATACCTTAACATATTACTCTGTATGTAGACAAGGTCAAAACCCCGAAGCATCAATTTAAAAAATATTGAAAGATTGCCTGGAGGAGGGATGAGAAGCAGCTGTTTTTTCATTCAAAGGTTGGAAGGGTCTGGAATACAATGCGCAGAAGGGTTGTAAACGCAGAGTCGCTCGTAGCATTTAAAAGGGTACATGAACGTGTGAACGTGAATAACCAGCAGGATTATGGACATAGTGCGGGGCATTCCTTGCTGGACAGCTCCTTTTCCAGTAACCTCCAAATGTGTAATATATTTTCAGCGAGTATATTATTCTACAAAATTGTACAAACAATTTTATTCACTGAAATCACGCTCCTTTAATTTTCTAAAGTACCCTGCAACCGGAATATACGGAAGATTCCTGCAGCGTAAAGCAGCTGCTGCTCTCAGCTCGAAGACTTGAATAGCTGTCACTACGAAACGGCAGGATTTGTAACTGGGCACATTATGGAAGAAGGAATGACACGCCGTTCGAAATTCACGCTGTTAAAGTAACTCCCACCGTCACAAGCTGGCCAACAACAGCATCATGTAAACCTTTGCAAAACGATTGAAATAAGAATTATTTGGAAGCAGCAAATGATATATAATTAACCTACAGCTGCATGACTCCATTCGGTGAAAGGAGCACCACAACAATAGAATGCGTTGTTCCCTTTCTTTACTGGGGAAGGGCACCGTACAGAGGAAAAATAAGAAAACTATCTCTGGTTATACTGCACAATCCTAAATGTGCGGGGGGGGGGGGGGACCAGTGACCATTCCTATAGGATCAAGATTTGCGGCGCTCACCCCCAATAGTACGTTAGGACACTAACGAGGGCGGCGGGGTAATGCTGTGAAGAATCATTGTCAGTCAGTTGTGAAGAACCAAACTAAGACAGCAGGCAAGAGGTAACCCAATTTTCTGCCGTCCTAATTCTCACCTTATGAAGTTTCCACATTGCCCCGAGCGGCTTCATTTCATGACTATCATGCTTGCCCTCTTCCAGACACTGGTAACAGACGGGCGCCTTGCAGTTGACACAGTACATGCTGTGGTTCTCCAGCTCATGGTCGGTGCAGGTGGAGATCTTGCGCGGGCTCAGCCTCCTGCAGATCCTGCCTTGTGCCGGCGGCACCAGGCGATGCTTGACCAGCGGCCCGCGGGGAGGATGGCACCTCAGGCGACAAGCCTCGCAGTAGAAGACATCGCACTGCTCGCACATGACGGTGGCTTCCTTCGGCGCCTTCTCGCACAACTGGCACTTGAGGGCCACGGCCCTGCTTTGCTGGTAACGGTCAATGATGCCCTCGAGGACACGGTTCTTGGGAAAGCCGCGGAGGCCCCGCTCGTCCAGGATCAGGCTGCGGTGGCACTGCGGGCAGGTGATGCACGAGTTGCGGGGAGGCACGGCCGGTGACGGCGGGAAGACCCTCACACCGTTCGGTGACCTCTGGCAAGGAGTGGTCGGCGCACTCGCGAAGCCGGCGTACGAGCCGTAGCCACTGTCGGCCTCGCTGTACAGGCTCATCTTGTCCAGGTCCAGGTAGTCGTAGTCGGATCCCGAGGCACGGCTCTGAGGGGACTCGGCTTCGGGCGTCTGGACCAGGATGTTGCGAGCGCAAACCAGGCACAGGTTGTGAGAGCAAGGCAAGATGATGGGCTCTCGGAAAAAAGAGCCGCACACCGGACATTTGAGCTCCTCTTCCATTTCATCCATTGGGGGTAATTGCAAACCCGGCGGCAGAGCGCGCCGGTCCCTGAATTCAGCAATATTGAAAGCTTTACTGCTGCACACAAGAGATCGCAGGCAGCTACCTCCGCTGCAGTCGCCTCGCATTAAACCCTTCACCTGCTGTTCCACCCACCGCCACTCAGCGACTTTTTGATTGGCCATCCCATCCGGGCGGAATTCAAATTCGCCTGCTCATTGGTGAGCTCGGACTGTCCATCCTCGCGGCACCGCAATCGGTATATAAAGGTTGGAGAATAATAGATTACATAAAAATCTCGCGGTTCAAAAATGAGAGATAGCAAAGTGCAAAAGTTTTAACTAGAGCTCTGGGCTTGCTTGGAAATATCACTGTTGAGGTCGCCTCGCTAAATATTGTTGACAATAAATAATCAATTTGGCGCATGGTTTCATGAAACCCGCTAAGAGTGAATATTCCACGTCCCACATTTTCATGTTATTAACCCCTTACAGAATTTTCAACTGTTCGCAATTTCAATTTTCAATTGTTTACAAGTAGATGAAGGTTGTGCACGCATAATGGCAGTGAATCATATTTGACCAAAACACTGATGAATGCAAAGAATAGATATTTTTGTACAAATTTATATGTGGGCACTAATGTTGTCTCATAACGACTAGTGTTACCCTATAGGTATATTTAACTGAAGCCTTCACGTCTGCTTTTCACGGTACTTTTACACAGTATATTTAAATGGTCAACCAGATTATTGAGAAATCACAATTGCACACAGAACAATTTTTAAAATCGAATTTATTTCTTTCAAACACGAACGACACAGGCGTTTTATTTAGTGTTTCTAACCCGATAAAATTAAGTGAATTACTGAAAGACAGTTTCTTCTTGGAAAATAACAGGGACATGATCAATCGTTGTTTTACATGAAAGTTTATTTTCATCGAGACCCTTAATTGGCGCATTTCGACCTGTGAGAAGTCTTTCGGTATGAATATATTAATGGACATTTTGGCAGAATTGACAGGGTTTAGAAAATAAGTCAATTTTATTTTGAGATTTTGCTAAAGGATACTTTGTTGTATTTTAGAATGCCGATTATGTCGATGTTTCTTTCAGTGCCAGGTTAATTTCTGTGATTTAGCTAATTTCAATTATTTTTTATTCACGTGATTAGGCCTCCTTATTCCCAAGAAGGCAACCAGGAATAAGCCAACGAGGAAATGAGAAGAAACGACGTGGTCATTCTTTTCATTGATTTTAGACTTGAAGTGAGACCAAGTGAGTTCTTGGCTGTGTTCCTGGCATTAAGATTTTTCAGCATTTAATAGTTTAATACGTCCACAGTTTAAGAAATCTCCACAGCAGCCAGATGTTGATAACTTCAATTGTCACCCCAAAAACGTAGATGGGTTCTCTGAAGAGAAACTGAGTCTCCGTTGAAATTGAACAAGTTTGTTGATTGATTCCTTTGAGAAATATAGGCTAAATTTATTTTGGCAATCTAGTGGACGAAAGCTGAATGCACATTATATTATTCCACCATCTATTAATGTAACTAGTGATACAAACAATGGGAGAAAACATAACATTACCTTTAATGTACCTTTATGTTTTCCGGGAATTTTTTCGGAAGCCAGAATTGTGGTAGGCACCAACATTTCGAAAATAACATGCAAAACATCAAAATATTCCAAATTCATGCTTCAGATGCCCCAGGACTCGAGCCGTTCGTCTGGCTTTCATCTGCCTCAATATTTTGTGGATAAGTCAACATCTAATCGTGTAAATCAGCGCACAACTTTTTTGAAGTTCGTGAACTCACTGGTCAATATGCATGGTCAGGCAAGCAATCTGTTCGTACGGAAATCGTTAGAAGAGGTGCGTTTTCCGTACGTGTCAAAGATGACGATGATGCCACAATGTGGATGTCATCGATAGACCCTCGAGGGACTGCAGTTAATGGCGGCGGAAAGGGAATTCTTTACTGGAGATGTTCTGGCTTATTTCAGGAGGATATGAAAGTCCTCCTGACAAAAGGTGTGCAGAAGTGATTTACTTCATTATTTCCAGAGGTGAAGAAGTTCATCTTCGATATTTGGCTGGTGAAGTTGGGGCTATTCTCCATGGAGCAAAGAAAGTTGAGAGTAAACTTGCTGAGGAGTGCAAGAATAAATGTTGGGGCTAGTGGCAATTGATTTAAAAGTGCTGGACAAAAGATAGAATGGGAATTAGAGGCACAAGTTTGCTATGAGAGAGTGATGATGATATGGAGCACAGGAACAGTCTGGAAAGTAGAAAGTGGACCAGTGTCTACATGAAAGAATGAGGTGATCTCAAAAGGCAACCATTTGTGGGACTACAAGCAAAACACAGCAAAGTCAACTAGAATAGCTCCTGGAGGGACAGCAAAATATTCTGTGCTTTAAAAAAACACTAGATAAAAAAGCATTGTGAGAGATCAGTAGGTGAAGGGATGTGAGCTTTAGGAGATTAACAATCCAAGACAGTATGGAAATTAATTTTCAATAGTATGTAATTTCATTTTGTTTATTACGGTAATAACTGAGATAATATTTTCCTTCATGTTACAAGCAATGTACATTTGAACAGGTCATCAGTGTCTTCTATAAAGATATTAATTATAATTCATTAATACATACATGTTGTAAATAATATGCAGGTGTGATCTGTGACTTTGTGAACTTCTTCAATGACTTAATCTGATTAATTGGACCTCACATTTAAGTAATGGTCACATAGATGATTAAAACAGCAAAATCCTTCTGTCACACATGAGATGAAACAAAGTATCACTTTTCAAATAACATTCCAAGGCTAGCGGCCAGAATGGCTTTCACTTATTATTCTTATGTATGGGCTTCCAGAATGCTGTCAAAAGTGATATTGATATTACAAATCTATTCAATAAATTGTGAAGGAGTACCACATTTAAGTTGTCAGGGAAGGGGCTTGGGAATCCTCATTTTGCATCGGACTGCATGAAATTCCTCAGGGAGACCGCTGACCTTCTGCCTAAACTACCTAAAGTTTTCACATGAGGTGTATGGAATATTTATCACTTGTCTGGATGAATTCAAATTAAAAGTTTGAGAACATCAGCACAAAATTATTTATCCACATCCCAAAACATGCATTCCTTCTACTACCAGCTTATTTTAGTTCCAATTAGTGCTATCTATGACTAAAGGAAAATCATTAATGAAGCAACTGGAGATAGATGGATTTGGGCCATTGCCCTTAGGAAATTCTGCTGTGATTTCTTGATGTTGAGATGATTGACCTGTAAAACCCATATATATATTCATTCATGTGAGATGTGACTCCAATTACCAGAATGTACGCCCCTACATGCCCACTGACTTAGGTTTTATCTGGTCCTGTGATCACATGCTCAGTTAAATGCTGTTTGATGTCTAGGTAGATCACTTCCACATCACCTCTGGAATTCAGCTCATTAATCCAATTTTGAACATAGAACATAGAAAAATACAGCATAAATCAGACCCTTCAGCCTACTATATTGTGCCATCCTTTCAACCCACTCTAAGATCAATCTAACCCCTCCCTCCCACATAGCCCTCCACTTTGTTTCATCCATGTACCTATCTAAGAGTTTCTTAAATGTTTCCAATGTCACTGTACCTCCCTCTGCAGCTGGATCCTTGACTTCCTTACTGGGAGGCCACAGTCTGTGCAGATTAGAAATGGCATCTCCTCCTCACTGACAATCAAGACTATTGCACCTCAAGGATGCATGCTTAGCTCACTGCTCTACTATCTCTACACTCATGATTATGTGCCTAGGCACTGCTCACATGGCATCTATAAATTTGCTGACAACACATCTATTGCTGGCAAAATTTCAGGTGTTGATAAGGAGACGTACAGGAGCGAGATAGATCAGCTGGTTTAGTGATGTTGCAGTGACAATATTGCACTTAACATCAGTAAAATAAAGGAATTGATTGTTAACTTTAGAAAAGGGAAGTCAAGGGAATACAGACCAGTCCTCATCGAGGGATCAGAAGTGGAAAGGTGAGCTGTTTCACGTTCCTTGGTGTCAACATCTCTGAGGATCAATCCTGGGCCCAACATATTGAAGCAATTACAAAGAAGGCACAACAGCAGCTATATTTCATTAGGAGAATTGGTATGTCACCAAGGATACTCGCAAGTTTCAAAGATGTACTATGAAGAGCATTCTAACTGGTTGCATCACTGTCTGGTATGGAGGGGCCACTGCCTCACTAGCATCGTGGATACCTTCAAAAAGTGATTCCTCCAAAGTTTGGCATCCATCATTAAGTGCCCCCATCACTCAGGATGTGAAGACACAAACTCAACATTCAATAAAAGCTTCTTCTTCTCTGCCCCCAGATTTCTGAATGGACAATGAACCCATGAACACTCACCACTCTCTGTGTAAAAAAACATACCTGTTATCCCCCATATACTTTTCTCCAATCACCTTAAAATTATGCCCTCTCATATTAGCTATCTCTGTCCTGGGAAAAGTCTCTGGCTGTCCACTCATTCTATGATGCATATCGTCTTGTACATCTTTATCAGTTCCCCTCTCATCCTCCTTTGTCCCAGAGAGAAAAGCTCCAACTTGCACTACCTATCCTCAAAAGACATCCTCTCTAATCAGGCAACATCCTGGTTAATCTCCTCTGTACCCTCTGTAAAACGTCCACATTCTTCCTCGAATGAGGTGACCAGAACTGAACACAATACTTCAAGCGTGGTTTAGCCAGGGTTTTATAGAGCTGTAACATTACCTCACGGCTCTTGAACTCAATCCCCTGACCATTGAAGGCCAGTACACCATAGGCCTTCTTAACAACTCTATTAACTTGCATGATAATATTGAAGGATCTATGGACATGGACTCTTGTTGCTTTCTGTAATTGTGGAGATCTTAGGAGGAAGCCAAAATTAATCATCTGCCTGGCACTCCTGGTTGAATGGGATTGCAAATACTTCACTCTTGTGTTTAACATTCATAGGCTAGGCCGCATAATATTTTAAGACGGAATGGTACTGGAGCCTCCTCCTCCACTATATGCAGCCAGATGCAGAGCTTAGTGATCCATTGCTCCTGAAATTGTTTCATTAGACCTGTGGATGCGTAACTGTGCCTAATTCTTTTTTGCTCCTTTTTTTAACACATGTAGTCCAATGGAGTAGCTTAGTCAGGTTGACATTTCACTTTTAGATATGCCCTTTTCTGCTTATCGCTGAACCAAGTTGATCTTTTGTCTCACTAAAGTGAAGTATAAGCTGTGCCCTGTGGTGGAGTGCATTTTTCTGCCAGATCATTTCTAAGTCTCTTACATTTAGTGTAAAAGCCTGAGGGCTGAGGTCCTCAGTGTGAAGACTAAATTTTGTCTCTTCAAAAACTAAGTTGGGGATCACCCTTACAATGCTGTCATGGACAGATGCCTTTTCCACAGGTAGATTGGCGAGGATGAGGTCCAGTTGATTTTTGTTTGGTGTTGGTATTTCCATTACCTGCTGCAAACCCAATCCAAGAAACATGTCCATTAAGATGTTATCAGTTTTGTTAGTGAAGATACCGCCAAGACATGGATTTTGAAGAGCTCACCCAGAATGCCTTCTGCTTCTTTGCTACCATCTCACAAATTCATTCACTCAGTTGTTATTATCATAGAGCAATGGGTGTTTCTCTGCCATCAGTACATGAAAAGTAAGTAATTTAGGAAGCATCTGTGTTGTATATATGGGCAGAATGGAACATTATAGAGTCATAGAAGTTATAGAGTTATAAGCATAGAAATGTGGTCCATGCTGACCAATATGCCTTAATCAAGCTTGTCCTGTTTACCAGTGTTTGGCTTATAACTTCTAAACCTTTCCTATCCATGTACCTGCCCAACTGTCCTTTGAAAGTCCCTCAGTCATTTCCTATGAAAACATACATGCCACCCTTTGTGGAAAAAAAAGTTTCCCCTCACTGAATTATATTCTTATTGATAATAATAAGATTGAAAATGTGATTATAGCTCATGCATCAATTAAAAACAAGTGCTCAATACTTATAAGGCAACACGAGTGAATCTGCAGATGCTGGAAATAAATAAAAAACACAAAATGCTGGCAGAACTCAGCAGGCCAGACAGCATCTATGGGAGGAGGTAATAACGAAGTTTCGTGCCGAAACCTTTCATCAGGAGAGAAGAGACCCTGATGAAGGGTTTCAGCCCGAAACATCGTTATTACCTCCTCCCATAGATGTTGTCTGGCCTGCTGAGTTCTGCCAGCATTTTGTGTTTTTTTTTTCCCAATACTTATAATTTGAATTCATCTTATTAATTTTGAGAGCACAAAAGATTTGTGATTGTGAAATAAATTGACCCAGCAGAGAATAATAGTACTGCCTGCAGGTTTCTGAAAAATAATTTGCATCAAAGATGTTTGTCTACATGAAGCCTCAGATAATAGCTGTAGCACTGCAGGTGATTCATAGTGCCTCATTCTCTTCCTTTGAATTGGCTTGCCACTACTTCCTGCTAATTTCTCTTTTCCTATTATCTTTATGTTTCTTCCGTTTGAAACTTAATAATGATCTGCCAGTTTGTTCTCTATTATATCATAAAAAGTTTCCATCTCATTCTAGTGTGACCAAAGCTTTGTGCTATCTTATTAATAATCAGTGATCAAGCATCATCGTAGGTACTTTGTTGAAAGATAAGTCACCACAAATAAATTCATATCCATTTGGATAATCTTGCCTCTCTTAATCAACAGTTTTCTTTTTTTTAAATTAATTTTTAAATTAGTTTTTCAAAACATTTTACAAAATTAAAAACCCCAAATCCCAATGAGGAGCATCAATACAGTGCAAGATTAAGCATACAATAACAATGTGCTACAAAGGAAGAGAATTTAACAAAAAAGCTCCTAAATTAAAGACAAGTGAGCTTAGTATCCTCCCCAAGCCCCACAACACAAGAAAAAAACAACAACTCCAGACCAACCACCACACAGTATAAAGAGTATAAGTCCGGACAGTCAAACTCCCAGACTGTGAATACACTTAGCAACAGAGGATAATAATGCCTACTACCAGAAAAAAAAGGGAGCTGAAAGCAAGGGACCGAAAAGAAGAAAAAAAACGGAAAAAAAAAACCCCTAGTCAGGAGGAAGGTTATGAAAGTACTCGATAAAAGGTCCCCAGACCTTATGGAACTTTAGATCCAAATTAAGAACTGAATAATGAATTTTTTCAAGGTCCAAGCAGGCCATAACGTCGTTAAGCCATTGCGCATGAGTGGGCGGGGCAACATCTCTCCATCTAAGGAGGATCAAGCGTCTCGCCAGGAGAGAGGCAAAGGATAGTATTCGGCATTTGGTCGGACCCAGACATAAATCTGTCTCGCCCCAAAAACCGAACAGAGCAATTAAGGGGTTAGGTTCTAGGTGCTGATTCAGAATACCCGATAATGTAGTGAAGACATCTTTCCAAAATTTCTCCAAGCTAGGACAGAACCAGTACATATGGATGAGAGAGGCCACGCCCCTCTTGCATTTATCACAGAGCGGACTAATGCCAGGGTAGAATCGAGATAGTTTAGATTTAGACATATGGGCTCTATGAACAATCTTAAACTGTAAGAGTCAATGGCAAGCACAAAGGGAGGTTGAGTTAACCGATTTGAGAACTGAGTCCCAGCTCTCCTCGGATAAGGAGATATTTAAATCCTGCTCCTAGGCCATTTTAATTTTATCCACAGGGGCCCGTTGTAAGGCTGCTAGTTTATCTTGGATAATTGAAATTAAACCTTTACCTAGTGGATTAATGGTAAGAAATAGGTCCATAGCATTTTTCGCAGGCATTTCAGGAAAGTTAGGAATTAAAGGAGCAGTAAAGTGTCGGATTTGGAGATATCTGAAAAAATGAGCGTTAGGCAGGTTGAACTTAACGGAGAGCTGCTGAAAAGAAGCGAAGCGATTATCAATGAAGAGATCTTCAAAATGTCTAATGCCCTTCCTGTACCAAACATGGAATGCTGAATCGTACGTTGTAGGTAAAAAAAGGTGATTATGTGCGACAGGGCTAGAAATGGAAAACCCCTAGAAACCATAGCATTTCCTGAACTGAGCCCATATACGCAAAGTGTGTCTAACCAGAGGGTTAGCTATTGATCTGGGCAGACTGCTAGGGAGTGCAGAGCCAAGAAGTGCAGATATAGATAATTCTTTAGTGGAGCTCAACTCCATTGCCACCCAGTTAGGGCACTCGGGTTGACCGTGGAAGAAAGACCAGAAAGCAGCACAACGTATATTAGCTGCCCAGTAATATAAGCGAAAGTTAGGTAAAGCCATGCCACCCTCTTTTTTAGATTTCTGGAGGTGGATTTTATTAATTCTAGAGCGCTTATTCTGCCACAGATATGACAAAATAATAGAGTCTAAGGAATCAAAAAAGGATTTAGGAATAAAAATTGGGATAGATTGGAATAAGTATAAAAATTTGGGGAGAACATACATTTTAACAACATTAATACGACCTACCAAGGACATAGATAGAGATGACCATTGTACCAGACTCTGTTTTATAGTATATGAAAGATTGACAAAGTTTTTACGAAAGAGATCTTTAAACTTCCTTGTGACTGTAATTCCAAGATAAGTAAATTGATTATGGACTACTTTAAAAGGGAGATCATGAAATATTAGTTCTTGTGCTTCTTTATTAATTGGGAAAAGTTCACTCTTATGTAAGTTGAGTTTATAGCCAGAGATCTGGCTAAACTGGTCAAGAAGTGAAAACATTAGAGGTAAGGATGTAGACGGATTTGAGAGAAAGAGTAATAAGTCATCAGCATAGAGAGAAACTTTATGCTCAACACCCCCTCTCCAAATCCCGGTCAATTCAGGACAATTTCGAAATGCTATCGCCAGAGGTTCTATAGCCAAATCAAAGAGAAAGGGACTTAAGGGGCATCCCTGACGGGTGCCATGTTTGAGATTAAATACTTGGGATTTCTGAAAATTAGTTAGAACAGAAGCAGTAGGACACAGGTACAGCAATTGGATCCAAGAGATGAAACTTTGGCCGAGGTCAAATTTTTCTAAGACTGCAAAAAGGTAGTTCCACTCTATACGATCAAATGCTTTCTCTGCATCAAGGGAGATAACACATTCAGGAGTCCCAGTTGGAACTGAGTATAAAATATTAAATAGATGCCGAATGTTAAAAAAAAGGGAGACAGTTTTTAATAAAGCCTGTTTGGTCATCAGAGATAATGGAGGGAATAATGGTTTCTAATCTATGAGCCAACACTTTAGTTAAGATCTTTACATCAACATTGAGCAGAGAGATCGGCCTGTACGAGGAACACTCTGTTGGGTCTTTGCCCTTTTTTAAAAGAAGAATAATAGATGCCTCATTGAAAGAGGGTGGCAATTTGCCGTAATCAACAGTTTTCACCTGCAAGTAACAAGAGGATTATGAGATTGATGGAAGGAATATTATCCTTATTTATTATTTTGTCATTGGTAAGTTGGAAACTGGCAGAAAAACTGTCAATCTATGTTATTTTTTCTTTCTTGTTCCCCACATGATCGCAGATTCTCTTTGTTCTCCCACCTTACGGCTTCTCTGCAACTTAAGACTAAATTCTAGTAAAAGGTCATTGAGCTAGAGACATCAACTCAGCTTTTCACGCCAGATATTGCCCAGCATATTACTATTTTCTAGCATTTTCTTTTTTTATTTCAGATTTTCAACATATGCAGTTTAAAGGCTGATATTTATTGGCTAACCAATGGAGTTGCAGGAAAGATATTTGAAAATAGGTATATATTAGATTCAGACACCAGTTTCAGGTCATAATATATGCAAAATCTATTTTTTTCTAAAAGAAATATCAGTACAGATCTGTTCTTCAGTTGGTTCAATGACATAATTCACAACATTGTCTGTGATCTCATTCTCCGTATTACTAATAATGAATTGAGTTATGCAGTCTATATGAAAAGTAAAATCACTGATAATTATTTTATTACATTTTCTACAGGATTTTCTCAGTAGCAGATTAACTATATTCTCAATTTTGTTGCTGCTGTTATGGGCGCTTGCAACAATGTTCACTTGTCCCCTGTTATTTCTTCCACCCAGACACATAATAGCAACTGTTCTTCTAGATCTAGATCATTCTACTTTTTGTCTGAATGTTATGCCTAAATATAGAGCCACTTCTCTCTTCCCTTCCTTTTTGCCAGCCCTTTCTATGTATCAAGTACTCTGGAATGTTATTTCCCAACAATGCTAATTGTGCAACTCCATTCAATAATAACTAAAAGAGGGAAACAGGAATGGGGAATGGTGTACTTCCCATTCCCATTCTGACATGTCAGTGCATGGCCTCCTCTACTTCTGTGGTGAGGCCACAGTCAGGTTGGAACACCTTAAATTCCATCTGAGTAGCCTCCAACCTGATGGCATGAACATTGATTTCTCGAACTTCTAGCAATTTAGAACCCCCCCTCCCCCAACCTTCACCATTCCTCTATTACCATTTTCTTCTCTCACCTTATCTCCTTTCCTCCCTACCACTCCCTCTGGTGCTCCTCCCCTTTCCCTTTCTTCCATGGACTTCTGGCCTCTCCTATCAGATTCCCCCTTCTCTAGCCCTGTATCTCTTTCACCAGTCAACTTCCCAGCACTTTACTTCACCTCCCCCCCTTCCAGTTTCACGTATCACCTACCCCCTTGTACTTCTTCCTCCCCTGCCCCCACCTTCTCACCCTGACTTCTCCTCCCTCTTTCCAGTCCTGATGGAGGGTCTCGGACTGAAGCGCAACTGCTTGTTCTTTCCCATTGATGCTGCCCAGCCTGCTGAGTTCCTCCAGCATTTTGTGTGTGTTGCTTTTAATCTTTGACCACTTAGTGTGGAGTTAACTATTTACAGATGTTGCTCTGATCAAAGTCTCTTCCTTGTTTCATTCTGCTTAGCTTTATTCATATTATGAATTTTTCTGTGCTCCTGTATTTTGATACTTTTAAAATTTTCCACCCCTCCCTCTTTAGAATTGCAAGGCCTGTTTATAAACCTGTTTATGATAAAGCAATTGGCTCAGCCACAGTGTGCAGCTGGGTATATTCATTTCCAAGAGGAATCTTGGGCTTTACAGTCTAACTGTGATGGCTGTAAAGGGAAAAAGGACTGCTGACGTTTATATAACATCTTTCATGTCCCATTTAGCAAAATCAAAATTCTTTACATCCAATGAAGTTCTTTGGAAATATATTTAACATTATCATGAAATATGAAGGTCTTCAAATATTAATGTGATAATGACTGGACAATCCGGACAGTCACATCAGTTCAGGAAAACCAGTGCACTGGAGTTAACTTCCCATTTTTTTCTTTTTTATTATTATTATCATTTAAGTGAGGAGACAGGGACTTAGTTTAATGTCCCATCAGAAAGGCATCAGCTCTGACACCCCCACAATGCCAAATTTTATAATCAAATCTCCAGGAAGGGTTTGAATCATACTCCTCTGACTCAGAAGTCAGAGAACATCCAGTTGTGTCACAGCTGATAGTTTGCCAGAATTTTCAGGGATATGAAGAAATAGACATTTACTCTCTGGAAAATTAAGGTTAAAGAAAACCCTACAAATGCTAGAAATTAAAAATAAACAGAAAATGCTGGAAATACTCAGCTGGTGAGGCCACATCTGTGGGAAGAGAAACAGTCAATATTTCTGGTTGAAGACCCTTTGTCAGAGTTCATCATTTTATTCTGAAGGATGAACCTTCCCCTGAAACATTAACTCTGTTTCTCTCGTCCGAAGATGCGGCCTGTGCTGCTGAGTATTTCCAGTACTTTCTGTTATTGTGCTGACCTGAACTGCTACTCGGCCTGAGAGGCAGAGAGAACAAATGGCCATCACTGCAAATTTCAGTAGCCTAAAGCGCAGTCTGAGGGAGTGGGGGAAGAAATGCCAGAAGAAGATGGTGCTAGTGAACAACGCTTCCAAAGACAACGTCCTCAAGACGGGTCACAAAGCAATTCCTTTCACTTCTTTTTACTTCAGAGATGGTTCTGCCATTAGAGCCTATTATCTGCAGTCTGGTGGTGTGAGTTCACACCACACAATCTGTCTCCGAGAGTTTTCTACCAGGCTGCGACCAAATCTTGGCCAATAAGCCAAGACTCAGAGTGTGGGCCCATGATCGACTCCATCCCTCGCCGATTAAAGTGCCAAAGAAGATTGAAAGCATCAAGGAGGGTGTGGAAGCAAGAGAGTGTTCGGTGTCATCTACCAGCCTCTTGCTCGTTGCTGCCGGAGAAGGTGTCTGGGGGCGGTGTCTTTCTCTCTTGCTCGCTGCTCATGAGGAAAGGTCCTTGTGTTCATGTGATCTCTCTCTCGCTCAATGCTGTTGGCGGATGGGGTTGGAGCAAGGTTTAATCGATGCGGATTGTTGATTTGGACCCAATGCAGTTTCTATGATACGTTCTATTTCTAGTTCTAGTTCTTGTTGCTCTTTTTTTTTGTTTCTAGTTTTGTGTGACTTTGAATCAGGGTGGCTTGTAGATAATGAACACTGAGCTGAACAGTGCTGAAATTTGCTTTTGTGTTTTCACTCCTTTTTATTACCGTTTGCATGATTTTTTGCGTACGTTGTGGGGAGGGGTGGTTTGACATTTGATGTTTTTCTTTGAAAGGGTTGGTTTCATGGTTCTTCTTTGTTTTGTGACTGTCTGTGGGGAAGACGAATTTCAGGATTGTCTACTGTATATATACAGTACTTTGATAGCAAATGTATTTTCAACTTGAACTATAGAGATTAAGATTTTAATATCTAAGATTTAAGACATTGAAGGAGACAAATCACAGGGAGAGAGGTTCTGGTTGGAAGAAGGTTTAGGGTGGTGGATATATTCATAGCTTGATGATCTGGTAAGATCATGGCCCTCATTGGCTGGCCTAGAGGACAGTGGATTGAGCAGAGGAGGGGTAGAGATCATGAAGGATCTGGAATCATTATCAGAATCAGGTTTAATATCACTGGCATACATTGTTTTCTGGCAGCAGTACATTACAATGCACAATACTTTAAAACTATATAAATTACAAGAAGAAATAAATTTTAAAAATTAAATTAAATAAGTACTGCAAAAAGAGGAAAAAAACTATTGAGGTAGTGTACATAGGTTCATTGTTCATTTGGAAATCTGATGGCAGAAGGGAAGAAGCTGTCCTTAAAATGTTGAGTGTTTGCCTTTAGGATCCTGTACCTCCTCCTTGCTGGTAACAATGAGAAGAGGGCATGTCCTGGGTGATGGAGTCCTTAGTGATGGATGCCAACTTTTTGAGACATTGTCTTTGAAAATGTCCTCACTGCTTCTGAGGCTAATGGCCACGATGGAGCTGGCAACTTGAGTTTGCAATCTCCTGCAGATTTTCCTGATCTTGCGTGGTTGCCCCTCTATACCATACAATGATGCAATCAGTCAGAATACTTTCCACAGTATACCTGTAGAAATTTGTGAGAGTCTTCACTGTCATACCAACTCTCCTCAAACTCGTAGTGAAATATAGCCACTAACATGCCTTCTTTGGAATCGCATTCAGTATGTTGGGCCCAGAGAGGGTGACCCCCCCAGGAACATGAAACTGCTCACCCTTTCCACTGCTGATCCCTCGCCTTACCCTTCCTGAAGTCCACAATCAGTTCCTTGGTCTTACTGACATCGAGTGCAAGGTTGTTGATGTGACACCACTCAACAAACTGATCTATCTCACTCCTGCACACTTCTTCATCATCATCTAAAATTCAGCCAATAAGGGTTACATCATCAGCAAATGTATTGATTGTGTTAGCCACACAGTCATGGGAGTAGAGAGAGTAAAGCAGTGGGCTAAGTGTGTATTCTTGAGGTGCATCTGTGTTGATTGCCACAAGGAGAAGTTGTTACAGTCTATCTGCAGTGACTGTGGTTTCTCAATAAGGTAGTCAAGGATCCAGTTTCAAGAGGGAGGCATGGAGGCCCCGGTTATGGAGCTTATTGATTAGTAATGAGGGTACGACAGCATTGATTGCTGAGCTGTAATCAATAAACAGCAGCCTGACATATGTATTGCTATTGTCCAGGTGATCCAAGGCTGGGGGAAGGGCCAGTGAGATTGCATCTGCTGTCCGTTATTAAGGACCTCCAGCATCCAGGGCATGCTCTTCTCTCACTGTTACTATCAGGTAGGAATCAGAATCAGAATCAAGTTTATTCTCACCAGCATGTGCCGTGATATTTGTTAACTTAGCAGCAGCAGTTCAATGCGATACATAATCTAGCAAAGACAGAAAAAAATAGTAATAATAAATAAAATTAAAAATAATAATAAATAAACAAGTAAATTACATATATTGAATAAATTATTAAAAATGTGCAAAAACAGAAATACTGTATATTAAAAAAGTGAGGTAGTGTCCAAAGCTTCAAAATCCATTTAGGAATCGGATGGCAGAGGGGAAGAAGCTATTCCTGAATCACTGAGTGTGTGCCTTCAGGCTTCTGTACCTCCTACCTGATGGTAACAGTGAGAAAAGGGCATGCCCTGGGTGCTGGAGGTCCTTAATAATGGACGCTGCCTTTCTGAGACACCGCTCCCTAAAGATGTCCTGGGTACTTTGTAGGCTGGTACCCAAGATGGAGCCAACTAGATTTACAACCTTCTGCAGCTTCTTTCGGTCCTGTGCAGAAGCCCCTCCATATCAGACAGTGATGCAGCCTGTCAGAATGCTCTCCATGGTACAACTATAGAGGTTTTTGAGTGTATTTGTTACAGAAACCTGAAGGCACACACTCAGTGATTCAGGAACAGCTTCTTCTCCTCTGCCATCCGATTCCTAAATGGACATTGAATCTTTGGATACTACCTTACTTTTTTTTAATACACTGTATTTCAGTTTTTGCATTTTTAAATCTATCCAATATACATAATTGATTTACTTGTTTATTTATTGTTATTATTTTTATTTTATTTATTATTATTATTTTTTCTCTGCTAGATTATGTATTGCATTGAACTGCTGCTGCTAAGTGAACAAATTTCACGTCACATGCCGATGATGATAAACCTGATTCTGACCTATTGTGGAAATAGGTAAATTGCAGTGGGTTCAGGTCCTTGCTTATGCAGGAATCAATTCTGGCCATGACCAACGCCTCAAAGCACTTCATCACAGTAGATGTGAGTGGAACCGTGCTTTAGTCGTCGAGGCAGCTCACCCTGCTCTTGAGAATTGGCATGATTGTTGCCTTTTGAAGCAGGTGAGGACCTCCGACTGCAGCAGTGAGAGATTGAAGATGTCCTTGAACACTCCCGCCAGTTGGAGGGCCCAGGTTTTCAGCGCCCCTTCAGGTACACCATCAGGGCTTGACGCCTTGTGAGAGTATACCCTCTTGAAAGATGTTCTAAGGTCAGCCTCTGAGACAGAGATCACAGGGTCACCGGATGCTACAGGGATTCGCACAGAGGTAGCTTTATTCTCCCTTTCAAAGTGTGCATAAAAGGCACTGAGTTCATCTGGGAGTGAAGTATCACAGCTATTCATGACATTTGGTTTCGCCTTGTAGGAAGTTATGGCTGCAAACACTTTTGTGTCTCCAACTCCAATCAGAATTGGTTTTTTTTGCTCTTTGCCTTTTGTTGGTCATACCTGAACTCCTTTTATAGTTCTGGATCACTGGTCTTGAATGCCACAGATCTGCCTCTCAGCAGCTTACAAATCTCATTTATCCACGGCTTTTGGTTTGGGTATGTCTGATATATTCTCAATGCCACACACTCATTTACACAGTTCTTGATGAAGTCAGTGACAACTGTGATGTATTCATTCAGAATCGAAAATGTTGAATACTGTCCAGTGCATCGACTCAAAGTGTCCTGCAAGCGCTCCTCTACCTCCCTTGACCATACCTTCATGGTCCTTACCACTGGTGCTGTGGTCTTTAATCTTTGCCTATATACTGGGAGCAGAAATAGAGCCAGGTACAGTCAGGTAATCAGACTTTCCAAAGTTAGGGAGTGTGATAATATGGTAAGTGTTCTTGATGGTGACACTGTTATACCATCATCAATATATCATCTGAGTGAGCTCCACAGATGATATGTTGGTGGTAATTGTCACCTTGTCTCTCCTTTCTTCAAGCTAGTTGAAATCCTCCACATGGAAAGCATCAGGGTGTGCTATTTTGTGATCATCAAGGTGATCAGCTCCTCCAGTGCCTACGTGATGTTGGCCATAGTTGGAATGTAAACAGCTACCGGGATAATGGCAGAAAATTCCCTCAGCAGATTAAATGGAATGCACTTGACTGCATGCCCTGTTCTCATTGTTATCATCAGGAAGGAGATACAGAGGCTGAAAACACACACTCAGTGATTCAGAAACAGTTTCTTCCCCTCTGCCATCCAATGTATGGACATTGAACCCATGAACACTACCTCACTACTCTTTTCTTTCTGTTTTTCAACTTCTTATTTAAGTTAACTACTCTATCTATATATATATATACATACACACACACACACACACACACACACACACACACACACACACACACACACACACACACACACACACACACACACACACACACACACACACACACACACACACATATATATATACACACACACACTTACTGTAATTCACAGTTTTTTCAATATTATCATATATTGCATTGTACTGCTCTCACATTGTCCTAAAGCTAGATCTAGGATGAATGTACAGTTTGATACATGGCTGAGGAGTTGGTGTAGGAGGGAGGACATAAGACTTTTGGATTACTTGGCTCTCTTCCAGGGAAGGTGGGACCGGTACAAAAGAGTCGGTTTGCACCTGAACTACAGGAGGACTAGAGGGGGTGTTGTGCAATGAACCAGAATTGATCAGAGAGCTTAAGGTAAAAGAACTCTTTGGGGAATGTGATCATAATATGAACAAATTCACCCTGAAATTTGAGAAGGAGAAACTAAGATCAGATGTATCAGTATTACAGTGGAGTAAAGGGAATTACAGAGGCATAAGGGAGGAATTGATTGGAAAAGAACACTGGCAGGGATGACAGTCGAGCATCAATGGCTAGAAATTCAGGAAGCAATTCGGAAGCACAGGATATATACATCTCAATGAGGAAGAAGTATTCTAAAGGAAAGATGACACAACTGGCTAACAAGAGAAGTCAAAGACAACATAAAAGCCAAAATTAGTGGGAAGTTAAAGGATTGGGAAGCTTTTAAAAACCAATGGAAAACAACTAAAATTTCATTAAGAAGGTAAAGATGGAATACGAAAGTAAGCTAGCCAATCATATGAAAGAGGATACCAAAAGTTTCTTCAGATGCATAAAGTGTAAAAGAAAAGCAAGAGTGGATATCTGACCACTAGAGAGGTAGTAATGGAGGACAATGAAATGGCAGATGAACTGAATAAGTATTTTGTGTCAGTCTTCACTGTGGAAGATGCTAGGAGTATGATAGAATTTCCAGGTGTTGGGGGCATGAATTGTGTGAAGTTACCATAACTAGAGAGAAGGTTCTTGGAAAACTGAAAGGTCTGAAGATTGATAAATCACCTAGACCAGACGGTGTACACCCCAGAGTTCTGAAATAGGTGGCTGAAGAGATTGTGGAAGCATTAGTTATGATCCTTCAAGAATTACTAGATTCTGGAATGGTTCCGGAAGACTGGAAATTTGCAAATATCACTCCACTCTTCAATAAGGGAGAGAGGCAGAAGAAAGAAAATTATAGGCCAGTTAGTCTGACCTCAGTGGTTGGGAAGGTGTTGAAGTCCATTTTTAAGGATGAAGTGTCAGGGTACATGGATCACATGATAAAATAGGCCATAGTCAGCATGGCTTCCTCAAGGGAATATCTTGCCTGACAAATCTGTTGGAATTCTTTGAAGAAATAACAAGCAGGATAGACAAAGGAGAATTGGTTGATGTTGTGTACTTAGCCTTTCAGAAGGCCTTTGACAAGGTGCCACACATGAGGCTGTTTGACAAGCCATGAACCCATGGTATTACGCAAAAGATTCTAGCATGGAAAAAGCAGTGGCTGATTGGCAGGAGGCAAACTGTGGGAATAAAAGGAACCTTCTCTGGTTGGCTGCCGATGACCAGTGGTGTTCCACAGGGGTCTGTGTTGGGACTGATTCTTTTTACGTAATATGACAATGATTTGGATTATGGAGTTGATGCCATTGTTGTAAAGTTTGCAGATGATATGTAGATAGATGGAGGGGCAAGTAGTTTTGAGGAAGTAGAGAGGCTACAGAGAGACTTAAATAGATTAGGAGAATAGGCAAAGGAATGACAGGTGGAATATAGTGTTGGGAAGTGTACGGTCATGCACATTGGGAGAAGAAATGAAAGTGTTGACTATTTTCTAAATGTAGAGAAAATATTTTAAAAACTGAGACGCAAAGGGATTTTGGAGTTCTAGTACAGGATTCCCTAAAGGATAATTTGCAGGTCGAGTATGTGTGAGGAAAACAATATTAGCATTCACTTCAAGAGGACTAGAATATAAAAGCAAGTTGAGACTTCACAAAGCACTGGGGAGGCCTCACTTGGACATGTGAGCAGTTTTGGCTCCCTTATCTTGGAAAGGATGTGCTGAAACTGGAGAGGGTTTAAAGGAGGTACACAAAAATGATTCCGGGATTGAATGGCTTGTCATATGAAAAGCGTTTAATGGATCTGAGCCTGTATTTATTAGAATTGAGAAGAATGAGGGGTGACCTCATTTAAAACTATTGAACGGTTAAAGACCATGATGGAGTGGATGTGGAAATTATATTTTTTTTGTGGTGGGAATATCTAAGACCAGAGGACACAGCCTCAGAATAGAGGGGTGTCCTTTTAGAACAGAGATGAGGAGGAATTTCTAGCCAGAGAATGCTGAATCTAAGGAATTCTTTGCCACAGGCAGTTGTGGAGGCCAGGTCTTTATATATATATTTAAGGCAGTTGTTGATAGATTCTTGATCGGTCAGGGGAGAAGGATTGGAGATTGGGGTTGACAGGAAAATTTGATTCAGCCACGATGGAATGGCAGAATGGACTCGATGGGCCAAATAGCCTAATTCTGATCCTATGTCTTATGGTCTTATGTTCTAAAGTTAACAAATTTCACAACAGATTAAACCCGAATCTGAAGCCGAAAGACATTCCGGGTTGGGTGAACAGACTGAGATAAGTCCGTGCATCGTGATTACTTAATCATAAAGCATACTCCACCTCCTCTACCTTTCCAAAAACTCAGATGTTCTCAGAGACCCAGAGATTGGGTCTTTATGGTGAATGATGAAACCCTTCATAATTGATGTAGTTGGTGAGTGTGCATTAGGCTTGAGTTGGAAATGATTTGATCTGGAAATCATGGATGGAGTGGTGTTTGTATGTTGAGGTTGGAAGGCTCAGCAAGGATTATAAGGGAAGCGCCACAGAGGGTAATCGTTTGGCTTAAATATGGAATATATGAATGGGTTTCTCCTGTGTGATTCAATGGCATAGTGTTTGCTCTTGTAGATCACCTTTAACTGATGAAGAAGCAGGCTTCATAGCATTATGAAATCCTTTTTTTGTGTGAAGAGGCAGCACTATCAGCAATCATGCAGATGAGGACATAATCATGTCAGTGCTGTCTAGATGTGCTTTACACATTGTTAAATGACACTCTATATGTCCAGGCTCTGCTGTGGATTAGCTTGTCAGTTGCAAGCTGACTGCAGAATCTGGAAGGAACTGCAGCTATGAAACTTGCAGTGAATCTTCGATTTTTGCTTATGATTGATTTTTTCCCCACTGAAATTGAACTACACAATCCAATTTAATAGCATTTTATTTTTCAGCCAAGTATCTTCTTCTGCTGCCTGAGGTACTCCCACGCAGCAATTTCTTAAACGTACTTGAAGCAAATTATACTTCGGTGTCGCACAGCTACTATCAGTATGTCTGAAAATGCATGAGCTTCTCAATGTTAAGTGCCATCATGACAACAGAATCTATGTGCATCAGATAATCTTTACAGCATGTGACTTTTAAAAAATACATCTCATTTTTATTTATTAAACAAGGTGTTTATGAGATGTAAGTCTCAGGGCAATTAAAATAAACCCTTAAAATTAATGAGTTTTATTTTGAGCTGTAAAATAGTAAGAAATAAATTATACATATATCAAGTCGCCAAATTATTTTGGCATCTGATTGTATCAATATATTAACTCCTGTAGGAGACCACTTTGGTCAACCTGAAGAGTTAAAAATTAGAATTACGCATTATCACAACTTAAATTTTTAAATCCTTCGCCACTTCCGGTATTATCTTCACTCACTTTTATATCTTTCCTCCTTCACTAGCCTCCCCACAACCACTCCTCTATTAGTTGTGGACCATTTCTGACACTTCCCTCACCTCCTCAGTCTCTCTGTCTCCTTCTCTGGAGACAAACTGTCAACCGACAACTTATATAAACCTCACGATTCCCACGGCTATCTTGACTACACCTCTTCCCACCCTGTCTGCTATAAAAATGCTGTTCCCTTTTCCCAGTTCCTTCACCTCCACTGCATTTCTTCACAGCTTTCCTTTCCAGAGCATCAGAGATATTCTCCTTCTTCACAGAATGGGGTCTCCCTTCCTCCATCATTGATGCTACCCTCACCTGTATCTCCTCCACTTCCCGAACATCTGCACTCACCCCATCTTCCTGCTGCCTTAACAGTGACAGAGTTCTCTCAGCCTTACCTACCAACCCATGGGCCTCTGAACCTAACACATCATCCTCCGCAACTTCCGCCACCTACAAAGGGATCTTACAGCTAAACGTATCTTACCCCGCCCCTCCCCCCTTTCTCCATGCATCACTCCCTCTGTGATTTCCTTGTCCATTTGTCCCTCCCAGCACTTATCCCTGCAGGTGACTTAAGTGCTACACCTGCCCATTTACCTCCTCCCTCACCTACATTCAGGGTCACAAACAGTCCATCCGGGTGAGGCAACACTTCACCTGCAAATCTGCTGGGATTGTTAGGTGCACCCGGCGTGGCCTATTCTACATTGGTGAGACCTATTGTAAATTGGGAGATCATTTCGCCAAGCACCTCTGCTCCATCCGCCAAATGCTGAATTTCTCAGCGGCCAAACATTTTAATTCTTATTTCCATTCCTGTTCCGACATGTCGGTCACGGCCTCCTCTTGTGCTAAGATAAGCCACCCTCAGGGTGGAGGAGCAACACTTTATATTCCGACTGGGTAGCCTCCTACCTGATGGCATGAACTTCAGTTTTCTTTCCAGTAAAAAAAACCCTCCCCTTCCCCTCGTCTTCTGATTCCCACTCTGGTCTCTTACCTCATCTCACTTGCCTATCAGCTCTCCTGGGTCTCCTCATCACTCCCTTCCTTTTTTGGGCCACTCTCCTCTCATCAGATTGCTTCCTCTCCAGCCTTTTACCTTCCCTCCCTACCCACCTGACTTCACCTATCACTGTCTAGCTATCCTCCTTCCACTCCCTCCATCTTTATTAATCTGGTGTCTTCCCCCTTCTTTTTCAGTCCTTTTGAAGGGTCTTAGCCCAAAACGTTGACTTTTTATTCTTCTTCATAGATGCTGCCTGACCTGCTGAGTTCCTCCAGAGTTTTGTGTGCGTTGCTTTATTTGTGGAGTGACCCATTGGAAACTTAAAAGCCTGAGTTAAATAGAATTCCAATTTGGGTTTTCAGGTTCTAATCGCTAGCATTTAGTTGTATTAATATCTACACCCATTTAATGAATAAGTCACAATTTGGAACATTAATATATTAAAAAATACATGCTGCTAGATAAAGACATGGTGCGTGTGGGAAGTCTTGGACAACTGCTTTCGTCATGAGAAGCTTTACTGCTACGAGAGTAGTCCAGAAGAGCCCATTCTTGTCCTGAAATTTGCACAGAAGAATTAAAGTTGTAGATTCAGAAATTTTACATGTATTATCAGATTCCACCTATATACTGCGCAGTGAATGAGAACCAGGATCATAAGCTGTTAAATGACCTCATAATAGGGGAAAATAGTGGTCCATAACATTGCTACATTACCGTTGCCATCATGAACTATTCTGAGTCCGATATTCCTTTACTCTATCCCAAGAAAGCTCATGGGGTCCTGTGCACTTTCTAGCATCAGCGTTACCTGGCATTACCTCTATGAGTGGAAAAGTGCACAGTGTAACCTCAGCAAAACTACTCCTTCAACGACTGCCAGTTGCATTGCGTGAATTCTTGCCTTCATATATCCATGGAAATGACCCTGACACAGGAACTTCAGCAACAAAACAGAGAACATTGGAAACATTCAGCAGGTCAGGACACAAGTATGGAAAAAGAAAAGTTAATGGTTTCAGAAGATCTTTCATCTGAGAGGTTAAAGCAAGAAACAGCACAGGGAGTTTGGAAGATGTTAGGTTGGAGTAAACAGGGAAATGGAAAAATGGAAGTAGTTACATCCGTGACAGTGGTTGTTGGTCTGGAGAGGGTATGAGGGGGTCTAGATAGATCAGAAATACTCGAGATAGGATATGTAGTCTCGTGTCTGGGATGAGATGGTTAAGAAAAGGGACACAGATGGAAGAAGTTGAGGCCTGATTGTTTAGATTCAGAGAGGGGAAGATCAGAAGGGATGTGGAATTTACAGCAGGATGTGAGCTGGGAGGAGAGATGGGGTCTGAGGAAAATAAAAGAGGAAAACAAACCAGCTGGAATTTAAGAGATGCTGAAATTTGAGATCTTTGAAAGGATAAAAAAAAAAGGTTCTCTGTGGTAACACTGAAATGTGGTGAAAAATAAATTGGAGTGGTGAAGCAGGACAGCTTCCTGATGGAGGAAGTCAGTGCTTTTACAGAGAAAGACCAAGAGCATGCAAACGTTGACATGAGGTGTTAAGTTGGATCTCAGGATTCGAAGGGAACATTCTCTCAAGAAAAACTGTACAGCTTGAACATACTATGATCCACAATAGATCTGAATTGCAGAGGCTGGATTTTATGTGGGGTTGAGTCGGAGCCTGAAATATTTGCTGGATCAGATATAGCCGTGGTGATGAATAATCTTCATCAGTGCCTTAGTGAAGACAAGAAAAGAAACAAAACATAATACCGAGGGCAAGCAATGCAAAAGAGATGGATGAAGACAGAAGTCAGTGCTTTAATGGTATCTTCATTATTGCAGGTGATTTTAACCATGTGATCCTAAAGACAGTTCTGCTTAAATTCCACCAGCATGTTGATTTTGCTACCAGAGGTGGAAGTACACTAGACCTGGTTTACACTAACATTCCTATAAAGCAATCCCTCAACCCTGCATTAGACTCTCAGATCATTTATCTGTATTGTTAATTCCAGCATACAAGGCAGTGTTCAAATGGGTTAAACCAGTTGTAAAGGTGGTTAAAACATGACCTGAGGGTGTAATCTCTGCACTACAGGACTGCTTTGATAATACCAACTGGAGAATGCTCAGGAAAGCTGTTGTCTATGGCAACCATGTTAACATTGAGGAATATGTGGATTCTGTGACCAGCTACATAGAGAAGTGTACAGAGGATGTTACCGTCACAAAATACATCTGGGTGAGGGCAAATCAGAAGCCATGGCTTATTGCAGAGATCCATACCTGGCTGTCCCACCTGGCAAACGGGGTCTCATATGCCAGACTGCTGTTTATAGACTTCAGTTCAGCATTCAACACCACCATACTCCAGAAACTGTCCTTGCTGGATCTCAACACCTCCCTCTACAATTGGATACTGGACTTATTAACAGTAAGGGCACAGTCAGTTCATGTGGGTAGCAATGTCTGTCGTCCCACTACGCTGAGCACAGGCTCTCCCCAAGGCTGTGTGCTCAGCCCGCTGTTGTTCACACTGCTGGCACATGACTGTGTCGCAGGATCCAGCTCAAACCGTGTCAGCAGGTTTGCGGATGACACAACAGTGGTTGTCCTTATCAAGAGTGATGATGAAATGGAGTATAGGGAACAAGGGAGAGGCTGGTGGATTGGTGTGAGAAGAACAAACTAAGCCTGAACATGGAGAAGACAAAGAAAATCATTGTGGACTTCAGGAAGGTGCAGATGAACCATTCCCCTCTGTGAATACGTGGCTCCTCTGAGGAGAGACTTAAGTGTGCCAAGTTCCTGGGAGTTCACATCACGGATGACCTTGCCTAGTCCCTTAATTTCACCTCTCTGAGCAAGAAGGCACAGCAGCACCTCCACTTTCTAAGATTGAGCCAAGGAAGGCTACCCCACCCATCTTAACTGGGTTTTACAGGAGCGCCATTGAGAGTAACCTGACAAGTTGCATCTCCATCTGGTATGGGAGCAGTCGAGCATCGGACCAGAAGTCCCTACAAAGGACTGCGAGAACAGCTGAGAGTATCAGAGGTGTCACCCAATCATACACAGGGACATTGATCAGGAGCGCTGCATACACAGGCCCCTTAGTGCTATTAAGGATCCCACCCATCCATCCAGCATCCTCTTTGACTTTCTACCATCAGGCAGGAGACTACCATGCATAAAAACAAGAATGGTCTGGAGGAGAAACAATTTCTTCCCCCAGCCATTAGGATTCTGAATTCTCTGCTGCATTGTATTTGAAGTATTACTGGTTAATCTATTCCATACCTTACAATATTTAAAATTAATGCATTTTAGTTTGTTATTTAGACCATAAGACATAGGAACAGAATTAGGCCATCAAGCCCATAGAGTCTGCTCTGCTATTCAATCATGGCTGATCCTTTTTTACTCTTCCTTAACCCCATTCCCCGGCATTCTCCCCATAACCTTTGATGCCGTTCCAACCAAGAACCTATCAAGCTCTGCCTTAAATATACCCAATGAATGACCTGGCCCCCACAGCTGGATGTGGTAACAAATTCCACAAATTCTCCACCCTCTGGTTAAAGAAATTTCTCTGCATCTCTGTTTTAAATGGACGCCCCCCTATTCCAAGGCAGCACCCTCGTTCTAGACTTCCCTGCCATGGAAAATATCCTTTCCACATCTACTCTGTCTAGGCCTTTCAACATTTGAAAGGTTTCAATGAGATCCCACTTCCAGGAAGTTCCAGGAAGTACAGTCCCAGAGCCATCAAATGTATCTCATATTATAACCCTTTGGTTCTTGGGATTATCTTTGTGAACCGCCTCTGTACTCTCTCAAATGCCAGCACATCTTTTCTTAGATGAATAGCCCAAAAGATCACAATACTCAAGGTGAAGCCTCACCAGTGCCTTATAAAGCCTCAGCATCACATCCCTGCTGTTGTATTCAAAACCTCTTGAAATGAATGACAACATTGTATTTACCTTCCTCACCAATGGCTCAACCTGCAAGTTAATCTTCAGGGTGTTCTGCACAATGACTCCGTAATCCCTTTGCATCTCAGATTTGTGAATTTTCTCCCTGTTTAGAAAATAGCCTGCACATTTATTTCTACCACCAAAGTGCATGACCATGCACTTTCCAACACTGACCAGTTTGCCAAGTCAGTACAGGGTGCTATGACTACCTCCTCACAAGGAGATACTGCAACAGAACAATGGTCATATCTTCACAACACCATCCGCAAATCAGCACTCTCTATCTTTGGAAGAAAGACCACAAAGAGCAGTGACTAGTTTGAGGCAAAGTCCAACATCATGACTCCTGTCATCAAAGCCAAGTGTGCAGCTCTCACAGAGTACTGTACAAATGCTCACCATCCAACCAAACACTCCAGGCTCTTCGAGCTGCTAGAAGCAAAGTGCACCAGACTGCAATGCAGTGCGCAAATGAGTACTGGCTCCAGCTCAGTGAGGACATTCAGACAGCAGCTGTGACAGGCAACATCAGATTGATGTATGATGGTATCAAGAAGGCCCTTGGCCCATCGCAGAGCAAGACAGCACCCCTGAAGTCATCCAGCAGTGAAATAATCCCCAATAAAAGCAAGCAGTTGGAATGCTGTGTAGAACAGTACTCCGAGCTCTACTTCAGGGAAAATGTTGTTGTTAGCTCAGCCATTGATGCCATCGCTTGTCTACCAGTCATAGATGAACTCGACTCCGAACCAACCATTGAGGACCTCAGCAAGGCAATAGACAGTCTGGTCCCAGGGAAAGCTCCTGGCAATGATGGGATTCCTCCAGACCTGATCAAACAATGCAAGAGCTCACTCCTCCAACCTTTACACAAGGTCCCTGTCAGTGCTGGAAGGAAGGAGCGGTACCACAGGATATGCATGACTCCAAAATCGTCACTTTGTACAAGAACAAGGGTGATAGGAGCAACTGCAAGAACTACAGGGGTATTTCCCTCTTGAGTATTGTCAGCAAAATCTTTGTTCGTGTAACTCTGGCAAGTCTACAAACTCTAGCAGAATGGGTCTCAACGTGTTTTTCGCTCGAGGAGGTCAACTGTCGACATGATTTTCTCACTCTGTCAACTCCAGGAGAAGTGCAGGGAACAACAGAAACCCCTCTATGTCGCTTTCATCGACTTGACCAAGGCATTCGAACTTGTCAGCAGGGATAGGCTCTTTCAAATTCTCCTCAAGATCGGCTGTCCCCCGAAACTCCAAAGTATCATCAAGTCATTCCACGATGACATGAGGGCTACTGTTCAGTACGATGGCAGCTCATCAGAACCACTTGCTATTTGTAGTGGAGTCAAACAAGGATGTGTGTTGGCCCCAACATTATTCGGCATCTTCTTCTCTCTGCTATTGAAGCACACATTTGGGTCATTGACAGAAGGCAGCTACATGCACACCAGGTCTGATGGGTGGCTGTTCAACCCTGTGTGCCTGAGAGCAAGAACAAAGGTGCAAAAGATCTTAATGCGTGACATGCTCTTTGCTGATGACGCTGCTGTAACCTTGCACACCAAGCAGCAACTACAAGCTCTCATGGACCGCTTCTCTAAGGCATGCAAGGACTTTGGGCTTACCATCAGCCTAAAGAAAACAAATGTCCTTGCCCAGAAGGTAGTGGAGACACCAGTTATTACCATCAACAATTACGATCTAGACGTGGTCCATGAGTTCACGTACTCTGGGTTGACCATTAGTGACACTCTCCCTCAATGCTGAAATCAATAGGCGTATCGGCAAAGCAGCATCGATCCTTGCTCAACTCTCCTTGCGGGCCTGGGAGAATCCAAAACTCACTACAAAGACCAAGACTGCCGTGCACAATGCATGTGTGATCAGCACCCTCCTGTATGGTAGCAAGACTTGGACCATCTACTCCAAACAGGAGAGGAAACTCAGTAGTTTTCACCTGCACAGCCTTCGCTGCATCCTCGGAATCACCCGGAAAGACAAAATCCCAAACTCTGAGGTCCTCTCCCACGATGGACTTCCCACAATGTTCACGCTTTTAAGACAATGCAGACTGCGTTGGCTGGGCCACGTCCGTCGTATGAAGGATGGTAGACTGCCAAAGGACATCCTCTACAGAGAACTAGCAACAGGCATGAGGAACGTTGGTAGACCCCAGCTTCGCTTCAAGGACCTCTGCAAGCATGACATGAAAGCTTTAAAAATCAACACAGAGTGCTGGGAGGATACAGCAGATGACCACAACAACTGGCGAGGTACTCTTCAGCAACACCTAGAGCAAGGTGAAAGAGTGATCCTGAGTCAGATGAGGAGTGGAGAGCTGAACGGAGAGCACAGCGGACAGTGGACAACAGTTCCATGATGCCCTACACATACAGCAACTATGGCAGAGCCTACCGTTCCAGGATTGGCCTCAATAGCCACAGTCGACACTGCTCGACAAACCAGTGACTACCAGAGGCACAGTACCCATGGTCAACCCATAACTGATGGAGGCCACACATTTAATTTGCCACTTTCTTGCCCATTCTCCTAATCTGTCTAAGTTTTTCTGCATCCTTCCTGTTTCCTCAACACTACCTGCCTCTCCACCAATCTTTGTCTCATCTACAAATCTGGCAAGAAACCCATCTATTCCATTATCTAGGTCATTGATATACAGCATAAAAAGAAGTTGTCCCAACACAGACCCCTGCGGAACACCACTAGTTACTGGCAGCCAACCAGACAATGATCCTTTTCATCCCACTCCCTGCCTCCTACCAATCAACCATATGCTCTAACTGTGCTAATAACTTTCCTGTAATACCATGGGCTCTTAACTTGGTAAGCTGCTTTGTGTATGGCACCTTCTCAAAGACCTTCTGAATCTACTGCATCCCCTATATCTATCCTACTTGTAATCTCCTCAAAGCATTCCTGCAGGTTCATCACATAATGTTGTCCTATCTTGTCCTGTATCACCAAGCACTTAAATACCTCATCCTTAACAACTGACTTTAACATTTTCACAACCATTGATGTCAGGCTAACTGGTCTATAATTTCCTTTCTATTGCCTTGCTCTTTTCTTAGAGAGTGGAGAGGCATTTACAATTTTCCAGTCCTCTGGCACCATGCCAGAGTCCAATGATTTTTGAAAGATCATTACTAATGCCTCCACAATCTCTAATGCTACCTCTTTCAGAACACTAGGGTGCTGTTCTCTGGTCCAGGTGACTTATGTACCCTTAGGTCTTTCAGCTTTCAGAGCACCTGCTCCCTTGTAACAGTAACTGCACCCACTTCTCTTCCTTCATACACTACAACATCTGGCACACTGCTAGTGTCTTCCACAGTGAAGACTGATGCAAAGTATTCATTTAGTTCATCTGTCATCTTCTTGACCCCCGTTATTATTTCTCTGGCCTCATTTTCTTGTGGTTCTATATCCAATCTCATCTCTTTTATTTTTCTCATACTTCAAAAAGCTTTTACTATCCACTTTGATATTGTGACTCATCTTATTAATGTGTGACTCATCTATAGATTTTATCCTTACCTTCATAAGTCATCGTGTGTTATGTGTTTTACACCCTGGTTTGGAGAAGCATTGTCTCATTTCTATATATATGTGTGTGTGTGTGTGTGTGTGTGTGTGTGTGTGTGTGTGTGTGTGTGTGTGTGTGTGTGTGTGTGTGTGTGTGTGTGTGTGTGTGTGTGTGTGTGTGTGTGTGTGTGTGTGTGTGTGTGTGTGTGTGTGTGTGTGTGTAGTTAAATGAGAACAAACCTCACTTGTCACTAATGTCAGACAAAACTGTCTTTTTATTAGGGATCAGCATCTTATAACAAGAAGAAGTCAATTACAAGTAGAGATTTCATTTATCCTGCATTTTCTGACTGCCTTTAAGAAGCAGAAAGGAGATGGAGATTCATCCCTCTTCCATTTTTCAGTCTATTCAATTGTGCAGTTGTTGACATGAAATCTAGCCCTAAGTCAGCTGTTTGGCAGAGACTGCTTGGCTCAATACTCTTCCATTCTCTATGCCTATGAACTTGTTTCTAAAGGGCATGAACTAAACTAGAATCATAGAGCATTCACTGAGATAGAAAAGATAGAGAAGAAATTCTTTCAGCCATTCACTGGTCAGCCAATCAACTAGTATCATTTTAACTATTTTGTCAAAGTTGAGTTTCACCCTTCTCCCCTTTTGCAGAGATGATACCCCTGTAATAAAGAGAGATTTTTTATTTTTATTTTGTTTCTACAAACAATTATTCTTAAAAACTTGTTTAGCATTTGTAAAACAGAGGACGAGGTATTAATAAAATTCTCTATTTTCTTCAGTACATGACTTTCCTTTCGGTTAGTAACATTTCATGCATGATCCCTCTAACTCTGCTCAAGGAATTGTCAATTTGCTGCATCATTAAATTTCCTAATTTAACATTTTTAGGTGATTTTTAATTAACAATTTTGTGGAGAGCAAGCTGGATCATACTCTCAGTGGGCTATAAGAGTGCTTTTTGAGCAGGTTTTGAATCAAGTATTCACATTTAATCTGAGATTAATTGCTACCCTGAATGAACCTTTTTCTCTGTTCATTATTGACATGTATTATTTCAAATACCACCAGACAAGAATAATGAGATTTTTTTAAAAATGTGACAATTAAAGAATATCGGAGAAAAATGAGGCACCAGCTAGAAGCTATGCCTCTCTGCATGTGCCTACAAACATCCACTTCATGGTGATTTGCAGTTCAGTCAGGCACTCATGCACCACCACATAGATATGTGTTGTAAGCATATCTCAAACAGCTAACAAACAGCATAGGCTGTGTGGCACATCTCAAATGATTCCATGAAATACGGACTTATATTGCCTTGGATATCTGAGACTTGAAATTACAAGCTCATTGAGTTCTTACGCAGGGTAGCTCAACAGACTTCAATCTCAGAGGCACTAGAGTTTAAAAGAGGTACAGCTTGGGGCTGGCTGATGAGTTTCACTTAACAGAACCCTAAAAGAAATATATTGGCAAACTGTCGGTTAATGGTTCATTCGCTAATAAGCTAATTTACAGCAGTTAATAAGATAAGTATGGCCAAGCAGAGCAGCCATTTTGAAAGGTGCTGCTATCTTGTCAAAGTGTTGTTGGTTGTGTAGGTGTGCTTTTGGGCTTTGGTGAGGGTGGACCCTTTCTTGTTTCAAGAGCTTGTTAGTCATGCCCAGGTGTGCTCAGACCTATGTCATGCTCCTCCTGTGCAATGTGGAAACTCAGAAGAGCTGTAAGAGTCCAGCCCACATGATGGGACTGAAGCTGCACATGGACTCACTTCGGAGCATCCGTGATACTGAGAGTGTTGTGGATAATGCGTTTAGTGAATTGCTCACACTGCAGCTTAAGAGCCCAAGGAAAGGGAATGAATCCAGTGGTCACCTCCCTCCAAATCAGAACAGAATCAGGTTTATTATCACCGACACATGTTGTGAAGTTTGTTGTTTTACAGTGTACTGCATAATGCAAAATCATGCACTTGGGTTGTAGAAACAAACATGCAGACTATTTTCTAAACAGGGAGAAAATCCAGGAATCTGAGATGCAGAGGGACTTGAGAGTCTTTGTGCAGAACAACCTGAAGGCTAACTTGCAGGTTGACTCGGTGGTGAGGAAGGCAAATGCCATGATAGCATTCATTTCAAGAGGTCTAGAATACAAAAGCAAGGATGTGATGCTGAGGTTTTATAAGGCACTGGTGAGGCCTCACCTTGAGTATTGTGAACAGTTTTGGGCCCCTCATCTCAGAAAAGGTGTGCTGGCATTGGAGAGGGTCCAGAGGAGGTTCACAAGGATGATTCCAGGAATGAATAGGGAACATTTGATGGCTCTGGGTCTGTACTTGCTGGAATACAAAAGAATGGGGGGGGGGGGGTGTCTCATTGAAACCTTTTGAACGTTGAAAGGCCTAGACAGAATAGATGTGGAAAGGATGTTTCCCATGGTGGGGAGTCTAGGACAAGAGGATACAGCCTCAGGATAGAGGGGCACCCTTTCAAAACAGAGATGCGGAGAAATTTCTTTAGCCAAATGGTGGTGAATTTGCGGAATTTGTTGCCACATGCAGCTGTGGAGGCCAGGTCGTTGGGTGTATTTAAGGCAGAGATTCATAGGTCCTTGATTGGACATGGCATCAAAGGTTACGGGGAGAAGGCCAGGAATTGGGGTTGAGGAGGAGATAGAGAAAAGGGATCAGCCGTGATTGAATGGTGGAGCAGACTCAATGGGCTTGATGGCCTAATTCTGCTCCTATGTCTTATGGTCTTTTTAATAATTATAATAAGAATATTAAATAAATAGTGCAGAATAGTGACGTATGCTGCGTTGGATATTGTTGCAGGAGATTGCTCAGCAGGAGAAGGCAGCAGGAGCCAAGGTCCTGGCACAAGAAGGTAGGGAAAGAATGGCAGAGTCATGGCGGTAAGGGATTCCATGGTAAGGGGAGCAGACATGAGCTTCTGTGGCCACAAACAGGATTCCCAGTTGGTGTGTCGTCTCTCGACTGTAAGGGATTTGGAATGTCTTGAAGCAGCTGCAGTGCATTCCAGAATGGGAGGATGAGCATCCAGTTGTTGTGGTAGGTACCAACGAGATAGGGAAAAAAACAGAATGTGGTCCAACAAGCAGAATTTAGGGAGCCCAATATAATCTCAAAAGTAATAATGTCACGATTGCAACTTGCGCCATGTGCTAATGAGAGTTGGAACAACAGAATAGTTAGGTTCATTATGTATCTTGAGCAGTGGTGGAAGAGGAAGGGTTTCATATCTTTGGAATATTGGAACTGGTTCTGGCTGAACCTACAGACAAGATGGTCTACACTTGGTTAGGACAGGGCTCAATGTCCTCGGGCATTGTTTGCTAGCTGTTGAGGAGGGCTTAAACTAATATGGTAGGGGAGGTAGAAAGAAGCAATTCAGTGACCAAAATAAAAGAGAAAAGTAAGAGTAGAGTACAGAAAAATCAAGTACAAAGGATCAAAACGTTACTAGATTCTATAAGGACACTAAGTGTAAAGGCACTTTATCTGAATGACTGTAGCATTCAAAACAAGGTCAGTGAACTTGTAGCACAAAGCAGTACAAAGGAATATGACTTAGTGGCCATGACAGAAACATAATTGGGAATTAGATATACAAGGGCATCAGGTAATACAGAAGAATAGACAGGAAAGCAAGGGAGGCGAGGGCAATGCCCTTAATTAAGGATGAAATCAGGGCCATACTGAGAGACAATATAAGATCTAAGGAGCAGAATGTTGTTTCAATCTGAATAGAGACTAAGAATTGAAAAGGGAAAAAAGAATTACTGATGGGAGTTGTCTAGGCCTCCAAATAATAACATTGCAGTGGCATGAGCAGTAAGCCAAGAAATGTCAGCTGCATGACAGAATGCAATGGCGGTCATCATGGGGGCCTTTAACATGCACAAAGATTAGATGAATCAAGTTGGTCTCCTGCACAGCATCCATCTGCACAGAAGCACCACAGGCATGTGTACTCAGAACCCTGCTTTACTCGCTTTACGCTTACGACTATGTGGCGAAGTATAACTCCAACACCATATACAAGTTTGCTGATATGTGATATACGAGTTTGCTAAAGACAACCATTGTTGTGGGCAGTATCAAAGGGGGTAATGAGTCAGCATACAGGAGAGAGATTGAAAGGTGTAATAGCAACAACCTCTCACTCAATATCAATAAGACCAAGGAACTGATTGTAGACTTCAGCAGAGGGAAACCAGAGGTCCCTGAGCTAGTAATCATTCGTGGATCAGAGGTGGAGAGGGTCAGTAACTTTAAATTCCTGGGTGTCACTATCTCAGAGGACCTGTCCTGGACCCATCATATAAATATTATTGTGAAGAAAGTATGACAGCACCTCTACTTCCTCAGGAGTCTGCAGAGATTCAACATGCCATCGAAAACCTTGGCAAACTTCTATAGACGTGTGATGGAAAGTGTGCTAACTGGCTGTATTACAGCCTTGTATGGGAACACCAATGCCTTTGAGAGGAAAATCCTACAAAAGGTCGTAGATTTGGCCCAGTACATCACGGATAAAATCCTCCCAACCATTGAACACATCTACATGAAACATTGTTGTAGAAAAGCAGCATTAATCATCAAAGATCCTCACCACAGGCTCTTTTCTCACTGCTGCCATCAGGTAGAAGGTCCAGGTGCCTCAAGACTTGCACCACCAGATTCAAGAACTGTTACTACCCCTCAACCATCAGCCTCTTGAACAAAAGGGGATAGTTACGCTCATTTAAGCACTCTGTAATAGTGTTATTTCATGCTCATTATTTATTGCTATTTATTTATATCTGCATTTGCACAGTTTGTCTACAGCTAACTCTTCATGATGTTTACAGTTTACAGTTACTGTTCTATAGATTTGCTAAGTACGCCCGCAGAAAAAGAATCTCAGGTTTGTATGTGGTGACGTGTATGTACTTTGATAATACATTTTTCTTCGAACTTTGGTTGAGGCAGTCTTCAGAAGGACTTCATAGAATGCATTTGTGATTGCTTTCTTGAACAGCATGCTACTGACCTAAAAGTTAAATGTTGTCCTGCACAATGAGCCAGATAAAATTAATGATCTTGTAGTTAGGGATCACTTTGCAAAGAGTGATACAATATGATTAACTTTCTCACCGAAGTGAGACCTCAATACAATCACTATCATTAAGGAGTTAGTGCTGAGCAGACTAGTGGTCCTGAAGGTAGACATGTCCCCTGGTCCTGATGTAATGCATCCCAGAGTACTGAAGGAAATGGTAGAAGTTATTCTTGAGGTGTCTGTGATAACACTATTTTTCTGATATCTCTATTTTTCCCTTTCAGAGTTCTTTTGAAGTCCCTGACCTTGGGTTACACACTTACTACAGTTCTTTGCGGGAATGGGACCTGCTCTCCGGGTTCCACGATTGCCTGTTGCTGTTTGGTAAGCCAAAGGCTCGGCCTAAGATTCTGGCTCAGATTCGAAAGCCTAGGATATTGGGGTTCTGGAGACGGGCGGATCGAGGGTTAGTCTCACAACAGGAGACCCGTGTGTCATCAGGCGAGTCGGGTATCTGTGACTGTGGGCCCGGAGATCCGGGATCTTTGCGATCTTCAGGCACAGAACTCGATAAAAGTGACATAACGGACTCTTAACATTGTAAACCAGCCAGTTGTTTGTTATGTCTCCCTGCTTGCTGGGAAAATGGAGAAGGGAGTGAGAACCCTGTGGTATGTCGAATACCAGGTGAAACGCGAAGTCTTTGGGGTAACTGCAAGTCTGTTGCCTTGCTCGCACTTGACTGCTCAGTGGCAGTCACGGCGCTTTTCCTTTGCCGGTGAGTGGAGGGGGGATTTTTGCTTGCTGCTGCTTGCGCCTGGGAGAGAGGGGAGCTGGGGGGGGGGGTCTTTGGGGTTCTAGCATTTAACTGTCATTCATTCTTTGTGGTACTCCTCTATTTTCATTGATGGTTGTGAAGAAAAAGCATTTGAGGATGTATATTGTATACATTTCTCTGACATTAAATTGTACCTTTGAATTTACCAAGGCTCTCTGTGCAGGTGCTAGTGGAATGGAAAACTCCAAATGTACATAAGGGAAGCTAGCACGGCTAGACGACCCAGCCCACTGAGCCTGCTCTGACATTCAGTAAGATCTAGCTCCACCTACCTGCCTTTCTCCCACAACCCAGAATCTCCTATTATGCAAAGATCTATCTAACTGTGGCTTAAGTATATTTAATGAGGTAGCTTCTACTACTTCCTTAGACAGAGAATTCTACAGATTCATTACTCTCTGGGAAAAGCAATTTCTCCTCATGTATGTCAAAAATCTACTCCCCTGAATCTAAAGGCTATGCCCCCTAATACTAGTCATTGTTCCCTAGTTTATGCCACTGCTTAAAAATGGATGTGGGCAAAAGGCAGGTGTAGTGGCAAAATTGATCCAAAATCAAAAACAAAACAATTGCTGGCAGCCTGTGACCCTACACAGATTTATTATACTTGCGTGACACACCCACAGTTCCAATGATTGCTCCAAAGAGTTGAATTCCCTTTTCTGATCCTTTATTAGCAATTAGCAAACATACAATTAAGCATTATTGAGCAGTATCTCAGCAGTAAGCAAAGATATGACCTCTGCAGTCCCAAGCTACAAACTACTCCGAAATAAACATTAATATGCAACTTATTCCCTTTGCTTTTACCACGGCCCCACTAATGTGACTAGTTACCATAATCAACAAAATAAAATTTCAGCACAGAACACGTGGTCCCTACTGTGGGTCCCTACAGTTAGCTTAATGTTCTATAGTTGGGAAAATGCTTGAACCTATCATCAAGGAAGAAATAGGTAGACATCTGGATCAAAGTGGTTGGATCATTCAGACAGAGCATGCATTTAGGAAAGGCAGGTCCTGTTTGACAAATTTACTGGAGTTTTTTGAGGATTTAGTGCTTGCAGTAGATAAAGGGGAACAGTTGGATGTTGTATACTTGATTTACGGAAGGCATTTGATAAGGTGCCACGTAACATGCCACAGAGGAGGTTCATCAGGTTGATTGCAGAGATGAAAGGGTAACCTCAAAATTCAAAGTAAATTTATTATCGAAGAATGTCATTAAATCCAGCCCTGAGATTCATTTCAACTCCTGCCTAAATGCAAAAAGAAATAATAATAATAATAGAAAATAAATAATGAATACAGAAGCCGTGAGATGAAGTGAATCCATAGGTTGTGGGAACTGTTCAGTGATGGGGCAAATGAAGTTATACATTCTGGTTCAGGAGCCTGATGGTTGAGGGGTAATAACAGTTCCTGAACCTGGTGGAGTGAGTCTCGAAGCTCCTGCACCTTCTTCCTATGGCAGCAGCAAGAAGAGAGCATGAGCTGGTTGCTGGGGATCGCTGATTCTGCTTTTCTGCGACAACGTTTTGTGCAGATGTGCTCAATGGTAGGGAGGGATTTACCTGTGATGGACTGGGCTGTATCCATTACTTTTCGTAGGATTTCCATTCCGGAGTATTGGTATTTCCACACCAGACTGTGATGCAGCCCATCAATGTACTCTTCACCACACATCTATAGAAGTTAGTCAAAGTTATAGAAGACGTGCCAAATGTTTTCAAACTGATAAGGAAGTAAAAGTGCTGCTGTGCTCTCTTTGTAATAGCACTGATGTGATTGGCCCAGGACAGGTCTTCTGAAATGATAATGCTGAGAAATCTGAAGTTGTTGATCTTCTCCACTTTTTATCCCCCGATGAGGACTGGTTCATGAAACTCCAGCTTCCTCCCCCTGAGGTTAATATTCAGTTCCTTGGTCTTGCTGACACACAACAAGGCACCTCTCAGCCTGATTTTCAATCTCCTTCTAACATGCTGATCTGTCACCATTTTGATTCGGTCTAGATCAGTAGTGTTGTCAGCAAACTTGAATATGCATTGGTTCTGTGCTTAACCACTCAGTTATAAGTGTAAAGTGAGTAGAGCAGAGTGCTAAGCACACAGTGTTATGGTGCACCTGTGCTGTTGGAGATTGTAGAGGAGATGTTGTTGCCAATCCAAACTGACTGGGGACTGCAAGTGAGGAAATCGAGGATCTAATTGCACAGGGAGGCATTGACGTCAAGGTCTTGAAGCTTGTTGATTAGTTTTGAGGGGATGATAGAATTGAATGCCTATGAGGAGAGGAGAGATTGAGTTGCAAGAGACTATACTTGCTGGAATTTAGAAGAATGAGAGGGAATTTTACAGAAGCATATAGAATAATGAAAGGGATAGAAAAAATAGAGGCAGGAATGTTTTTTCCCCACTGGTGGGTGAGACTAGAACTAGGGGACATAGCCTCAAGATTCCGGGGAGTAGATTTAGGACAGAAATGTTATCAAAGTTTACGTAGTAGGGGTATTAAAGATTAGGGGGGAAAGCAGGGAAGTGGAGCTTGTCCACAGCCAGATCAGACATGATCTTCTTCAAGTTCAAGTTTATTGTCATCTGACAGTAAATATATACAACCAATCAAAACAGTGTTCCAACAGGTTTCCCATCAGCCAATGTCTCCCTCCCTCCAAGGCCTACTTGACGGCAAGTAGCTCTCTGTCTCCTACCCCTTAACAGTGCTGTGTAGAGTTGAACTTGCATGAGAAGAAGGTGGAAAGGTGTTCTCCTGCCCAGTCCTCACTGAGAGAGGATGGCCCTAGCGCCCATGTCATATGCATCTACTTCTAGCGCAAAAGGTCCAGAGGGGTTCAGATGGCAGAGAATGAAAGCAGTGCTGAAGCATCTCCTGAGCTTTTTGATAGCATGGTCTGCAACTAGGTGACTTCCTGAGGGAGGTGGCAGGAGTTATTATTTGGCTGTATTTCCTGATGAAACGGTGGTAGGAGTTGGAGAAGACAAAGAAGTGCTGTAACTGTGTGAGGGAGCACGGTCGGGGCAATTCAATGACAGCGCACACATTCTCTGGGTGCTTTGGGATTATGGGACGTAACCCAGGAAGGAACTGACTGAGTGTGGAACTGATATTTCTCCAACTTGCAGCAGAGTTAGTTTTTGCGAGGGCCTGAACACCTCCCTCTGCAACTGGATCCTAGACTTCCTGACTGGGAGACCTCAGTCAGTCCGGATTGGGAGCAGCATCTCCAACACCGTCACACTGAGCATGGGGCCCCCCAGGGCTGTCTGCACAGTCCACTGCTGTTCACTCTGCTGACCCACAACTGTGCTGCAACACACAGCTTGAACCACATCGTCAAGTTTGCCGATGACACGACCGTGGTGGGTCTCATCAGCAAGAACGATGAATCAGCTTACAGAGAGGAGGTGCAGCGGCTAATGGACTGGTGCAGAGCCAACAACCTGTCTCTGAATGTGAACAAAACAAAAGAGATGGTTGTTGACTTCAGGAGGGCACGGAGCGATCGCTCTCCACTGAACATTGACGACTCCTCCGTAGAGATCGTTAAGAGCACCAAATTTCTTGGTGTTCACCTGGCAGAGAATCTCACCTGGTCCCTCAACACCAGTTCCATAGCAAAGAAAGCCCAGCAGCGTCTCTACTTTCTGCAAAGGCTGAGGAAAGTCCATCTCCCACCCCCCCACCATCCTCATCACATTCTACAGGGGTTGTATTGAGAGCATCCTGCGCAGCTGCATCACTGCCTGGTTCAGAAATTGCACCATCTCGGATCGCAAGACCCTGCAGCAGATAGTGAGGTCAGCTGAGAAGATCATCGGGGTCTCTCTTCCCGCCCATCATGGACATTTACACTATACGCTGCATCCGCAAAGCAAACAGCATTATGAAGGACCCCATGCACCCCTCAAACAAACTCTTCTCCCTCCTGCCGTCTGGGAAAAGGCACCGAAGCATTCGGGCTCTCACGACCAGACTACGTAACAGTTTCTTCCCCCAAGCTATCAGACTCCTCATACCCAGAGCCTGGACTGACACCATACTGCCCTATTGTTCTGTTTATTATTTATTGTAATGCCTGCACTGTTTTGTGCACTTTATGCAGTCCTGAGTTTGTAGTTTAGTGTAGTTGTTGTGTGTTTTTTCTCATTGTGTTGTTTTTTTATGTAGTTCAGTCTAGTTTTTGTAATGTGTCATGTAACACCGTGGTCCTGAAAAAACATTGTTGTGGCGACCCACTTTCTGTGCAGGCAAACCGGCTCACAAATAGCCAGCGCGCGGGGGGAGACTTTGGTAATACACCTCTGATGTCATTTCCACCCGGAGAGGGCGGGCACTAGGGATTAAATGCCAGCGCTGCGAAGTTTGAATAAACTAGTCTCGAAACGACTTACCGACTGCATGTCGTTATTTCAGCGCTGTGTGTAGCACATCGCTACATTGTTGACCCTGACGGTCCAAACGGGATTTGGACCAAAGATGACCGACTCTTCATCTGTTCATGCAGTTTCGCTAAAACTGCTGACTTTCTGGACGCTGCGACCACGCGTGTGGTTTAGCCAAGCAGAAGCCCAGTTCCAGATTCGGCAGATATCCTCTGATTCCACGCGTTACTACCATGTGGTGAGCGGCCTTGACCAGGAGACGGCCGCCCAGGTTGCGGATTTCATACAGTCGCCCCCGGAGGAAGGCAAATATGAAGCATTCAAAGTGCTGCTCATTGAGACCTTTGGCCTCTCATGGCGTGAGCGGGGTGCCCACCTGCTTCACCTGGACGGTTTGGGAGACAGACTGCCGTCAGCATTGATGAACGAGATGCTGTCCCTGGCTGACGGACACAAGCCCTGCCTCATGTTCGAGCAAGCGTTCCTGGAGCAACTGCCCGAGGACATACATCTGCTGTTGGCCGACGCAGATTTCAGCAACCCCCCGGAAGGTGGCGGCCCGGGCAGATGTGCTGTGGAAAGCCAAGAGGGAGAGCGTGGCGTCCGTCAGTCAGATTACCAGGCCACGCGCCCAACAGCAGACCAGACCAGGCCCGGCAGGGGGGCGCACACAACACAGAGACAGGAGTGAGGAGGCCAGTGAACAGTAGTGTTTCTACCACCAGCAGTGGGGCACAGAAGCCCGCTGTTGTCGCCCGCCCTGCAAGGGCCAGGGCCAGCTGCCTCTTGTACGTCTGGGACAAACAGTCGGGACGCCGCTTCTTGGTCGACACCGGAGCGGAGATCAGCGTCTTGCCCCCGACGGGGTACGACACCCGCAACAGGAAGCCAGGACCCACCCTGAGGGCCGCAAACGGCAGCATGATACGGACCTACGGCACCCGCACAGTGCAGCTGCAGTTCAGCGCCAGCCAGTTCATGTGGGACTTCACACTGGCCGCCGTGGCCCAACCACTCCTGGGGGCGGACTTCTTGCGAGCTCACAGCCTGCTGGTCGACTTGCAAGGGAAAAGATTGGTACATGCCGAGACTTTCCAGACGTTCTCCCTGGGTGAAGCCAAGTTGCCGGCCCCACACCTGGACTCCATCACGCTGTTGGACAACGAGTTCACCAGAATCCTGGTGGACTTTCCATCGATTCTGGCACCCCAGCTCACGGCAGCCATGCCCAGACACGGGGTTCAGCACCACATCCCGACCAAAGGACCACCCCTCCACGCCTGCGCACGAAGGTCCCCCCCCGGAAAATCTCCGCCTGGCGAAGGAGGAGTTCAAAAGGATGGAGGAATTGGGGATTGTACGGAGGTCCGACAGCCCATGGGCCTCTCCCCTGCACATGGTGCCCAAAGCAGCCGGGTGTTGGAGACCATGCGGCGACTACCACAGGCAAACAAGGCTACAACTCCAGACCGCTACACCGTGCTGCACATACAGGACTTTGCAGCAAACCTGCACGGGGCAAGAATATTTTCCAAAGTAGACCTCGGCCGGGGATACCATCAAGTCCCGGTGCACCCTGAAGACATCCCCAAAACAGCACTCATCACCCCGTTTGGCCTGTTCGAGTTCCTCCGAATGCCGTTCGGCCTGAAGAATGCCGCACAGACGTTCCAGCAGCTAATGGATGCGGTGGGACGCGACCTGGACTTTGCGTTCATTTATTTGGATGACATCCTTATAGCCAGCAGTAGTCACCAGGAGCATCTGTCCCACCTCCGCCAGCTCTACTCCCGCCTGAGTGATTTCGGCCTCACGATCAACCTGGCCAAATGCCAGTTCGGTCTCGATACCATCAACTTCCTGGGCCACAGGATTACCAAAGACGGGGCAACACCTCTGCCTGCCAAGGTAGACGCGATCTGCCACTTTGCCTGGCCCAACACGGTCAAAGGCCTACAGGAGTTCGTTGGTATGGTGAACTTCTACCACCGTTTCCTCCCCTCAGCAGCCCGTATCATGTGCCCTTTGTACACCCTGATGTCAGGTAAAGGCAAGGTCATTACATGGATGTTCCGACCGCACTCACGGTGGACGCATCCGACACAGCAGTCGGTGGGGTGCTGGAGCAGCTCATCAAGGGGCACTGGCAACCCTTGGCGTTCTTCAGCAAGCACTTACGACCACCCAAACTCAAGTACAGTGCTTTTGACCGGGAGCTGTTGGCACTGTATCTGGCAATCTGGCATTTCAGGTACTTCTTAGAAGGTAGGCCATTCACCGCGTTCACGGACCACAAACCGTTGACCTTCGCGTTCACGAAGGTGTCCGATCCCTGGTCGGCTCGCCAGCAGCGACATCTGTCCTACATCTTCAAGTACACGACGGACATCTAGCATGTCTCAGGGAAGGACAACGTCATGGCGGACGCACTCTCCAGACCAGCTGTCCAGGCCCTGTCCCTGGGGGTGGACTATGAAGCACTGGCGGAGGCGCAGCAGGCAGACGACGAGATGCCCAGCTACAGGACCGCAGTCTCGGGTTTGCAGCTGCAGGACTTTCTCGTAGGCCCAGGTGAGAGGACCCTCCTGTGCGACGTGGCTACCGGCCAACCTCGCCCCATCGTCCCGGCAGCCTGGAGGCGGCGGGTTTTCGACTCCATACACGGTTTGGCACACCCATCTATCAGGACAACCGTCCGGCTGGTCTCCAGCAAGTTCACGTGGCACGGACTTCGCAAGCAGGTCAGTGAATGGGCCAGAACGTGAGCGCAGTGCCAAACAGCCAAGGTGCAGCAGCACACTAAAGCCCCGCCGCAGCATTTCGAACCCATTCACCGGAGGTTCGACCACATTCATGTGGATATCGTGGGCCTCCTACCAGTGTCCCGAGGAGTGCGGTACCTCTTAACTATGGTAGACACTTCTGCCGATTCCTGCGCCTGAGCACTGATCGCAACCTGGGTAGCACACTTTGGGGTACCGCCCCACATTACCTCCGACAGAGGCACCCAGTTCACCTCCAGCCTGTGGTCGGCTGTGGCCAGCCTGTTGGGAACGCAGCTACACCACATTACTGCCTACCACCCACAGTCGAACGGACTAGTGGAACGCTTCCACCGTCACTTGAAGTCAGCTCTCATGGCCCACCTGAGAGGACCTAACTGGGTGGACGAGCTTCCCTGAGTCTTGCTTGGAATTTGCACAGTGCCCAAAGAGGATCTGCATGCCTCGTCGGCTGAGTTGGTGTATGGCGCACCCCTGGCCGTCCCAGGAGAGATCATACCAGCCCCAAGGGGGCAAGAGGAAGAACCCGCAGCAGTCCTAGACAGACTACGTGAAAGGCTCGGCAACCTGGCCCCCATATCCATTTCACAGCACGGACGGACCCCGACCCATGTACCCAAAGACCTGCAGAACTGTAAGTTTGTGTTCGTACGAAGGGGCGGACACTGGGCACCGCTAAAGCAGCCGTACGAGGGGCCGTTCAAGGTGATCAACAACAACGGGTCCACGTACGTTCTGGACATTGGGGGGAAAGAGGAGGTTTTCACGGTGGACTGACTCAAACCAGCCCATGTGGACTTGGTGCAGCGAGTCGAGGTTCAGGCACCGCAGCGCAGAGGCAGACCGCCCAAACAGAGGCTGATCCAGACTGTGGACATTGGGGGGTGTATCGCCAGTTCTGGGGGAGGGGGTGGTTATGTGGCGAACCACTTTCTGCGCAGGCGAACCGGCTCACAAATAGCCAGCGCGCGGGGGGAGACTTTGGTAATGCACCTCTGATGTCATTTCCGCCCGGAGAGGGCGGGCACTAGGGATTAAATGCCAGTGCCGCGAAGTTTGAATAAACTAGTCTTGAAACGTCTTACCGACTGCGTGTCGTTATTTCAGCGCTGTGTGTAGCACTTCGCTACATTGTCTCATTTTTACTATGTACTGTACCAGCAGTTATGGTCAAAATGACAATAAAAGTGACTTGACTTGACTTGACTTGACTTGAAGGATTGAACGGACATGATAGACATAGCCTAGGGGTCCTTGGAGAAGATGAGGATGCCGTTGAGATAGATGAACACATATCTGTGTAGCATGTCTCAGAAGATCTTGTTGAAGAAGTCTTGGAAAATGGCTGTACTGTTGGAGAGCTAGAAGGGCATCACCAGGTACTCACAAAGACCAGTATGTGCGATGAATGCCGTTTTCCACTCAACCTTCTCTGGTTGCAGATCGGGTTATATGTGCTCTGTAGATCCACCTTGGTGAAGATCTGGGCACTGCGGAGAGTATTGAATGCACTATCAATCAAGAGGAGAGGGTAGAGTTCTTAACGGTGATTTTGTTGACTACACAGCGGTTGATGCATCCACAGAGGCTTCCATCCTTTTTTTGACAAAGAAGGATCCTGCACCAGCTGGAGAGTGGAGTGGTCAATTGAAGCCATGTTGTAGCGCTTCAGTGATATAGTCATTCTTGGCATGGCTGTCAGGAGGGGACAGAGAGAACAGATGTCCTCAGGAAGGGGTGGTGCCAGGAGGAGGTTGTTCACACAGCTGTGTGGTCTGTGAGGTAGCAGGGTGCAGGCTTCTCTTTTATTGAAGGTGATGGCTAAGTTGTGATTTAACTGTGTGAGTTTGGTGAGGTCAAGAATTTCCTCTGTCTCCACAAATTTTTGGGGTGAAGGCAGCTGAGGTTGCAGGTAGTTCCCCAACTGAGGACTGCACTGGATGACCAGGCAAAGAGAGGGTCATGAGTGGAGAGTTTGGAGTAACCCAAGTTGAGAGGATCATTGAGTGAGTCAATATGGAGGAATGAGATGGATTCACAGTGCTCTCCAATGCTCATGTGCACAGGAAGTGTCCGTGCTCTGACCATCCTGGATTTCAAGGGACATCTGTCAAAGGCTGTGATGCAGAAGGCCATTCAGTAGGGAGTCCAAGCTGCATACACAGTCCGGAAATTTGCCTGCTGCACCGGAATCCATCAGAGCCTCCTGCGTGCGTAGAGCCATCGGGATGTGGAACAGGGCAGAGAGCTAAGGTGTTAGAACAAGAGGCTGGCGGGTGCCTACTAGATAGAAGGCTCCTCATCTCTACCTGGTGGTGCTGTTTTCCCAGATACAATTGGCATTTGACGCATGGGTAACTGGCAGCTCAGTAGTAAGTTGCTTCTTCACTGATATTCACACTCTTGGGTTAAGGGAACTCTTCCTAAATACACGGGTGCTGGAGGCTTTTGAGATGAGGGTCTTGCAGCCTGAAATTGTTCTGCGAATGGAATTGGACTTCTGGCTGATGGTTTGGGGAGTTTTCCCATAAGACACTTGTCAATTCGGAGGGCCAGATTAATGAGGCTTTTGAGGTTGGTAAATATTTCCCAGGTAGACAGCTCATCTTTCAAGCACTCTGAGAGACTGTGATGATAATGGGTCATCAGGACTTTGGCATTCCAGCCACACTCTGCCACAGGGGTCCTGAATTTCACCGTGTAATCCAGCACCAAAGTATCTAATCCACTGCCCACCTTCCATTTCCCAGATGGTCGAAAACCACATATTTATTGCATTTATTTCATTGCCCCATTTAGCAGCGGCTCAGGTCAGAGCTCGTCCCGTCAATAGTAAGAGATGATGAAAGCAATCAAGTCTGTAGAATACAGAGATGGCTGGAGCTCAATACCCAAGGCACATGGTGTTAGGAAGTTGTAGTATCAGGTTGGAGATCTATCAAAGCATTCAGGCACTGGAATCGAGGGCTCAGAGCGAAGAGGTTGACTGTTGCAGTGTTTCTGTATCGTAATGGAGAGTTAGAAGATTGTGGCAAGCAGATGATCAATGGTTTCCTGCTGCTTCTGAGTCACATGCTCATGTCAGTGGATGACTTATTTTAGGTGAGCATAGTCTGCTGGGTCAATTGTTGGTTCAGTTATTCTGTCAGGAAATGTAGCGCAGACTTGACCTAAACACAGAGCAGCAGAGATGATTTAGCAGTGAGCAATAACGTGAATCATGAACTACAAAATGACAAGCCAGGAGGGGCCACAAAACAAGAGAACAGATACTTAACACAGCAAGGTAGCAAGGTAACTGAAGGCTACAAGCAACTGGTTGGAGCTGGCTGGTTCAATGGGTGAACAAGGACTGTGGATGAGATCTGGGTTTAATAGGCTGCAGGTGATGAGTTGGAAATGAGTAGCAAGAGACTCCTGTTAGCTGGGTAAAGACTGGGAGGAACCTGCTTGTGTTGCCCTGACACCGGATGGCCTAGTCCTGCTCTTATTTCTCATGTCCTCTAAAAATAGCTGAAGGTGGATCTTCTCTGGTGATTTATAAAGTCTCTGTCCTAAGCAAGGAGTACAGTATATATAGCATATATGGGTTTTATAGGATATATTTTGAGTATTATTTGACTCAGGTTATCTTTATCACTGGTAATGCTGTTCAGTGTAATGCATGCTTTATGTAATAATTTTAGCTATCAATGAAATTGTTACATGAATATGCACTACACTGACCTTTAACTAATTATTTTATGTTGTGTGAGAGAGAATGGCAGCAGTTAAAATTAGTATATTTAAAATATTCAATATGTTAATCCGACTCCTTAGGCCCTTTATGTTCTACAACCAACCATCATTACATTGAAAATTTAACTATACCATTTATACCGGTTCCTCAATAGTCACCCTGACAGAAAACGAGTTACCATAAACTACAGAATTCTGTAACATCTGGTAACTTGCTTTCTCTCTCTGCATCAGAACTATTACGTCAATCATCTGAGATACTGGTTTAGTTTTCCTTCTCCATTAGTACAGCCAGACCTCTTGACAATGCCCTGTATTTTATAATATTTTCTTGTTTTTATGATTGCCATCCAACTACACCCATTCACCCATCAACCACTATGTATCCCTACGACAACCCTGCCCAACCCAGAACCCCCCTAATACAAATGTTAGCAGAATTCTGAAATAGTTCATGCAGGAATGTGTATTCATGGTAACAGATGTTAAAAGGTACTCTAATCTCAGACTATTTGATTAGCTTTATTATAGCAAGGAACAGAATGAATAACTACCATCAAAAGAAAGTTAAAGAAAGTTATTCTGTATAAATTATCTATGAATGAAAATTATTCATTATTTTCTGGCATTGTACAGAAAAATGTGGTACATTCAACAACTTTTCAAATACTTTTGCAAGTTGTCTCCATAAATTGCACCTTATTGTATTTTTAGCCTAATTTCCTTAAAGGAGAACACCTGAAACAGTTCCAAGTTATTACAGCAGCTCTACAGCTGTCATCATTAATTTTTCCACTTGAACTTGTGATATTAAAATAAGAGAAGTTATCTTCAGCACCATAGTTTTTGTGCAGAAGGCCAAGTGTGCTATTAAACACACCTTGGAGGGCAGTTCACTAGAAACATGTTTTACTTCATTATGTCTATTTGAACAGGGCATGGAAGGACGGCGTGGGAAACAAAGACCCATGTCTTCCACATACTTCGCTGATGTCATGAGCACTCCCTTTAAGAGTGCAGGCTACCCTTTGAATTTCCAGAAACATTTGGTGAACCTACACTGGGGATAATATAGACTATAGTTCTACAATAAAACTGAAATTTGAGTTAACAATTGTATTTTCTCATAAAACATGAATAATTCAACAATGTTGAGTAAGTATTGCCTAGAAAATTGTTCTTTCATTTTCCCTTATGGTGTTTTAAGCATTTGGTGTTATTGAGAACATACAGATTAGAATTGCTGTGATAGAGGTGAAATATGACAGGGTTTCTGTTTGCTCACAGTTATACTTGGCTGGTTGGTTGGTTGTCCATCTTTGTGTGCAGTCTTTCATATATTCTATTGTATTTCTTTTCACCTACTGTGAATGCCTGCAAGAAAATTCATCTCAGGGCACTATATGACGACACAGAATACCTCCTCACTAGGCACAGCAGTGTCTACACATCCTGGGGGGGATTGAGGTGTGCAAAGCTTCCTGCTCCCATTCTACAGGAGCACCATTGAGAATGTCCTCTCTGACTGTACTGTATCATTGGCGTCGTACAGAAGCTGCAAGGCATCGGACTGCAAGACCCTACACAGGACAGTAAAAACCAGGGTCTTCCTACCCCCTTATTTATGACATTTACCTGGAACATTGCAGACAATGTGCCTGAAGCATTGCAGACGAACCCTGCCACCCATCCCACTATCTTCTTGATCCACTATCGTCAGGAAGGATGTAGAGAAACATCAGGACTAGGACTGCCAGGCTGAGAGACTAATGAATACCAATGAGGTCTCATCACTAAGATAGTGAGCTGTTTACTGTACTGTTTACTGCTTACTCATGCTGCGCTCTACGTGCATTTTGAATTATATTTCATTAACTTATTTACGGTAATATTTTGGATAATGTGTTGTGTGTGATGTTTATTTGTTTTCACACTGTGGTCCAGAGTGTTTTGTTTAGTTGTATATATGTACAGTCAGATGACAATAAACTTAAGCTGAACATATATATTCTTCGATAATAAATTTACTTTGAACTTTCTGATCTATATAAATTATAGCTTTAACAAACAAAAAATACTGGAGAATGCATCAATGTTTTTTTGTGATTGCAATGTATCATCTGTACAGAAATGATAATTACCGCCCCCACGTACATTTGCTAACATCCTTTCAGTGCTTATCACACAATCCCTTTAAACAGCAGGTTTACATCTGAAACTGGCCTTTATGCTCGTCTTATTATGCACCAAGCTTAGCAAAAACATTTAAAAAATGGGATGGTAGGGTATTCAGTGCTTCATGCCTGCCTTGCAATTCAACAAGATCATGGCTAATCTTATACCCCTCCTACTTTCCTGTATTAAAGTTATAATCCTCTATTTCTGTAAATCCAATAACCATTAAATTTTTGTCTTAAAAGTACTCAGTGATGGTGCAGTCCTGTTGTGCAAAGACTTCCTCAGATTTGCTTCCCTTTGGTGAAGGCATTTCTTCTCATCTTCGTTCTGATTGATACATTACTTGGTTTGAGACTTAAGAACTTTTTTTAAAGCTATTATTAATGCTTTTTGAGTTAGTGATTTAGATGCATATCATATTATTACTGAGTTAAGTATTGTATGTAATGAGTTTTTGCTACAACAAGTGTATGGGACATTGGAAAAAATGTTGAATTTCCCCATGGGGATGAATAAAGTATCTATCTATCTATCTATCTATCTTTAGTGCTAGACATTATCCCTCTATCCCATACGAAAGAATGGATTGCAATCTGAAAATTCTCTTTCCACAGGTGCTGCATGGCCTGCTGAGTGCTTCCAGCATCTTCTGTTTACATTTCATATTTCTATTACCTTTTTTAATGTGACCCCTGTATCTACCCTGTGAAGCTACTTAATCATTTTGTATTTTCATGTTCTTGTACTCAGTGATGGTACAGGCCTGTAGGAGGGAGGGGTTAGATTGATCTGAGAGTAGATTAAAAGGTCGGCACAACCTTGTGGGCCAAAGGACCTGTAGTGTGCTGTAATGTTCTATGTTTTTACCATGAGGCAGAAATTCCAAACATCTCTTCACGTTTCTGAGACCACTTTTGTGCTCCTTTCCACAGGGCCACTGCCTACATGGTCAGGAAAATTTTCATTCTGAACATTTCCTTTGTAAATGTCAGGATCCAAATTACTAGTAAAATAAATTTGTAAGAATATAAGAGTATAAGAAATAGGAGCAGGAGTAGGCCATCTGGCCCGTCGAGTCTGCTCCGCCATTCAATATGATCGTGGGTAATGTGGCCGTAGATTCAGATCCACATACCTGCTTTTCCCCTGCTATGGAAAAATCGAACTGTGTCTTAAATATATTTAACGAAGTAGCTCTATTGCCTCTCTGATCAGAGAACTCCGCAGGTTCACTACTCTCTGGAAAAAGCAGTTTCTTCTCATTTCCATCCTAAATCTATTCCCTGGAATATTGAGACTATGTCTCCTAGTTCTAGTCTTACTTGCCAGTACTAACAGCTTTTCCTCCTCTCTCTTATCTGTGCATTTCATAATTTTATATGCTGATGTAATATCCCTCTCATTTTTCTTGTAGAATTTATTTCACACTGCTACCAGTTGTTCATGTGCATGGAATCCCAATTGCTGTTCTGAGAACCAGCCACTAGCTTTGTATAGATCCAGAAAGATGATTATTTCAGGTTAATCATTTGCTGCAGTAATCCCAGAGCAAAAGGTTTTAAGGCTTTTGTGACAGTGGCAGTCACAGATGTTGCTATGCATGTGAAGTCTCGGTTTAGGGCACTCCTATTATTACTATCTTTGTAAATCAAAGCATTTTTGGAAATTATTTTTCTGAGGAATGTGTGCTCCGCGCACAAAATGCATGTGAGAGTACTGATAAGATAAGGGTAAAGCACAGTGTAACCTACCCAGATTTCCTACACTGTCAATCCTTTCTCAAGTAAGAATAAATAATGGGAATTCTCAATAAAAATACCAGGGCTCGAACATTTAGAACAAGAAAACAGCTGATCTTTTTAAATGCAATTAACAAATTGGTTTGGATAGTAGAACAATTTGTTCAGAACAAAGGCAAATGTAATATCGGGAAAAACCAATATTCATTCCCGTTTACTTGGCTTGTAAAGGCTGCTCAGTCCTTCCTCTTAAACATGACTATTTATGTACCAATCGGTGTTCTGAATGACTTTTCTGTGTTGTCATAGTTAATGAAACAGAATGCGGTCAGGAAATCATTGTATCGTCTCCAAATAATATGCATGCATCACCTCAATCATACTTTTTATAAACTAACTTCCTTACTCCTTCCTGCCACTGAGAATCCATCCATTTGATCTTTGTTAACTGTAAGTATTTAAAACTTTAAATTTATTTCAGCATTGCATGGTATATTTATTATAGATTACCAGCAGCTATTTTGTTTTTGATGTGATAAATGAAATTTAGAACAGTTGGGTTTATCCAGAGGTGAGAAATATCTCAATTATGTCCAGTTCACATTGATGGATCTGAGTGAAGTTCAAGTGTAGCAGGAAACAACTGGACTGCATTAATAAGAAAAGGATGAGAAGCATTTATATAGTGTATCTTCTTTGATGATCCCTCAAAGTGTTTCACAACTGAAAGAAATCGCGAAATGTTGAAGAAAACATGGCAAGTTACTTGGACACTGCAAGGTGCCACAAATTGCAATGTGGTAACAAGATGAGCTGTGTTTGTGATCTGATTATTGGCTAGGACTCCTGGCACAAGGCATCTACTTTCAAATAGTACTGCAGGATCTATTTCATTCCTCTAAGACTGTAGATGTAGCCTCATTCCATATGAGTTGCTCTATAACACAAGAAATGAGTGAATGAGCAATTACATTTTAATCATATATTACCTCAATTAAAATAGTCTCCTTGACTTAATAATTTGGATTTATCTCATTTGTACCTTTCAACAAGAGCCTATCTGGAAAATAATCAAATGAGACTGATTACTGAAATATTTCCTTACACCTCATAATTTCTTTCTAAGTGAATAAATTGATACTTCCATTAAAATAACATGTCATTCAAACACATTTTGATGCTAAAATCATATTTTGAGTTTAAAAAGTTAGATGTATAAAAAAGCTAACAGAATCAGAATCATGCTGTATATTACAAAATTTCGTGTGGTTTTGTGGCAGCAACAGTGCAAAGACGTAATAAAATGAACATAAACGTTAGAGCGAGTGAGGTGGGATTCGGGTATTGTTCAGAGTCTGATGGCAAAAGGGAAGAAACTGTTCTGAAAACATTGAGAGTGCATCTCAAGCTCCGATATTACTATCCCAGCAGTAGTAATGAGAAGAGGGTATTTCCCATATGGTGAGAGCCCTTAAGGAGAGGTACCACCTTCTTGAAACACCGCCGTTTGAAGTTGTCTTTATGGTGGGGAGGTTTGTGTCCATGATGGAACTGGCTGAGTCTAAAACACTCTGGAACTCCTTGGAAACCTGTGCACTATTGGAGACTCCTGTGATCTAAGCAGTCAGAATGCCCTCCACAGTACCTATGTAGAAATTTGAGAGAGTCTTTGGTGATATACCAAATCTCCTCCAGCTCCGAATGAAGTATAGCAGCTGGCATGCCGTCTCTGTGATTGTGTTGGGCCCGGGATAGATCCACCGAGATGCTGATGCCAAGGGATTTAAAACTGCTCACCCTTTCCACGACTGACCTCTCAATGAGGACTGGTGTGTTTTCCCAACTTTCCCTTCCTGGCAGTCAGTACTTATTACCCATTCCCTAAATGTCACTGAACATGGTGTTTGGTGAGGCTATTTTAAAGGCCAGTTAAAAAGTCAATGAACTTGATGGCCAGATTAGATAAATTTGGTAAACTTTCTTCTCTAAAGAACGCCAGTGAAATGGATGCATTATTGCAACAATCCAATGATATAGTTGCTTGATACTAGATTTTATTTCTTAACAATTAAGTATTTGACTTTCCAACTGTCACATGGAATTTAACATATACTACCCAATTTTAAGGCTTTGAGAGTTTATCCCAGTACGTACTATAGTGTCATATCACTAGCTATAATAAAATTGTGCAATTTTCTAAAATAAGTAAGTGTTGATTTGAAAATTCAATAAAATGGTTATCAAGAAACACCTATAAACATACATCCCATTTTCCCAAAATTCTAAAGTTTTAAACTGAGTGAATTTACACTTAGTGGCTACTTTATTAGTAAGTAAATAAATGATAAGTACTGTATACATAACAAATAAATAATACAAGGGTTACAAGAATCAATCCCCTGTAATAACGATCAGGGAGGCACAGAGAGGATCTGTAATTACCGCCAAGTACTGTTATTGTTGCAACGGAAGAACATGCGAACTTACACAACTGAATACTTGTGTGCACACCAACTAAGTTTTCCAGACCTTCCATGAACAGTCAAAGAAGAGAAAAGATAATCTAGTTAAAAAGAAGCTTCCTGTGCTGGCCACATGTTCCTTGTAGTCCCGTTTTGAATCTCCATGTCTGTGGGACACCTCACATCCATGATGGTGAATCTCTTACAGAGCCATCTCTATCTTGTATCTGAAAATCTCTTGTTTTATATCCATTCTTTATTAGTTGAAATGTTACATTCCAGTGTCATTGGTTGTAGGTCATGTGTCTGACCTTTTGTGGTGAACTACATATACCTTTCTGGATTGCTCCTGTGGCTCCTCCCACAGACCCCTGCTGACTGCTCCTGTGGCCCCTCCCACAGACCCCTGTATAAAGGCGATTGAGGCCTGTGCCCGGCCTCATTCTCCAGGATGTAGTGTTGTTCATTCTTCCAGTCAATAAAAGCCGATATCTCGCTTCTTACGTCTCAGAGTGAGTTATTGATGGTGCATCACCTTTAACACCTTTTTACTGGCTCTGCTCCAAGCCAACATCCATTTATTGCCCTCATCCCAGAAAATGACAATCAGTAATTTATGGTTCTTTGTTCTCAGTCAGCAACCAGCTTGAATCACGTAGTGCAGGCATCAACCCCAACAGTCACAAACCTGCATGTTATATCCAACCAAAGGAACACCTTGCAAATAACTTCTTATTTAGAAATTATCCCTACTCTAGTAGATTTTCCGAGGCACTGTTGTGTCTACTTTAAAACACTGATCAAGCCAAGCAAAGAGCTCACAAAATGGAGGACATAAAACAGTTCCACAAAATGGCAGCCTCTATGCCCAAGCATCTGGCAAGAACAATTGATTTGTAGACTATAATTCTTTCTGGCCAACAGAAGGTACATTAGTTTGTGTTACAATAAATTAGGGAATATTTACATGACATTTAATAGAAGATTGGTTTACAGAATCTATAAAAAGGTGAATCAGTTTATGGATTTTGCAAATGTAGTGCTTTGCCTCAATAAATTCCTAAATGCAGGAAAGAACTGGAGTAATCCAAAAGCAAAATAAGATGCAGGAAATTTGTAATATAATTGAAAATGCTGGAAATATTTAACAAGTCTGGCAGCATACAGTATGTGGAGAAAGAAAGAGAATTAATATTTGATGACATATTCCATGTGCAATATTAACCTTCTATATATTGGTATTACAAATAAATACTGATGAGTAGTCCAGTTAAAATGTAACTGTCAGGTTACTTTCTTCTGCACCATTATCTAATTCTGAACTCTGCCATGAGAAGATTATCAAGCAGAGAGAGGGAAAGATTCAACAATGTCTTTCAAAAACACAAGATACTCTGCAAATGCTGGAAATCTAGAGTAAAACACACAAAATGCTGAAGGAACTAAGCAAGTCAGACAACATGTGTGGAAAGGAACAGAGTGGACATTTCGGGCCAAGGCCCTTTATCAGGACTGGTGATGCACCATCAATAACTCACTCTGAGACGTAAAGGCGAGATATCGGCTTTTATTGACTGGAAGAAGGATCAAGCAGTGAATGACCACTATACTACATCCTGGAGACAGAGAGGCCGGTCTCAGACCTCCATTACCTTTATACAGGGGTCTGTGGGAGGAGCCACAGGAGCAGTCATCAGGGGCATGTCCAGACAGGTATATGTAGTTCACCTCCAGACAGGTATATGTAGTTCACCACAACAGGAAAGAAAGGGGAAGAAACTACAATAAGAAGGTGGGTAGAGAAGAAGGGGAAGGGAAGGGAAGGGAAAGGGAAGAGTTGTAGTTGGGGGGGGTGGGCTTGCCACTTTCCGCAGGGATGGCTCCCTTCATGATTCCCTTGTCCATTCATCCCTCCCCATTTATCTGCCCACTGACCCCATTCTGGATACGACCTGGAGGAGTTTCAACAACCCCAGACTCATTTCAGTGGTGGGGCAGTTTCCAGGGAGTTGGGGGAGTCTGCAGACATCATCTTTCACCAATTAGTGGGATAAATTAATGGTTGCCATGGTAACGTAGCGGTTAGCGCGTCGCTATTACAGCTCGGGATGTCGGAGTTCAGAGTTCAATTCCAGTGTCATCTGTAAGGAGTCTCTGTCTGTCCGCCCCATGGAATGCATAGGTTTTCCCAGGGTTCTCCGGTTCCCTCCCACTGTCCAAAGACGTACCCGGTGGGTTCATTGGTCATTGTAGATTGTCCCATGATGAGGGTGGGCTTTTTCGGGATTGTCGAGGGTTGCAGAGGCAGTGTGGCTCAAAGGGTCAGAAGGCCCTACTCTGTGTTTTATTGCCAAAACAGATTTAAACTTTTGTTGAATGTCGGGAAACAGGAATAATCTTGGAAACGACAGTGTGGAATGAGCTGCCTGAGCAACTAGTGACGCCATTTCGATTTTAACGTTTAAGAGAAGTTTGGTTGGCACATGGATGGGACAGATGGACGGCTATGGTCCGGGTGCAGGTTGATGGGACAAGGCAGTTGAAATGGTTCAGCATGGACTGGATGGGCCGAAGGGCCTGTTTCTGTGCTGTAGCTTTCTGTGACTCTGTGACAGTTTTATCCCTCCAACCGGAAGAAATACGACATCTGCCCATTCACCTGCTCCCTTACCAAGGTATACTGTTCACATTTTAACTTGTATCGTAAATGCACATTATTATTTGTTAATATATTAGTGATAACATTACTTTCTGTGTTGTGTGAAAGTTATGTGTACTCTGTACAAAGGTGCAAGAGGAATTGGGAGTCCTTGTGCAGGCTTCTCTAAAGGTTAATTTGCAAGTGGAGTCGGCGGTGAGGAAGGCAAATGCAATGATAGCATTCATTTTGAGAGGGTTAGAATATAAAAGCAAAGATGTAATGTTAAGGCTTTATAAGGTACTGATGAGGCTTCATTTGGAGTATTGTGAAGAGTTTTGGGTCCCTTATCTAAGAAAGGATGTGCTGACATTGGAGAGTGTTCAAAGGAGATACACAAACATGATTCTGAGATTGAAAGGCATATCATATGAGGAGCATTTGATGGCTCTGGGCCTCCACTCACTGGAATTCTGAAGAATGAAGGGGGACCTCATTGAAACATATCGAATGTTGAAAGGCCTTGATGGAGTGGATATGAAGAGGATGCTTCCTATGGTGGGGGAAGTCTAAGACAGAGGACACAGCTTCAGAATAGTCAGCTGTCCATTAGAATGGAGGTGAGGACGAATCTGTGGAACTGATGGAATCTGTGGTGAATCTGTGGAACTGATTGTCGCAGGGGCTGCTGAGGCCAAGTCATTGGGTATACTTAAGGCAGGGGTTGATAGATTCTTGATTAGTCAGAGCATGAAGGGATAAGGGAGAAAGCAAGAGATTGGGGCTGAGAGGGAACATGGATCAGCCATGATGAAATGGCAGAGCAGACTTGCTGGGTCAAATAGCCTAATCCTGCTCCAATATCCTATGGTGTTACGGCCTTATAAATCAGGATCAGGCTTATTATCTCTGTTATATGCTGTTAAAAAGAGAGCAAAATCAGTGTTCATGGTTTCATGGACCATTCAGAATTCTGATGGTTATGGGGAAATGTTTTTTTTAAAACATTAAAATTTGTGTCTTTAGGCTTGTATACCTGCTTCCTGATGGTAGTAATGAGGAGAGGGCATGTTCTGGATGATGGGAGTCCTTAGTAATGGATGCCACGTTTTTGAGGCGCTACCTTTTGAAGATATTCTCGATGGTGGGAAGGCGAGTGCCCATGATGAAACTAGCTGAGTTTACAGCCCCCTTCAGCTTTTCCTGATCCTGTGCAATGACCCTTCCATATTAGGCAGTGATGCAGCCAGTTAGAATGCTCCCCTGGTACATCTATAGAAATTACAACACAAGAAACTGGAATGGAAGCAAACCATCCCAAAGAACTGCATAAGGGAACTGCGAGGGCATGCACTTTTATCACTGTTAACGTCAGGAAGGAGGCACACACTCAGTCTGCGATTCAGGAACAGCTTCTTCCCCTCTGCCATCAGGGAGGAGGTACAGGAGCCTGAAGGCACACACTCAGCGATTCAGGAACAGCTTCTTCCCCTCTGCCATCAGGGAGGAGGTACAGGAGCCTGAAGACACACACTCAGCGATTCAGGAACAGCTTCTTCCCCTCTGCCATCGGGGAGGAGGTACAGGAGCCTGAAGACACACACTCAGCGATTCAGGAACAGCTTCTTCCCCTCCGCCATCAGGGAGGAGGTACAGGAGCCTGAAGGCACACACTCAGTGATTCAGGAACAGCTTCTTCCCCTCTGCCATCCGATTCCTAAATGGACATTGGACCCTTGGACACTACCTCACCTTTTTAATATATAGTATTTCTGTTTTTTACGTCTTTTTAAAATCTATTCAGTAGACATATACTGTAATTTATTTATCTTTTTATATTTATTTATTATTTTTTTCTCTCCTCTATATTACGTATTGCATTGACCTGCTGCTGCTAAGTTAACAAATTTCACGCCACATGCCACTGATAATAAACCTGATTCTGATTCTGTTAAGAGTTTACTCTGACATCAATATTGTACCAACGCATTTTAACATTCAGATTATGGCTGGATTTATTTCTCATTTCATTTTTTTCACATAAAGATTTAGTAAGAACCGAGAATGCATTCCTGTATTTTAATTTTGAATCTCACTGGTAAGCTATCCTGCTTCTCGATGGTTCTCATTTGCACATTTTCCATTAGAAGTGAGCAAACATGCAATAGCTTCTTATGCAGCAGCTATCTCAAGCCCTAACCCATAATTTGTGCTATTGTTCTATTCTCAAGTCATAGCCACGGTAACAAGAATAGTTATGCATCCACCTTCATGAATATTAACAGAACTGTAACAAATGCTATCTGGCAGCCTATTTGTTTGTATTCATTTTATAATTTTTTACACCAGATTCACTAATCTCTCAGGCCTAGATCTAACTTCCCACAGAAGCCTCCCGCAGATGTCATGAGTTGCTAAAACTTGGACTTGAGGCATATTTGATGTGTGTATGCTATGAATGGCAATTAGGAAGTTACAACAAACACATCATAAAGTTGTTTTAAAAACTTTTTATTGTTATTTGTCTTTTTTTAAAAGTGTTAAACTCAACCATTCACAGACAGCAGACTCACAGCTGCTGTATGATTCACTCACAATCTGTTGGCAGCTAGAATGGGATGAGAGGGACTCAGACAACTTGGGGAGGTGAATGCAGGGCTCAGTAATCATAAACGCAAGAAATTCTGCAGATGTTGGAAATCCGCAGAATCACACAAAATGCTGGAGGAACTCAGCAGGCCAGGCGGCGTCTATGGAAACGAACAAACAGTTGATGTTTTGGGCTGAGGCCCTTCTTCTGGACTGGAAAGGAAGGGGTAAAACACTAGAGTAAAAAGGTAGGGGGAGGGGAAGAAGGATAACTAGGAGCTGATAGACACTGCTAAATGCTGCATGTGTCTCGTGGAGTAAATTTCCTGCCCCATCCCTTATGGAGTGCTCCTGATGGCCCTTCGATTTTGGTGTCCGACAGCTCCATGATCAGTTGGAACTGTACTTACAGCAGCGTGCTGGTGCTGCCTTTTCTCCTGAAAATTTCATGAGATGTGTTTTTACAGCATAAAAATAATGCTTTGAGTTGTGAGGGGTGGGGAGTGGTGTATCCTGGGCTCACACAAAATTCACCACTTTCTGCAGAATGTGTTCTTTTTACAGTCGTTTGGTCCAGTTTCTGTTCATTACCTTCAGTACAATGTGCTTGTTTTGTTATGAATAAATTTTCAGAATCAGGTTTATTGTCAGTGACACAGGTCGTGAAATTTACTGTTTTGCAACGGCAGTACAGTGCAATTCATAAAAATGACTATAAATTATAATAATAAGTAAATAATGCATAACACAGCGAGGTAGTGTTCTTGGATTCATGGACCATTCAGAAATCTGTTCTTCCCCACCACCATCTGATTTCTGGAGCTGTTTGAGTGCAAGTCTTCAAGCTCCTGTACCTCCTCCCTGAAGGTAGTAAAGTGAAGAGGGTGTATCTCAGATCCTGGCTCAAAACGTCATCTGTTTATCATTTCCATAGATGCTAACTGATCTGCTGACTCCCTCCAGCATATTGTGTGTGTTGCTCTGCATTTCCAGTACTGTATTTGCAGAATCTCTTGTGTTTAGAAGTTCCTTAATGATAGATGCTGTCTTCTGGAGTACTACTTCTTGAAGATGTTGTGAGAGTTGGGGAGGGTTCTGTTCATCATGGAGCCAGCTGAGTCTTTAGCCCTTTGCATCCTCTTGAACATGGGGGTTGGATGCAACCCATCAGAATGTACTCCAGTGTATATCTGTAGAAACTTGCAAGTGTCTTTGGTTACATGCTCCTAATGAAGTAGAGTCGCTGGCATGCCTTCTTCATGATTGCAACAATCTGGTTAGCCTAAGATAGATCTTCTGAGGAGTGTCACCTCCCTGAAGTTCACAATCATTTCCTTGATGTTGCTGATGCTGAGTGCAAGGTTGTAGTTCTGACACCGCTCAACCAGCTGAGTTATATCATTCCTGTACACCTCCTCATCACCATCTGGGATGCAGCAAACAGCAGTGGTGTCACTGGTGAATTTATAGATGGTGTTTGAACCATTTAAGACTTTAAAGGTTACAGGTCATTACCTTTTAATCTAATTTCTTTAGTTAAACAATTGAAATGAATGGGTTGATAGACTTGCTGTATGTGGAAAATACCTTTGGCAAAATTAAACCTGCTCTAGAACAAAGCATGATGGGAAATGTCAGATCAGAGGGACTTTGACTAGAAAAGAATGTAGACAATTTAAAATGAATGAAATATTATGTACCATTTATTCACAAAAACAGGTTATTGGTTTGATTTCCAAGTGCAGAACAGACAAACTTGGAGCTCTTTCATTTCTAATATATACGTATGATACTGAATTGGTCTCAGAAATTATTAGTTGCTAGGGATACTCTTGTTTCTTTAAGGATAGAAAATCTTTTTCAGATTGAATTCCTCCATTTGTAAATCCAGTCATCATCAAAATTAAGTTAAGTAGAAGATCAATCATATTTTTCACCAGCAATTTTTATAAGAAAACATATCTAAAGTCTTCATTGATATTTTATAAAATAATATCCATGAGCTTTGACATGAACTTGTGTATTCATGGAATGTCTCCCTAGTGCCTACTGTTCCATTTCTGTTGAAGCAGAACTCCACTCTGGAGTAGTCATTTAGTATAGGTTATGTACTGCTCAACAGCTTTTAATTCATAGCTATTAGCAAAGAAAATGAGCACATTTTAATTTGATCCATCAATCACACTCGTTCTTTTGAATATCAAAGTAACAGCTCACTTCACTGAACAGTGCAAAGCGATGTTATTTGATACTAGGTCACCACTACCTTGCTTCACCCCAGCTGGAATAATCAGAAATAATTGCTTGGGATCTTCACTGCAATAAGCAATCTCATAAACACAGCAGAGATATCTGCCAAACTAATTTGCTTCTGCTGGAGGACTGCTTAAGAACAAGCCTATTGGCACAAAACTGCACTGTGGCGGACAGCAAGTCTCTACAAGTAGTCAAATCTGCCCAATGCATCACTGGCACCAGCCTACCGGCCAACAAGGACATGTATATACAGAAAGATGCCGGAAAAGGGCCAGTAACATCATGAAGGATCCCACTCATCCTGTTCATGGACTCCCATTGGGGAGGAAGTTATGTAGCAACCATGTCAGGATGCACCAGACTCAAGCACAGTTACTTTCCCAAAGCAGTAAGGATGATCAACACCTCTACCCACTATCTCCACCACTGCTTTAGTATGTCCCGTCAGTCAGCTTATGTACAGGCTAGCATCACTTTATGTACATACAATCAATCTATGTATATAAGCTATCTTATGTATTTATATTTATTGTGTTTTGTATTATTATGGCATCCTTTATCTTTTGTGTTTTTTTTGTGCTGCATCAGATCCGTAGTAAAAATTATTTCATTCTCCTTTACGCTAATGACCTTAAAAAGTCTTGAATCTTGAGACAACTAAGTTCTAAGTTTCTCTTATTGCTAGAATCTATATCTTTGCAGCATCAGGTGATGCGAATAATGTGCTTTCGCTCCTGTTACAGCCACCGGTTTGGGTTGATTGCTCAATGGATAATAGGCAAGCAAGTCAAATAATACTGCAGTTTCATGATGTTGTTGCCATACCATAAGACATAGGAGCAGAATTAGGCCATTCAGCCCATCGAGTCTGCTCCAACATTCCATCATTGCTGATCCCAGATTTCACTCAACCCCATACACCTGCTTTCTCGCCATATCCTTAGATGCCCTGACCAATCAGGAAACAATCAACACCGCCTTACGTGTACGCATGGACTTGGTCTCAGCCGCAGTCTGTGACAGAGCATTCCACAGATTTACTACTCTCTGGCTAAAAAATTTCCTCCTTACCTCTGCTCTAAAGGGTTGCTCCTCAATTTTGAAGCTGTGACTTCAAATTCTGGATACTCCCCCACCAGAGGAAACATCCTCTCCACATCCACCCCATCCAGTCTTTTCAACATTCGGTAGGTTTCAATGAGATCCCCATGCATTTTTCTAAATTCTAGTGAGTACAGGCTCAAAGCTGCCAAACGCTCCTCATATGTTAACCACTTCACTCCCAGAATCATCCTCGTGAACCTCCTCTGGACTCTCTCCAATGCCAACACATCCTTTCTGAGACAAAGGGCCCAAAACTGTCGACAGTACTCCAAGTGTGGCCTGACTAGTGTCTTATAAAGGCTCAGCATTATCTCCTCGCTTTCATTTTCTATTCCTGTTGAAATAAATGCCAACATTGCATTTGCCTTCTTTACCACAGACTCAACCTGTAAATTAACCTTCTGGGAGTCTTGCACGAGGACTCCTAAGTCCCTCTGCACCTCTGATGTCTGAACCGCTTCCCCATTTAGAAAATAGTATGGCACTATTGTTCCTTTTACCAAAATACATTATCATTTCCCGATACTATATTCCATCTGCCACTTTTTTTGCCCATTCTTCCAACCTGTCTAAGTCCTGTTGCAATCACATTGCTTCCTCAGCACTACCTACCCCTCCACCTATCTTCATATCATCCACAAACTTTGCCACAAAGCCATCAATTCCATTATCCAAATCTTTGACAAACAATGTGAATAGTAGCCGTCCCAATACTGACCCCCGCAGGACACCACTAGTCAATGGCAGTCAACCAGAAACGGCCCCTTTTATTCCCACTCGCTGCCTCCTGCCTGTCAGCCATTCTACTATCCATGCCAGTATTCTTTCTGTAACGCCATACCAGAGAGTTGGTAAAGAGAGAGACAGAAATGCATGCTCATTGTTCCAGGGTTTCAATGCAGTAGAAAAGATAGAGAAAGAGGTAAACGTGTGGGTTCAGGCTGTGGGGGGAGGCAGGAGTTGTGCTATTCATCAGGGACAGCATCACAATGCACTCAAAGGGGACAAAATGGAGAGCTCGTCCACTGACTCTATATGGGTAGAACTCAAAAAAGGGTGCAATCACTCATTGGGATTATACCACAGATTCCACCCCCCCCCCCCACCCCCCAGGACACTGAGAAACAGATATGCAGACAGATTAGGAAAAGTGTGACAACAACAGGTGACTTCTTACTGCAAAAGGTTTAGACAGGGCCGTATCTGTTAGATACATCCAGGAGGATTTCTTAAATCAATATGTGGATAGTCCAGCAAGAGGAGGGGTAATTGTAGACCTGGTATTGGGTAATGAACCTATCCAGGTGACTGACCTTCCAGGGGGAGACAGTATGGCAATAGTGGGAACAACTCCTTAAGTTTTAGGTTAGCTGTAGATAAGGATTAAGTATAGGCCCTGCAAGAGACTATTAAGTTGGAGAGGGTAAGGCCATTCCTGGATAAAGGAGGGAATATGTGCTTGAAGATGGAGGATGTGGGTGAGATCTTAAATGAGTAGCTTGCATCAGTATTGCAGTCAGTGGGATGTTGAAGTGTAACATGGAGACAAAATCAAAAAGGGTGATGACTACAGGACTGAAGGTGCTATACTTGAAGGCACACAGTATATGGAATAAGATCCTCAAGACCTTCTTCAGGGGCACCATTGAGAGCAACTTGACTGGCTGTATCGCTGCCTGGTATGGGAACTGCACCAACCTTGATCGCTGGTACGGAGAGCCCAGAACACCTGTGGACATGAACCTCCCTCCACTGAGGACATTTACAGCAGCAGGTGTAGAAAGCAGGCTGGAAGATCATCGGGTCACCAGTCACCCCGACCATAAACTGTTCCAGCTGCTTCTGTCTGGCAGGCAGAACCGCAGCATTAAAGCCAGGACCAACAGGCTATGGGGCAGCTTCTTCCCACAAGCCACTAGACTTTCAAATTCTCATGTCTGCACATTCTGACGGAGTCATAATGCAAAGATATTTACTCCCTCAAGTTGTGGGATGGATGTAAAATTTAAATAAATTCAATTCAAATTTAGATGATCTTGTAGTGCTGTTACAGATTAGCAGGTATGATGTGGATATCTCTGAGTCATGGCTGAAAGAAGATCATAGTTGGAGGCTTAACATCCAAGGATATGTATTATATTGAAAGGATAGGCAGGTAGGTAGAGGGGGTGGGGTGGCTCTGTTGATAAAAAAATCAAATCAAATCCTTAGAAAGAGGTGACATAGGATATGAAGATATAGAATCCTTGTGGGCAGACATAGGAAACTGTAAGGTGAGAAAGGCATTGATGGGAGTTGTATACAGGTCGCTGAACAGTAGTCAGGATGTGGGTTCTAAATTACAACAGGAGATAGAAAAGGCATGTAAAGGTCAAAGTTCAAAATGCATTTTTTATCAAAGTATGTACACATTATACAACCTTGAGATTTGTCTCCTTAGAGATAGTCACAAAACTAGAAAACCAAATGAACCCCTAAGACAGACAAACATCCAATGTGCAGAGAGAGAAAAGAAACACATTGTACAAAAAATAAAAGTAGGCAAATAGCATTTAGATTGAAAGTTAGTCCTCAGACAAAAAGCCTGGAGCCACTGAAGCAGGCCACAGCTTCTACCTCAGCTTCAGTGCAGTGCAGAGGGGAGCAAGCAATGCAGAGCAGCGAGCTGAACCATCCTGACCCTTGCCCCTGGTCCCAACACCCTGCCTTTTCAATCCATCTCTCCTGGCGTTAAAATTGTCCAAACATCAGGTCGTTCCTCACTCTAAGACCTCAGTTCTGTGGCATCGATACACTCAGGCCTGCCCCCTGCTACCATGTTTTGGCCTAAACCTGACCTTTCCAAGCTGGCCTGCCGCTTAGATTGATCAAACCTTGCTCTCAGGCCCCGAATCTGCCTCTCCTCCATTCCGACTTGGCTCTGCTCCACTCACCCAAACTTCACCTCAAATATGTCTCAAACTGTCACAACTGCTCCTCGAAAATGCCTTTACTTTGCACTTCCACAATATGACTCTCGACTCACATTCACTCGCCTTTTCATTATCTGCTGTGATCGTTTACCATAATTTTCACAGCAAAAGTGTTGTTAATAAAGTATTTAGTTATATTTCTTGTTTTGTTAACTGACAGTAAGTTGTTGCTCTGGCAACTTAAATTGACAATGTAAACTGAGTCTTCTTAAAAAGGGCAATGTTGCAATAGCCATGGAGGATTTCAATATGCACATAGATTAGGAAAATCAGGTTGGTGCCAAATCCCAAGAGAGGGAATTTGTAAATGTTTATGAGATGGCTTTTAAGAGCAGCTTTTGATTGAGCCCATAAGAGTAATGGCAATTCTGGGTTGGGTGTTCTGTCATAACCCAGGTTTGATTAGGGAGCTTAAGGTAAAGGAACCCTTAGGAGACAGTGATCATAATATTACAGAATTCATCCTGCAAGTTGAGAAGGAGAAACTAAAATAGGATGTATCAGTATTCTAGTGAAGTAAAGGGAATTACAGAGGCATGAGAGAGGAGAAGTTGATGGGAGGATAGTGAGGCTGGTGTTTCTGGGGGAAATTTGAAAGGCACAGGAAAGATATATTGCAAAGATGAAGAAGTATTCTGAAGGGAGGATGCGGCAACTGTGGCTGCCAAGGGAAGCCAAAGACTGCATAAAAGCTAAAGAGAGGGCATATAATATAGAAAAGAAATGGGAAGGTAGACAATTGGGAAGATTTTAAAAACCCACAGAAGGCAACTAAAAAGGCATAAAGGGAGAAAAGATGAATAATGAAGGTAAGCTAGCCAATAATATAAAAAAATATAAAAAGCTTTTTCAGATATATAAAGGGTAAAGAGTTATGAGATTGGACAATGAACCACAGGAAAATTACACTGGAGAGGTAGTAATAGAAGTGACAAACAAACTGAATAAGTATTTTGTGTCAGTCTTCACTGAGGAAGACACAAGCAGAATGCCAGAAGGTGAGAATGTCAGGGAGCAGAAGGGAATGTCGTTGTTATTACTATGGAGAAAGTGCCTGGGAAGCTGAAAGATCTGAAATTAGATAAATCACCTGGACCAGATGGACTACACCCTAGGGTTCTGGAAGAGGTAGCTAAAGAGATTGTGGAGGCATTAGTCATGACCTTTCAAGAAGCAGTAGATTCTCAACTGGTTCCTGTGGTCTGTAAAAATTGCAAATGTCTCTCTACTCTTTAAGATGGGAGGGAGGCAGAAGAAAGGAAATTATAGTCCAGTTATCCTGCCTTCATTAGTTGGAAAAGTGTTGGAGTAGATTACTAACAATGAGGTATTGGAGTACTTCAAGGCACAGGATAAAATAGGCCTAAGTCAAAATGTCTTTTTTGAAAGGGGAAATCTTGCCTGACAAATCTGTTGGAATTCCTTGAGGAAGTAACAGGCAGGATAGATAAAGGAGAGTCAGTGGATGTTGTTATTTGTATATTCAGAAGGCCTTTGACAAGGTGCCACATATGAGGCTGCTTAACACCATGGTATTACTGGAAAGGTACTAGTATGGACAGAAGAATGGCTGATTGGCAGGAGCCAAAGAGTGACCAGTGACTAGTGATGTGCTGCTAGAGGTTGGTTTCGGACCACTTCCTTTTACATTATATGTCAATAATTTAAATGAAAGAATTGATGGCATTGTGGCCAACTTTGTGGATGATATGAAGACAGTTTGAGGGGTAAATAATGTTGAGGAAGCTGGGGATCTGTAGAAGGACTAGGAAATCTATGGAAATATGTGCTGGTTAATGGAGAGTGTCTGGAGGAGGTTCACAAGAATGATCCAAGAATGAAAGGGTTAACACATAAGGAGTGTTTGATGACTCTGGGCCTGTACTCGCTGGAGTTTAGATAAATGGGGGGGAGGGGGGGGAGGATCTCCTTGAAACCTGTCACATATTGAAAGGCTTAGATAGAGTGGATGTGGAGAGAATTTTTCATATAATGGGGGAGTATAGGACCAGAGGGCACAGATTCAGAATTGAGGGATGTCCATTTAGAACAGAGATGAGGAAAAATTTATTTGGCCAGGGGTCAGTGATTCTGTGGAATTCGTTGCCACAGATGGCTCTGCAGACCAATTCCTTGGGTATATAGTTTTTGAGGAGGAGATTGATAGGTTCTTGATTAATCAGAGTGTCAAAGTTAGTGGAGAGAAGGCAGGAGAACGGGGTCAAGAGGGATAATCACTCAGTCATGATGAAATGGTGGAGCAGACTCGATAGGCCAAATGGCTTACTTCTGCTCTTATGACTTAGGAACAAAATTGGATTGTTTTCCTTGGTGTAGTGGAGGCTGATGGCAGATCTGATGGATTTTATAAGATCACAAGAGGCATAGATAGAATAGATGGTGCCACCATTTTCCCAGGTTTGAAAGGTTGAATACCAAATGGAATATGTTTAAGTTGAGCGGGTAAGTTCAAAGGAGATGTGCAGGGCAAGTCCACATTCACAGCGATAGGGTAAACAGTTCCAAATGTCAGATATAATTTCAATGAGTTGTAATGGATAGTTATGATTTATATTTTCAGGTACACTGAAACAATGTTTACTTTTAAAGTTTAAGGAATTGAATTACTACTTCTGAAGAAAGATCATTGACTTGAAAAGTCAACTCTCTCTTCTCTGCTGGGCATCTATGACATTGTGTATTTTAATTCCTGATTCCCGGCATCTGCCGTGGTTTGATTTTGCACCTGCCACTTATCCCATTTTCATGAGGAGATATCATGAGTGGTAATTTGAATCGTCTTCATTTTGTGAACACAAGCAATTTCTTGTGGAATATAGGTTCTGACAAGTGGCTGGTAACAACATAGATTCAGCTGTGGGTTGCCAATTCTGCAGACTAAGTGGTTAAGTGTTATATAATTAATTGGCATGAATCTTCTTGTATGGCACAACATAAACCAGAGAAAATAGCTCTTGAGAGTTATGTAAAGACCATTTAAATTATTTAAGTACCAAAGGTGGGAAGTATTTTTTTTAATAAGCTTCTATTTTCTGAACTGGCACCCCCTCACCACCCCCCACCAAACACACGTTTTATTTGGTTTTTGTTCATAATGCCAGCATGAAAATCTAGCTCCTTAAAAGCACAATTTATTTTTAAAGCACATTTTACTAAAAATTATACCAATACTACTCCCATCTCCTTGGTGAGGCCACTCCTGTAACAAATCCAAAAGTACAATCAGTCATTAGTTTGATGTATGCATCTAGAAGTAGATTCAATATTATATAAGTAGGGATTTGATAGGAACACAATGGAAAAGCAGTGATTACTTGGACATTACTAAAAATATATTGTTAAGTGCAAAATTATAGCCTTGGGATCAAGAATAGTTTTCCTCCACCCTGGTTTTGTAGTTTCTAAGGCAGTTATTGAGGCCATTGTAGAAACGTAAACTGTTCCACAGATGGGATAGGCACAGTACTGGGCTGGTGGATGAGTTATTTGTAAAGTGAGCATTTCTTCCACCACTTACACAAGGCTCCGTGCGCTCTTGACATTGGACTCATTGTTCCCAGTACCATCACAGATGCTCTCACTCCACCAGAGCTTTCCTGGACTCAAGGGTTATTGCATTTCTACAAGGAAGTTAAGCAAGAGAACGTCTGCAGATGCTGGAAATCCAAGCATCATAAACAAAATGCTTGAGGAACTCAGCAGGCCAGGCAGCATCTAGGGAAAAGAGTACAATTGATGTTTCAGCCTGAGACACTTCTTCAGGACTGGAAAAAAAAGCTGAGGAGTAGATTTAAAAGGTAGGGAGAGGGGAGAGAGAAACACAAGGTGATAGGTGAAACTGGGAGGGGGGTGAAAGGGTGAAGTAAAGAGTTGGGAAGTTGATTGGTGAAAGAGACACAGAGCTGGAGAAGGGAGAATCTGATAGGAGAGGACAGAAGGTCATGGAAGAAAGAAAAAAGGCAAGGATTACCAGAGGGAGGTGATGGGCAGGTAAGAAGATAACGTGAGAAAGGAAAATAGGAATTGGGAATGATGAAGGGGAGGTGGGTGCCATTACTCGATGTTCATGCCATCAGGTTGGAGGCTACCCAAATGGAATGTAAGGTATTGCTCCTCCAACCTGAGTGTGGTCTCATCACAACAGTAGAGGAGACCAGGGGCTGACATGTTGGAATGGGAATGAGAAGTGGAATTAATTTGGGTGGCCACTCGAAGATCCCACTTTTTCTGGTGGACAGAGAGTAGGTGCTTGGCGAAGAGGTCTCCCATTGGGTCTCACCGATATACAGGAAACCAGACCAGAAGCACCAGCTACAGCAGATGACCCCAACAGACACACAGGTGAAGTTTTGCCTCACCTGGAAGGAATGTTTGGAGTTTTGAATGGTGGTGAGGGAGGAGGTGTAGGGGCAGATGTAGCACTTGTTCCACTTGCAAGGATAAGTACCAGGAGGGAGATCAGTGCAGAGGGACGAATGGACAATGGAGTTGTGTAGGGAGTGATCCCTGTGGAAAACAGAAAGTGGGGTAGTGAAGGATGTGCTTGGTGGTGGAATCCTGCTGGAGATGATGGAAGTTACAGAGAATTATGTGCTGGATGCAGAGGATGGTAGCTGAGGACAAGAGGAACCCTATCCCTAGTGGGGTGGCAGGAGGATGGGGTGAGGCCAGGCGTGTGTGAAATTAAAATAATGTAGTTGAGGGCAGTGTTGATTGTGGAGGAAGGGAAGCACCTTTCTTTGAAGAAGGAGTACATCTCCTTAGTTCTGGGATGAAAAGCCTCATCCTGAGAGCAGATGCAGCAGAGATGGAGGAATTGAGAGAAGGGGATGATGTCTTTACAAGTAGCAGGGTGTGAAGAGGTGTAGTCCATGTAGCGTGAGAGTCAGTGGGTTTATAATAAACATCACTAGATAAGCTGTTTGCTGAGATAGAGACACAGAGATTGAGAAAGGGGAGGGGGATGTCAGAAATGGGCCAGGTAAATTTGAGGGCAGGGTAGAAGTTAGAGGTAAAGTTGATGAAGTCGCCAAGCTCAGCATGGATGCAGGAAGCAGCACCAAAGCAGACATCGAAGTAGCATAGGAAAAGTTAGGGAGAGATACCAGTGTAGACTTGGAATATAGACTGTTCCATGTAGCTGACAGACAATCCTTAAATAGTTGTCTTGGAATCTCTTCCCATAGCAGCAGTCAGAATAGAACAACTGTTCTGAAAGTTTGGGAGTTAGGCATTGGGCATGCAAACAATGGGAAGTTAAGAGGTAAAGGAACAGGGTTTAGAATGAAGAGGTAGTGTTGTCTCTTGAAGAATGTTAAGGTGTTAAGTCCTCAGGGCCTCATGGGGTGGCAAGAGATGAGACTGCTGTCGCCTTCCCACCAATGCCTGTGAGGAGTTTGTATGTTCTCCCTGTGACTGCATGGATCTCCCCCAGTGCTCTGGTTTCCTCCCACAGTCCAAAGATGTACCATTCAGTAGGTTAATTGGTCATTGTAAATTGTCCCATGATTAAGGCAGGATTAAATTTGGGCAATAGTTGGGCGGCACAGCTTGAAGGGCTGGAAGGGCCTATTCTGCGCTGTAGCTCAACAAATAACTAAAGATCTTTGTGTCCTCTCTAGCCACAGGCAAGATTCCAGAGGAATAGTGAATTGTTAATATTATTCTGCTATACAAGGAGGGAAATGGGGGTTATCCCAGAAATTCTAGACCAGTGAGACTCAGATCAGTGTTAGGGAAGTGACCGGACATGATTCATAGGGATAAAATTTTGAGCATTTTGAAAACTTGGACCTAATTATGGCCAGCCATTGCAAATCATGTCTAATGAACTTGACTGAGTTTTTCAAGGAAGTGTCAAAAATGATGAATGAAGTTAGAGCTGTGGGTGTTGTCTACATGGATTTTAGTCAAAGTCCCTCATGGTATTTCATCCAGAAGATTAAAATCTATGCGTTCCATATATAACCAAACAAAACAACGTTCCTCCGGACCACAGTGCACCCACATAACACATCACACACCGCACAGAAAATAAAATATTACCACAACTACAGGATGTTAATAATATATAGTTCAAAGTGCATGTAGTGGGCAACACAAGTAAACAATAAACAGTAAACTGTACGGTAAACAGTAAGCAGCTCACTGTACTAGTGACGAGACCCCAGTGGTGGCAGGGTATTCATTAGTCTCACAGCCTGAGGGAAGAGGCTGTTATCCAATCTGGCAGTTCTAGTCCCTTTGCTTCTGTACCTCCTCCCTGATGATAGTGGGTCAAGGAGATTGCAGGATGGGTCCTAGGAATCCTCAACAATGCTTTGGGCCCTTCGATATAATGCTCCTGATAAATGTCACAAATAGGGGAGGGAGACCCTAGTGTTCCTCTCGGCAGATTTACTATCCTCTGCAGGGTCTTGCAGTCCGATGCTTTGCAGCTTCTGTACCACACAAAGATTGAGCTAGGACACTCTCGATAATGATCCTGTAGAAAGTTGTTAGAATGGAGACAGAGAGCCTTGCACAGCTCAATTTCCTATATATATGAACCATAGAACCATAGAACATTACAGCCCAGAAACAGGCCTTTTGGCCCTTCTTGGCTGTGCCGAACCATTTTTCTGCCTAGTCCCACTGACCTGCACCTGGGCCATATCCCTTCAAACCCCTCTCATCCATATACCTGTTCAAGTTTTTCTAAATGTCAAAAGTGAGCCTGCATTCACCACTTCATCTGGCAGCTCATTCCACACTCCCACCACTCTCTGCGTGAAGAAGCCCCCCCTAATGTTCCCTTTAGACTTTTCCCCCTTCACCCTTAACCCATGTCCTCTGTTTTTTTCTCCCCAAGCCTCAGCGGAAAAGCCTGCTTGCATTCACTCTATCTATACCCATCATAATTTTATATACCTCTATCAAATCACCCCTCATTCTCCTACGCTGCAGGGAATAAAGTCCTAACCTATTCAACCTTTCTCTGTAACTCAGTTTCTCAAGTCCTGGCAACATCCTTGTAAACCTTCTCTGCACTCTTTCAATCTTATTAATATCCTTCCTGTAATTAGGTGACCAAAACTGCACACAGTACTCCAAATTCAGTCTCACCAATGTCTTACACAACCTCACCATTACATTCCAACTCTTATACTCAATACTTTGATTTACAAAGGCCAATGTACCAAAAGCTCTCTTTATAACCCTATCCACCTGTTAGGGATAGGGAATTCCCTTTTAGGGAATTATGTATCTGTACTCCCAGATCCCTCTGTTCTACTGCACTCCTCAGTGTCCTACCATTTGCCTTGTATGTTCTAGCTTGATTTCACCTTCCAAAGTGCAATACCTCACACTTGTCCAAATTAAACTCCATCTGCCATTTTTCTGCCCATTTCTCCAACTGGTCCAAATCCCTCTGCAAGCTTTGAAAACCTTCCTCACTGTCCAATACACCTCCAATCTTTGTATCATCAGCAAATTTGCTGATCCAATTTACCACATTATCATCCAGATCATTGATATAGATGACAAATAACAATGGACCTAGCACTGATCCCTGTGGCACACCACTAGTCACAGGCCTCCACTCAGAGTAGCAACCCTCCAATACCACTCTCTGGCTTCTTCCATTGAGCCAATGTCTAATCCAATTTATTACCTCTCCATGTATACCTAGCAACTGAATCTTCCTAACTAACCTCCCATGCGGGACCTTGTCAAAGGCCTTACTGAAGTCCATGTATACAACATCCACTGCCTGCTCTTCATCCACTGTCCTGGTAACTTCCTCGAAAAACTCTAATAGATTGGTTAAACATGACCTACCACGCACAAAGCCATGCTGACTTTTTCTATTAAGTCCCTGTCTATCCAAATACTTGTAGATCCTATCTCTTAGTATTCCTTCCAATAATTTACCTACTACCGATGTCAAACTTACTGGCCTATAATTTCCTGGATTACTTTTTGAGCCTTTTTTAAACAACGGAACTACATGATCTATCCTCCAATCCTCCAGCACCTGACCCGTGGATATCAACATTTTAAATATTTCTGCCAGGGCCCCAGCAATTTCAACACTAGTCTCCCTCAAGGTCCGAGGGAATACCCTGTCAGGTCCTGGGGATTTATCTACTCTGATTTGCCTCAAGACAGCGAGCACCTCCTCCTCTTTAATCTGTATAAGTTCCATGACCTCCCTACTTGTTTGCCTTGTTTCCATAGACTCCATTCCAGTTTCCTTAGTAAATACAGATGCAAAAAACCCATTTATTATCTCTCCCATTTATTTTGGCTCCATACATAGCTGACCACCCTGATCTTCAAGAGGACCAATTTTATCCCTTTTGCTCTTAACATACCTGTAGAAGCCCTTAGGATTATGCTTCACCCTGACTGCCAAAGCAACCTCATGTCTTCTTTTAGCCCTCCTGATTTCTTTCTTAAGTATTTTCTTACTCTTTTTATACTCCTCAAGCATCTTATTTCCTCCCTGTTGCCTATACATGTTATACATCTCTCTCTTCTTCTTTATCAGAGTTCCAATATCCCTGGAGAACCAAGGTTCCTTATTCTTATTCGTTTTGCCTTTAACCCTGACAGGAACATACAAACTCTGCACTCTCAAAATTTCTCCTTTGAATACCTTCCACTTACTAATCACATCCTTGTCAAAGAACAACCTGTCCCAATCTACACGTTTTATATCCTTTCTCATTTCTTCAAATTTGGCCTTTTTCCAGTTTAGAACTTTAACCCAAGGACCAGATCTATCCTTATCCATGATCAAGTTGAAACTAATGACGTTATGATCACTGGAACCAAAGTGTTCCCCTACACACACTTCCGTCACCTGCCTTAACTCATTTCCTAATAGGAGGTCTGATATTGCATCCTCCCTAGTTGGTACATCTATATATTGATTTAGAAAACTTTCCTGAACACATTTCACAAACTCTAACCCATCTAGACCTTTAACAGTATGGGAGTCCCAATCAATGTGTGGAAAATTAAAATCCCCTACAATCACAACTTTCTGTCTCCTGCAGTTGTCTGTTATCTCTCTGCAGATTTGCTCCTCCAATTCTCGCTGACTATTGGGTCGTCTATAATACAACCCCATTAATGTAGTCATACCTTTCCTGTATCTCAGCTCCACCCATATGGCCTCAGTAGACAAGCCCTCTAATCTGTCCTGCCAAAGCACTGCTATAATATTTTCCCTGACTAACAAAGCCACCCCACTACCCTTCATCCCTCTGCCTCTATGAGCTAGTAAGTTTCCAGCTGATACAGAGAATGTTGGTGTGGAGGATAGCGTAGAACATTGCCAAAGGATTCAGTTGGATATAGGTCAGCTGCAGATATGGTTTGAGAAAAAGCTGATTTTTCAACCTATATATGCATGCAAATGTGAGCAGCGATTAGTGTGTGTAGCACAGGAAAGAGCATCAGCAGGTATGAAGCAAGTATTTTTAGGAACGTGTTATATAAGCAAGTAGCAGCATCGATAGGTGCAGTATTATAAAAGCAAGGGATAAACATGCACAATACTTGTCAGGAAATGTAGAAGGGATATGTCCCAAAAGCAGAGCAGCAGATGATTTAAGCAGTAATCGATTCTTTACGAATAAACTGCAAAATAACAGGCCACGAAGGACCACAAAACAAGGGAACAGATGCTTAACGTGATAAGGCAGCCAGGTGACTGAAGGCTAGGAACAATGTGTTGAGGCTGGATGGTTCAATAGGTGAACAAAGGACGATGGGTGAGAGTTGGGTTTAAAATGGGAGGAGTTTTGGGTGAGTCTGTAAGTTGGAATTGGATGGACTCGCGGTGCTCTCCAATGCTCATGTGCACAGGCCGTGTGCACACTTTGACCATCCTGGACCCCAAGGGACATCTGTCAATGGCTGTGATGCAGAAGGCCATTCAGTAGGGAGTCCAAGCTGTACATGCTGAGCTCTGTCCAGAAAGAAGTCTGCAGCAAAGCAACGTGTGTGTGTGTGTGTGTGTGTGTGTGTGTGTGTGTGTGTGTGTGTGTGTGTGTGTGTGTGTGTGTGTGTGTGTGTGTGTGTGTGTGTGTGTGTGTGTGTGTGTGTGTAGAGCCCTGAGGATGTGGAGGAGGACAGAGAGAGAGAGAGTGAGTGAGGCTGTGGTGTCACAGTGTGAGGCCAGGGGAAACTTACCAGATGGAAGGCCCCTTGTCTCTACCTGGTGATACTGTTTACCTGGATGAAGTGGGCACATGATGCTGGGGGAGATCACCGACTCCACAGTAAGTGCACGGGCTGTTTCTCCACCTTAAGGGAACTCTTCCTAACTGCATGGATTCTGGAGGCGTTGATGATGAGAGTTCTGCAGCCTCAAATGATTCTGGGATCAGAACTGGAGTTCTGGCTGATGATTAGGAAGGTCGTTCCAGAAAACGCTTGTCAATTCAAGGGCCAGAATGATGAGGCTTTTGAGGTTTGTGGGCATCTCCTGGGTAGACAGCTCGTCTTTCAAGCACTCTGAGAGGCTCTGATGGTAATGGGCCAGTAGTGCTTCCACATTCCAGCTGCACACCACTGCGAGGGTCCTGAATTCCACGGTGCCATCTGGTCTTAACACAAGCGAAGTATCTGATCTGCTGCCCCACTTCCACCTCCCAGATGGTTGAAAGACCAGTGCATCTCAGTGGTGAATTCCTCATATTTATTGCAAATGGGGTTTTATTGTCCCAGTTAGCAGTGGCCCAGGTAAGAGCACATCCAGTGAGGAGAGAGATAATGCGGGCCATCTTGGCTCAGTCCATAGAAAACAGAGATGCTGAAGCTCAAGGTTTAAGACACATTGGGACAGGAAGTTGCGGCATTGGGTTGGCGACCCGTTGAAGTGTTTGGGCACCAGAATCCAAGGCTCCTAGGGAGTGGCAGTTGATCCATGTTAGCTGGTGCAGTGTTGCTGTATCGAAATGGGGAGTTCATTGAGGATGGGGAGCAGATGGCCAAAGGTTTCCTGCTGCTTTGGGATTGTGTACTCCAGTCAATGGACAACTTTCTTTAGGCGAGCAGACTTCTTTGCTGGGCCAGTCATTGTTCACCCACACTGTCAGGAAATGCAGAGGAGGTTTGACCCAAAAGCAGAGCAGCAGAGACTATTTTAGCAGTAAACAATATTTTACAAACAAACTGCAAAAGAACATGCCACGAGGGGTCACAAAACAAGAGACAACAGATACTTAACATGACAAGGTAACCAGGTAACTAAAGGCTAGGAGCAACTGGTTGTGGGTGGCTGGTTTGATGGGTGAACAAAGACTGTGGATGAGAGCTGGGTTTAAATAGGCTGCAGGTGATGAGTTGGAAATGAGTGGCAGTTGACTCCTGTTAGCCGGGTGGAGACTGGCAAGTACTTTTTCTTTTGCTATGAAAACATGGAAAATATCTTTTGCCTTAAATGTGTTTCAAGATATGTAGCTTGGTTTCTTTCTAGGTTTTTGTGAGAATATGTGGTATTCCAGTAAAAATATATGAATATTATTTCTGCTGTGTGTTATCAAATTATCACATCAGTTCATGCTTCAAAATATATTCAAAATAAAGATGGTAAATATTTGTTTTTAAATGCCACTCAGCATTTCACTCCTCCTGCTTGAAATTCAGGTTGAGCCAAGACTCTTTAAAGTACAAGAAGCCAATGATAATGAAGCCTGATATTGAAATTCAGAATTAATCACATAATAAATACACATGGGGGCTAAGATAAAATGAGAATATTTAGATTCTGTCACATGATATGGATGGGTTGAGAGATTCGGTGAAAATATGACAAATGGAATTTAATGACATATATAGCTTTGATTAACTTCTATTGGTGTATGCTGGAGAGTATATTGACTGGTTGTATTGCGGCCTGGCATGGAAACACTAATACCCTTGAACAGAAAATCCTACAAAAAGTAGTGGATACGGTTCAGTCCATCACGGGTAAAGCCCTCCCCTCCATTGAGCATGTCTATACGGAGCTTTGTCACAGGAAAGCAGCATCCTTCATCAGGGACCCCCAACACTACCACCCAGGACATGCTCTCTTCTCGCTGCTGCCATTAGGAAGAAGGTGCAAGTACCTCAGGACTCGCTCCACCAGATTCAGGTACAGTTACTACCCCTCAGCGATCAGTCTTCTGAACCAGAGGGGATAATTTCACTCAACTTCAGTTGCTCCATCAATGAACTGTTCCCACAACCTATGGACTCACTTTCAAGGACTCTTCATTTCATGTTCTCGATATTTATTGCTTATTTATTATTATTAATATTATAAGGAGATAAAAGGTATCAGAGGGAAACAGGAATGAGGAATGTTGAACGGGGGGGGGGGGGGGCAATTACCAGAAGTTTGAGAAATCGATGTTCATGGAGGTAACCCGATGGAATATAAGGTATTACTCCTCCAGCCTGAGTGTGGCCTCTTTGTGGCAGAAGAGACGGCGCCAGAGTCTTCATGGACCAGAGGTTCCCCAGACTCAGGGGATATTACACTTCTATAAGGAAGCTATGGGCACAATCTTTAAACAAGGGAATGTCTGCAGTTGCTGGAAATCCAACCAACACACACAAAATGCTGGAGGAACTCAGCAGGCCAGGCAGCATCTATGGAAAAAAGTACAGTTGATGTTTTGGGCTGAAACCCTTCTTTAGGACTTGAAAAAAAGCTGAGGAGTAGATTTAAAAGGTGGGGGAGGGGAAACACAAGGTGATAAGTGAAAGCTGAAGGGGGAGGGATCAAGTAAAGAGCTCGGAAGTTGATTGGTGAAAGAAATACAGGGCTGGAGAAGGGGGGAATCTGATAGCAGAGGACAAGAGGCCATGGAAGAAAGAAAAGGAGGAGGAGCACCAAGAGGAGGTGATAGGCAAATAGGAAGATAAGGTGAGAGAGGGAAATGGGAATGGGGAATGATGAAGGGAGTGAGGGGGCATTATCAGAAGTTTGAGAAATCGATGTTCATGGTTGTTCCTCCAACCTGAGTGTGGCTTCATCGTGACAGCAGAGGAGGCCATGGACTGACATGTCGGAATAGGAATGGGAAGTAGAATTGAAACGTGTGGCCACTGGGAGATCCCGCTTTTTATGGCAAATGGAGCGAAGCTGCTTGCCAAAGCAGTCTCCCAATCTACGTTGGGTGTCACCACTATTCAGGAGGCCATACTGGACACAGGATGCTGGAGGATATAGAATGATATGGAGGATATGGAATGAGAGGTCAATTTGTTTGGTGTCATAATGTGCTTTTATTTTTTCTTAGTTAAATATGTTTTGAAAGTTTGGTTATGGCTAGAATCAACTCCTGACTAAGTAAGGATCTAGACCCACTGCAGTTTGCCTATCTAGGTCTACAGTGGATGCAATGTCACTGGCACTTCACAATGCCTTGGATCACCTGGACCAAGCTAATGTGCGTTGACGACAGCTCAACATTCAACACAATTCTGATCAAAAAGCTTTAATTCCTCACTAGAAGACCACAGTCTGCACTGATTGAAAAAATCATCTCTACCTTACTGACGATCAACACTGGTGCACCTCAAGGATGTGAGCTTAACCTGCTGCTCTACTCTCTCTCCACCCATGCCTGTGTGGCCAGGCACAATTCAAACACCATCTATAAGTTTGCTGATGGTACAACTATTGTTCGCAGAATTTCGGATAGTAAAGAGAAGGTGTACAGGGGCGAGATATATCAGCTAGTTGGGTGGTGTCACAGCAACCGCCTTGCACTCAACATCAGTAAGACCAAAGAATTAATTGTGGACTTCAGAAAGGGGAAGACGAGGGAACATACACTGGTCCTTATTGAGGGATCCGAAGCGGAAAGGATGAGCAATTTCAAATTCCTGGGTGTCAATGAGTATCTATCCTGGACCCAAATATCAATGTATTTACATAGCAGGTATGACAGCAGCTATATTTCATTAGGAGTTTGAGGAAATTTGGTATGTCAACAAAGACACTCACAAAAACACTGCAGACAGTTGTAAACTCAATCAGCTCTATCATTGGCACTAGCCTCCCAGCATCCAAGAAATCTTCTAGGAGCGATGCCTCAAAATGGCAGTGTCCATCATGAGGGACCCCTATCACCCAGGACGTGCCCTCAGGGAGGAGGTGCAGGAACCTGAAAGCACATACTCAACCATTCAGGAATGGCTTCTCCCCTCTGCCATTAGATTTCTGAATGGACATTGAACCCATGAACACTACCTCACCACTTTATTTTCTCTTTTTGCACTACTTATTTAATTTAACTTTTCCTTATATATATGCTTCTTACTGTAATTACATTTTTATATATTGCAATGTATTGCTGCCACATAACAGCATATTTCACACCATATGCCAGTGAAATTAAACCTGATTCTGATTCTGATACTTTGAAATGCTCTGTGCCTTTATAAATATTAATAGTATAATTAATGCTGGGATGTTTAAGGGTTGTTTTCCATTTCGGTTGCCCTTTTGGACAGAAGATTAACCTTTTGTGTCCCAACTTAAGTGCAGTGAAGAGATCAACCTCAACCAAACGTGCTTGTTGCGATGTGTTAAGCAAATGCTGAGGAAGGCATTGCATTAGGTATAATTCACAGGATAAAAACATAATCTTTGTTTATGGACAGGGCGCACTCTCACAATTTTCATGCAATGATTTTCATTCCTTGTACTGTTCCCTAAAATCAAGCTAATTTGTGACAACAAGGAGAAACGGAAAACATTTATTTGTGTTAAATTAAGAATATGTTCGGGACCAGATGACACCGTGACTCACAGGATTGTTATTGCACTTCCACTGAGCTGGGCTGGAATCCATCTTAGATTGGAGGCTTGAAAATCTCCTGAACTGAAAAGCATTGTTGCCAAAATTTTGTACAACCTAAAATGTTGTTTGAGATAGGAAATGGAGATCGAACACATGCAGTCATATCCTTCCCTTTAGATTGAGGTTGAAGCCCATTGTAAAAATAGAGGAAGTTTTGTTTCCTCATTACCCTTCTGACATGGCTTCAGAGCACTCATTGCTGAGGGAGGGTGAGAAATGATACATTCTTTCAGGAATCACATAGATGAGCGTCACTTGTTTAAGTAGAATAACAAACTCAGTAAATTTTTCATTCCCTTTCTAATGAATAGCAAATTGCTTTAATAAGATTCCATTGATCGTTGTGTTATTTCTGGTATACATTAGAATAAATTAGTTTGTTTGTCTGTTGACAGGTACATACATTTGGTTATGTTAGTTAACTCTTTAAATGTCAGAAATGTTCAAAAGAGGAAACACTAAAAACACGGTTTACTTAATAGAATTTAGTTTCTAAAAACCTAGTAAATAATAGGTGACAAATGAACAAAAGCTGAAAGGATAATTACTTAGCTTGCCTTGCTGATTAATGGCATTGACAAAATAATGGCCGCCCACTTCTATTCCTGTTATAATTGGACCTTCATTGCCTTTTTGAACATGTTTTTCAGCTTTAAGATGCTTTCTGCTAATAGGTCAACTCTGTTGGAGGAGGATATTAAAGCAACTCCAACCTGCTCTAATTGGTATATTTTCCCAGATGCAAATTACAGTTACATGCATGTTTACATTCACCTACCCCTTGTGATCATCGGAATACAATTGAGGTTATATTTATGGTAGAAGAAGTAAATTATAGACTATTAGACAGCAAGAACACTTTGTTTTATTTTAGTGTCCCCTATAACGAGATCAATTGATAAGTAACTGATTTTGAATCATCAGCTAGAAAAATACCACTGTCTAAAAATCCTTCAGCAGATGCTGTGTAAAGGAATTTAATCTAAAACCTAATCAGAACGCAACTGAGGTGGGTTATGCTGCTTCCAGAATTTGTCCAATATTTGTCTATGTTATGGTCCTGTCCGGAGCCTGCTTTCCGGGTCTTGATCCAGTCTGCGGACTCCGGGTCTTGTAGCCGTCCCTCCTTTCACCCTTAAGCCCAGATAGGATCATCTTGGCTTAAGGAGGTGCACCTGAGACCTATCGGCTTGCAGGTGGATATAAGGTGCTCTGGGACTGAGTCTAGTTGGGGGTTTGTGGTACACATGGTTAATCATCTAGTTTGGGAAGTCTGTTCTTGTAGTCACCCTGGACTGAGCTCCCTTCTGATCCCTTGCCTCTGTTGGGTAAGCAGGCTGGACTGCTGTTGCCTGGTGGGGGGACTCTGACCCTTTCCTACCCCTCTCTTCTGATGGGTTGGGCCCTGCAACTTGCCCAGGTGCTCTGTGTCTTGTCCAGGCCCATGTGTTCCTGCCTGGGAGGTGGCCCTGTCCAGAAGTAATGTGACCTGCCCAGGGGGCTATCCTCCCAGTATTCCTTGTCCCATAGAGCCTGCTTTTGCCATGAACTCTCTGAATCCCAGGATCACTGCTGCATGCCATGGTCTCCCCATCTTGTTCTATCCTTTAGTTGTTCCTGTCCTGCCCCTAGTACTTCAGTGCCTGTGTCCTGTATTTGGGTCCAGTCTCCATGTCCCCCTAGTGACAGTCTATGGCTTGCAGCATGTGGCTTTGTTGTTGGGGTGGTTGTGAGTGGCTGGACATGCAAGAACTGGTTGTGGGCCCATGTTCAAATGCACATTTCACTTGCTTTTTGAGCCCCAAAAATATTTTTAGGCACATAGAAACAGAAAACCTACAGCACAATATGGCCCTTCGGCCCACAAAGCTGTGCTGAACATGCTCTTACCTTAGAAATTACCTAGGGTTATCCATAGCACTCTAATTTTCTAATCTAACTCATGGAAAAGAATCTCACACCTCAGCCCTTTTCTCCCTTTATTTACAGGTAAGTTCAAACAAATGTATGCTTCTAGATGAAATATTTATAATCTCTAACATGACTAAGTTAATGCTGTTTTGCTGAAATATATCTGGTTTCTGGATTATTAAAAAAATTACTTTCAAGAATGAAATAAATATTCCATGTTAATGCCTTCTGTTTATACCCAACCAGAAAGGTGTTCTTTGATTCTATTTCAATGATAGCTCTTCTCATACCTTTCCAAATTTTCTGACATCTCCAACTGGCAATGTTTTTTTCTGCTGGAAACGAAAGAAAGCTGCAGGTTCTGGAAGTCTGAAATTAAGAACAGAATGCAGGTAACTCAGTCAAATCTGTTTTTTCTTTCCACAAATATTGCCTGAGCAGAGTTTGTCCAGCATTTTCTGCTTTATTATGGACCTGTTTTGCTTTCTGTAGAAGGTGGTGTGTGCAGTTTCAACGTTACCATGAACACTGAGCTTGCAGCTATAATATCACAGAAATTTACAAAACATTGGCCCATTGTATCAATACCACCTGTATAAGAAGCCATTGAATGAAAAACATTAATATTGAGTGTTTTTAAAATGTTCTCTTTTTCCTCAGATACTGATTGCATTTCTATAGGTGGTAATAGTATAAGTTAACCTCAGTTTGTCAACTTTATGCAAAAACCTAACTTTGCTGTGATAGCAGTCTTCGTGATTAGAGCTGAGTCATCGCCTGCTTTGACATGAATGCTTTCAGCAGGAGTCCACGAGAAAAAAATTCCCTCTCCAGCAGAACATAAGACCAGAGACCACGTGATTTTACCAGGGTCAACAAGTTAATTAGGTTTGACAAGGAGGCTTCTGTTTACCCCGCTATAACCCATCTAGCCCCCAGCTCCTCCCTTCAGCCCTCGCCCTTTGTCTCTCTCCAAGGACACTGGAGAGCCACTGACCACACACACATGGACTGAAACCTCTAAGGAGAGAGCTCGGCTGACTTCACCCACTTAAGGCTGTGAGCTTGGACAGCATCAGCCCAAGAGTACTCAAGGTGCATGCTATTCTGCTGGGTACAGGCTTTCAATGCATCTTTAACCTGAGCCTGGAGAGGGTCCCTGTGCTGTGGAAAACATCCTGCCTAGTTCAGGTATCCAAGAAGAAATGTCCTACCATGCCCAGTGACTACAGACCTCATATGTTATGAAATCATTAGAAAGGCTGGTCCTGACACACCTCCAGACCATCATAAATCCATCACTGGACCCCCTGAAGTTTGCTTACCAACCACATATTGGAGTCAAGGACGCTATTATCTTCCTGCTTCAATGGGCTCACACTCATCTGGATGAGCCAGGGGACACTGAGAATCATGATTTCTCCAGTGCTTTTAACACAATATCACCTCCTTTACTAGGGAGTAAACTCACAGAGATGCAAGTGGATGCTTCACTCACGTCCTGGATTACAGACTACCTGTCCAGGTCGCCAGTTTGTGATATTGCAGACCGTGTATCAGACACTCTGCTTTTAGCACAGGGGCACCTCGGGACTGTCCTGTCTCCCTTCCTGTTCACCGTCTAAACCTCAGACTTCATACACAACTCCAAGTCCTGACACCTGCCGAGGTTTTCGGACGATTTGGCAGTTGTGGGCTGTATCAGCCGGGGTCAAGAGGCTGAGTACAGAAGAGTGGTGGACAACTTTGTTGAGGGGTGTGGGCTGAATCACCTACAGCTCAATATCACTAGGACAAAGGAGTTTGTGGTGGACTTTAGGAAGTGAAAACGCCCTCCATTCCCATCTCCGTCAACAGAAGTCATCTGGGACTACAAATACCTGGGAACTCAACCGGACAATAGACTAGACTGGACTAAAATTACAGGAGCTCTATATAAGGGACAGAGCCCACTGTACTTCCTGAGGAGGCTCTGGTCATTCAACATCTGCAGTACTAAGCTGCAGATGTTCTACAGCTCAGTGGTGGCCAGCATTCTGTTCTACACTGTAGTCTGCTGGGACAGCAGGGCGAGAGCAGCTGACACCAAGAAGATGGATAAGCTCGTGAGGAAGGCTGGTTCTGTTCTGTGGTGGAACTGGATTCCCTGCTGGTTGTGTCTGAGAGGAGGATGCTGCAGAAACTATGCAGCATTATGGACAATCCCTCTCACCCCTTCCATGGACAATCAGAGGAGCACCTTTAGTAACAGGCCGATCCTACCAAGGTGTGTCAATGAATGCCACAGGAGGTACTTTCTCCCTGCGCTATAAGTCTACAACTCCTCTTTAAGTATACAAGTATATGATTTAATTGCACATCTGTATTTTGCACTATTACCTTTTAATGCATATTTTGTATTGTTTATTGTACCTCAATAGTTACATTTAGTATTTTAAGGTATATATTTCTGATTGAGCAACCTTGCAACAATAATTTCCTTTGGGATAAATAAAGTTTTATCTAATAAACAAGACCATTAATAACTGCTGAAGTGACGGTGATTAAAGCCAGCAGAAATTGGAAACAATTTTAAAATATTTTGATTTTGATGGCATTATACAAAACTGAGAGGTACTGTACCTCACCACTGTACTGGGAAAGTGTGTAACCACAAGGATATATACATATTGCAAACTTGTAAAAGAAAGCTATTCAAGTAGTTCTAAAGGGTAAAAAAATTTTTGGAAGTAGCTATTGTCAAAAAGTTGCTATATGCAATCTACATCATCATTCAGCAAAAGAATAATGTACTTTTGCTATGAGGACAATTGCTATGAGGTTAGACTTTGTCGATTCCTCTAGTCAGAGTTGGCATGGAAACAACCCTTTTCAAATTGATGGGGTTAAATCTTCAAAGGTATAAATTGCATTTGTATTTGTTCATAGCAACAAAACAATCTGCAGTGTCTTTCCAAAATCTGTATATCAAAGTGAGGGCTTATCGTAAGACAATGGTGTGGCAAAAATGGGATGTATATTTCCCATGATTATCTGGCCATTTGTGGACACTGGCTTGTGCTGAGAACTCTGTCTCATAAAATTACTACATTCATCTGCGGTATGCTACTGTTACATCTGATAGCATCTAACACTCGGCAAATTTGAAATACTTTATCAATATCGTCTGAGCACTTGAAACTCATTCCTCTCATCTCCGTTCCTGCCCTCCAATGCCCCAAACGTTCTTTTCATGCTTAAAAGGTATACTCCTTTCAAATTTATATAATTTTTTAATCCAATCTCTTCTACTCTGGACAGACCAAGCATAACTAGGGTAATTACTTTGTGGAATGCCCTTCATTAATTCTGAACAGAACTTTGAGGAAGGATATAGTTGGGAGTTTAACATTCAAGGATACATACTGTATCAAAAGGACAGGCAGGTAGGCAGAGGGGGTAGCATGGCTCTGTTGGTAAAAAATGAAATCAAAACCTTAGACAGAGGTAACAGGATCAGAAGATGTAGAATCCTTGTAGCTAGAGTTAAGAACTGCAAGGGTAAAAAGACCCTGATGGGAATTATATACAGGCCTCCGAACAGTAGCCAGGATGTGAACTACAAATTGCAATGGGAGGTAGAAGAGGCATAGCAAAATGGCAGAGTTACAATAGTCATGGAGAGATTTCAATATGCGGTAGATTGGGAAAATCAGATTGGTACTGGACCCCAATGGGGGAGTTTGTAGAATGCCTACAAGATGACCTTTTACAGCAGCTCATGGTTGAGCACTCTAGGGGATCAGCTATTTGGATTGGGTGTTGTGTAATGAAACAGTTTTGATTAGGGAGCTTAAGGGTAAGGAACCCTTAGGAAGTGTTGATCACAATATGATAGAATTCACCCTGCAATCTGAGGGGGAAAGGCTGATGTTAATATATCAGTATTACAGTCAAGTATTACAAAGGTATGAGAGGGGAGCAGGCCAAAGTTGATTTGAAGGGGACACTAGCAGGGATGGACTCCAGCAATGCCTGGAGTTTTGGGGGGGGGGGGGGCATTTGGAAGGCTCAAGATAAATACATCTTAAAGAAGTATTCTAAAGGTTATTTTACAGATTTTTGCAGTGGCAAGGGTAAAGAATGCTGCACTCCCCACTGTTTAGTGCATTGTTCCAGGTTCTACCAGTGAACAAGGCTAGCTGGTCACCTACCAACAGCACCCCAGTTTATTAAGATCTTACAGGTATCAGATTAACAATGCACTGGTTCCAATCAATCTACATGACAGACTTGTTAAGGTGAGCCCTGAACAAGGCGTATAACTAGCTGCTAAACTGAGACCAAAATAATCCTGTTTACTTCTTCTGAAGTGAGATAACCATTAAGTGACTGTAAGACATCATAATGGAAAGCCAAGGAAAGGCGTTAGTTCTTTAGATTCTTACAACAATAATTCCAACATTGTTTTTGCAACTTATGGTTATATAAAAGATGACCACAGACAGAACCTCACCTATGGTGCTCTTCCATTCTGTTATATAATTGCATTGGTCACTAATGTAATTTAGGTTTCTGGCTCAACTGTGTGTTTACGTGAATGGATTGGTGCCAAGATCTGATCTGAAGTCCTTGAAAAGACTTCTGTAAAAATCACTATGCCATAGTAATAGTGCAGTTTCCATAGCAATGAGAGTTGCTGCCAATTTGCAGAGCAATATTCTGACATTAAAGCAACATTAATTCTGCAGCTCCTATCAAGCTGTGATTGTTCACTCCCACCTAACATGGAGCCTGTGACCAGCGTGAATGTGAAAAATGGATAAAGGGAAGGAAAAGATGACTTCAGTGGAGCAGTTTCAAGACGTAACTAAGATGTGAATGCCTACGAGAAAATGAATCTCAAGGTAGTATATGCAACATATACGTACTTTGATAATAAATCTACTTTGAACTTTGTTTATCATGTTACTTAGAGGCAATCGTGATACATCTCATGAGTGGTGATGTGGCTCACTCAAGGTGGAAAGAAGGCTTTTACACAGTCTTATTGCATATTATAAGTAATATTCCTAGATAAAATATATATATATATATATATAAATAGATTTAGATTGGTAAGAAGATTTTAAATCCTACATTTGTATTGGATGACATTAATTAAAAACATTGCCCCATCTATAATTGAGGATATTGGATAATCAATCCTGTAATTCTGTCTGCTGGAAGCAGATGGATCCCCCTTGCTTCGACAGTCTGAGGTACCCACCTTCTTAAAGCAGACTTCACTTATACAGGTGCATAAGAACATGGCAACCTGTCATCATGACTATTGCCCAGTAGCCCTTACATCTAGAGTGATGAAATGTTTTGAGAGGTTGGTGATGAAACACATCAACGCCTAACTGAGAGGTGATTTGGATCTGCTCCTTTTTGCCTCCTGGACCACCAGATCAACAGTAGATGCCATCTCAAGTGCTCCTCACTCAACCCTGGAACATGTGGACAGCAAAGAGTCATACATCAGGATGCTCCTTATTGACTACAGCTCTGCATTCAGTACTATCATCCCCTCAAAACTAAGCTTCACGACTTTGGCCTCAATACCTCCTTGTGCAAATAAATCTTTGATCTTCTCACTTGCAGACCCCAGTCAGTTTGGATTGGCAATAACATCTCTTTCACAACGACCTTCAGCACAGATGCACCACAAGACTGTGCTTTGCCCCCCGCTCTACTCGCTTTATACTTATGACTGTGTGGCTAAGCACAGCTCCAGTGCCATATTTGTTTGCTGACGATCCACTGTTGTCGGCAGAATCAAAGGTGGTGATGAATCAGCATATAGACAGGAGATTGAAAATCTGCTGAATGGTGCCATAACAACAACCTCTTTCTCAATGTCAGCAAGACCAAGGAGCTGATTATTGACGTTAGGAGAAGGAACCAGAGGTCCATGAGTCAGTCCCCATCAGAGGATCTGAGGTGGAGAGGGTCGGCAGCTTTAAATTCCTCTGTTATCATTTCAGAGGACCTGTCCTGGGCCCAACACAAGTGTAATTATGAAGAAGGCACAACAGTGCCTCTACTTCCTTCTGAGCTTGCGAAGATTCGGGATGTCATCTAAAACACTGACAAACTTTTATAGATGTGTGGTGAAGAGTATATTGACTGGTTGCATCATAGCTTGGTACAGACACACCAATGCCCTTGAATGGAAAATCCTATAAAATCCTACAAAAAGTAGCCCAGTCCACCAAGGGTAAAGCCCTCCCTACTATTGAGACCATCTAAATAGTGCATTATTGCAGGAAATCAGCATCCATTATCCGTAACCCCTACCACTCAAGTCATCTCCCTTCCTGCTCCTGCCTTTGGGGAGAAGATACAGGAGCCTCAGGACTCACATCAACAGGTTCAGGAACAGTTGTTGCCCCTCAATCATCAGGTTCCTTATTGTGGTTGTTATTCTATTATGTATAGAATAATAGAAGAAAATGAATCCTAGTGTTGTATATAGTGACATATAAGATATTTGATAATAAGTTTACCTTGTACTTTGAACTTTGTTCAGATGCATAGATTAGTGACAAATCATTGTGTTTGCTGATGACATGCTCAGCTATTCCATGAAGAAAGCAGCTGAAGAAAAACATGATTTGTTTGACCGAATATTTGATATGTGCACCCCTGAATAAGCAGATGGAAACTTACTGAGACTCTGAGGTGACGAAAGAAAATGGAGAATTTTCTTGACATGAACACATCAGGAACTGATTTAACTCATTGGGTAAAATAGAACACCTCCATATAATTTAAAAGAAAGCAGAGGTTTTGTATAGACAAGTTAACAATTACATAACCACATCATTGATGGAAATGTTTTACTTTCCTGATATCATGTTGTTTTTATGAATTAATTGTACTTTATAATCGGCGGGGAATCAAAATATCGCCTACACCCTCCAATCCAACTCCATATGGATATGAATAATGCATGAATGATGCAACCTCGGTGAATAATACAAGTTTAAAAATAACTTTACAATAGTTACATAACTTCTGAAATTGTCGAGGCAATTAACTGTTCAAAATTTTCCAAATGCTGTTCAGGTATGTACTTATTATCTATTCTCTCTAGTGTTTTGTGAATTGCATTGCATTTTACTCCTTGCTCCAATAATCACAATTTTCTGTGAAATCTTTTATGGCTGAAGTTTCTCTCTATTTGGCAATATTTTTGTCCTATTACCCAAGAGAAATTCTGCAGTTGCCTTGGAATTATCAGTGAAGTGTACAGTAATGTTGCTTTACATGATTGCAAGCTTGTCATTGGATGAGTTGGAGTAAGAATGATGTTTAGTGATCAATTATTTTATTTTCATTCTTATTGCTTGATGTGTTCCGTTTTGTTGCGTTTTATGTTCTGCTGAGCATTGTGGGTATGCTATGTTGGTGCCAGAATGTGTGGTGACACTTGCAGGCTGTCCCCAGCACATCCTTAAGCTGTGCTGGTTGTTACTGCAAACGACACATTTCACTCCGCTTTAATGAACAAATGATAAATAAATTAATCTAAATCTGTACATCTTTTCTGAGAGAGCATATCTCAGATAAAAGGAAGGGTCTTCTAGGCATCTGCTCCCTCAGTACTGTTCAAATTGACGTGCTCAAGTCTCTTGCGCAGGACAGGAACTTAAAATCTGCTGACTTGTGGGTGAGAGCGCCTCTCACTGAAACAGGAAGGCTAAACATATAGCTGACAATCACTTAATGTCAGATGTTGCCGAAATAGTTCTTCTGTCTATATTTGCCATTCTTGTGACAGTTAACAGACTTTACCAGCCTGAATAAGAGGAGTCCTATGGCTGAAGAAAGACACACAGCCCTTAAAACATCCCTAAAAGTTTTGACAACTGTTAAAGCCCCACCTTAATTACTTACATTTAAAAACTTTAAAAATAGTTAATTGAAACACCTAAAACTAGAGGTAAGTAATCAAAACTATGAACCTGAACTCAAATAATTAAGAAAAAGGATGATACCGCCTTCTTTGCCTCCAATACCTTGGTCCAATAATCCCATTAGAATCAATAAAGTCTTGGATCCTGCATTATTCAACCTGACAAAGAATCCAAGAGGTAAAAGTTCTACTGCAGCAGTTAGAGCTCTACATTTTCCATCAGTAAGTCTAGGAGTTTTGCATGAAGTCCTTCACTTACTGTTATTTAAATATCAAAATGTTGGTACATCCAACAAGATCCAGCCAATATTTCAAACAGGTTAATGTGTCCTTTCAAATGGAAGCACACATGAGATGCTGAAGATTATGGTAAACATTCAGATGCAATACAGTTATGATAAAATTCAAAGGTTTCAAAGAATTCAAATCATTTATTAACATAGAATGTGTAAATTAAACAACCTTGAGATTCATTTGCTTACATCAGCCATAAAGGAAGAAACCCAAAAGAACCCAATTTTTTTTAAAAAAAAAGACCAACACCCAATGCACAGAGAAAGAGAAAAAATCCACAAAACATGCAAACAATGAAAGCAGGCAACAGCATTTTGAACCACATTTGAGTCCATGAGCTTGGAGCAGCGAGTGGGCCCATCGCCTCAGTATGGTTTTCATTTTATAATGTTTTAATGTATTTCAACTGAGTGAATAGATACACAGATAGCTTATCTAGTGGAAATGAAATCTGAATTTATTTAGATAGATGGTTGGCAGTATTAGCCATTCATGAGAAACACATTGATTAGCTTATCCAATTGTTGTTCATGGAGCTGGTCATCTCCTTCTGCTGATAGGATCAACCATTTCAATTATGGAATAATGAGTAGATAAATGCTGATTTTTATTTAAGGACAACTGATTGAAAATATTGTGAAGAATGTTTTTAATTTAATTTAGTGGAAATAAATACCAAATAATAAGTTGTCCTTCATAAATTAACTTGATTCAGCCATTTCACCAAGGATGATTGTTTTTTTTTCATATACAATATAAATAAATGGTTGCAAATAGTGACACACGTGTTATTCCACAGTATAAAGTGTTAACTGCGCAGTTTTTGTTTTCCATATAGTGATGATTTTGAATGGGTTAATACTCTATGGCAAGTGAGTCCATTCTTGTATAGCATTAATTGGTATTAATGACATATACTGTATATTGATATATGAACCTACAACTTGTAAGGATGGGGAAGCAAAACTTTTATCTCTCATTATTAATACAGTAAAGTAAAAACATAGAAACTTAGAAAACCTACAGCACAATACAGGCCCTTCGGCCCACAATACTTTGCTTAACATGTACTTACCTTAGAACTACCTGGGCTTACCTATAGCCCTCAATTTTTCTAAGCTCCACGTACCTATCCAGGAGTCCCTTAAAAGACCCTATCGTCACCACCGTCACCGGCAGCCCATTCCATGCACTCACTACTCTGTTTTTTTTATTAAAAAAAAACTTACCCCTGACATCTCATCTGTACCTACTTCCAAGCACCTTAAAACTGTGCCCTCTTGTGCTAGCCATTTCAGCACTGGGGAAAAGCCTCTGACTATCCACATGATCAATGCCTCTCATCACTTCATATTATCTGAGACAAATGATTTTATTATAGCACCAGGTGTAGTTATCCAGGATATTGCACCCCAGAGAACAATCTCACTTAATTTAGCTTTTTCATGTAAATCTTTCATTCCTGGTATCCATCATAAATATCTTCAAAGCACTTTCCAATCTTAATAACAAGATGCTGGAAACCTTGTCATGCCAGGTTATCATAATCTTCTAAGAAAGCGGAGGCTCTGCCATGCTTTCTTTGTAATTGCTCTTATCAACTGGTCCCAGGAAAGGTCCTCTGAAATGTTAAGACTGAGGAATTTAAAATTGCTGATCCTCTCCACCTTTAGGTTCCCAATGAGGATAGCTCATGGACTTCCAGTTTCTTCCTCTTATAGTCCATAATAAGGCCCCTAGGTCTTGCTGACATTGAGTAACTGGTTGTGACACCACTCAGCCAGACTTTCAATCTTCTTCCTATACGCCATCAATTCCATCATCTAAATCATTGACATATAATGGAAAAAGAATTGATCCCAACAGAGACCCCAGTGGAAAACCACTAGATGCCAGCAGCCAACCAGAAAAGGCTCCCTTTATTCCCATTCTTGGCCTCCTGCTAATCAGCCACTGCTTTATCCATGCTAGAATCTTTCCTGGAATACCATGGGCTTGTAGCTTGTTAGCCAGCCTCATGTGTGCCAAAGGCCTTCTGAAAATCCAAGTTTACATCATTAACTGATTCTTCCTTTGCCTATCCTTGTTATTTTTTCAAAGAATTCCAACAAATTTGTTAGGTAAGATTTTCCCTTGAGGAACCATGCTGACTTTTATCATGTGCCTCCAAGTACCCTGAGACTTCATCCTTAATAATCGACGCCAACATTTTCCCAACCACTGAGCTCAGACTAACCAGCGTGTAATTCCCTTTCTTCTGCCTCTCTCTCTCCTTGAAGAGTTGAGTGACATTTGCAATTTTCCAGTCTTCCAGAACCATTCCATATCTCGTGATTCTTGAAAGATCATTACTAATGCCACTCAATCTTTTCAGCCACCTCTTTCAGAACTCTGGGGTGTACACCGTCTGGTTCAGGTGACTTATCTACCTTCAGACCTTTCAGTTTCTCCGGAACCTTCTCTCTAGTTTTGGTAACTTCACACACTTCATGCCCCCGTCACCTGGAACTTCCAACATTTTGCTAGTGTCTTCCACACCTAACATAAAATTCTTGTTCAGTTCTTCCAGCATTTTGTTGTTCCCTCATTGCTACCTCTCCAGCGATCCGATATTCACTATTGCCTACACTTTATGCGTCTGAAAAAAACTTATACTGTCCTCTTTAATATTATTGGCTGGCTTACTTTCATATTTCATCTTTACTTTCTTAATGACTTTTTAAGTTGCCTTCTGTTGGTTTTTAAAAGCTTTCCATTCCTCTAAATTCCCACTAATTTTTATTCTATTAAATGCCCCCTCTTTGGCTTTTATGTTGGCTTTGACCTCTCTTGTTAGTCATGGTTCTGTCATCTTTCCTTTAGAATACTTCTTCCTCTTTGAGATGTATATATCCTGTGCCTTCCGAATTGCTTCCAGAAATGTCAGCCATTGCTGCTCTGCCATTATCCTTGCCAGTGTTCTTTTTCAATCAATTCTGGACAACTCCTCCCTCATGCCTCTGTAATCCCCTTTCCTCCACTGTAGCACTGACACATTTGACTTTTGCTTCTCAAATTTCAGGGTGAATTCAAAGGTTCAAAGGTCAAGTTTAATGTCAGAGAAATGTATACAATATACATCCTGAAATGTCTGTTCTTCGCTAAACATCCAGGAAAACGGACAAGTGCCCCAAAGAATGAACGGCAGTTAAACATGACAACCCTGAAGATCCCCCCCAGCTCCCCCCCCATGCATAAGTGGCAGTGAGCAGCAATCCCCCCTCCCCCCACCAGAAAAAAATGCGCATTGGTACTATCGCCAAGCCCAAGTGTGCGCTAAGCGATAGCAAAGACACAGTCCAAAGTTACCCAAAAAGCTCTGCATTTCATCCCACAACGAAAGACTTTCCGGCCTCCCTGATGACACACGAGACTCTGGCCGTGACACCGACCCTTGATCCGCTCCTCTCCAGTGCCTTGAGATCTTAGATTTCCGAACATGATCAAGATCCTCAGGCCAAACCTTCGTCGTGTCGAATAGTGGCCAGTCATGGAACCCTGAGAATGGGTCTCATTCCTGCAAAGAACCGAAGTCTGCGTGTAACTCCATGTCAGGGTCTTCAAAAGAACCCTGAACGGAAAAACTAAAGATACTAAAGGCAGAAATAGAGCTGTTTCCAAAGATGCAAGCAAAGGAGTCGCCGTTAGAGGCCATCAACCCTCCTAAACTCCATTATGATCACTTTCCCCTAAGGGTTCTTTTACGTTAAGCTTTCTAATCAATTCTGGTTTATTGCACAGCATCCAATCCAGAACAGCTGATCCCCTAGTGGGCTCAACCACAAGCTGCTGTAACAGGCCATCTCATAGGCACTCTAGAAATTCCCCTCCTGTAATCCAGCAGCAATCTAACTGGTCATTGAAGTCCCCCATGACTATCGTAACCTTGCCCTTTTGGCATGCACTTTCTATCTCCCATTAGAATTGCAGGCCACATCTATTGCAAGAAAAAGAGCTTTGACCAGTGACCAGTCAGGGTTTGGGGTTGATTAGCAAGGACAAATTAAAGGAAGGTGGGGGAAGCACACCGACTGTTTGAGTGGATAGAGTCAGAATGCAGATTTTGAAGCTTTAGCTCTTCGAGGCTTCTGTGAAGAGAGGCTTCCATCAGAAAAATCAAAGAAAAGTTCTGTGTTAATATTCTTCCCCCCCATCCCTTTTTTATATCTGCTCAGCTAGGACAGTAGATACACCAGCTGGATGCTCCTTCTTCAGGGCACGGGAAGGCAGGGAGACCTCCAGTGTCCCTGATGACTACAACTGTGAGAAGTGCATCCAGCTGCAGCTTCTAACAATCCGTGCCAGGGAGTTGCAGCTGGAACTGGATGAATGCCAGATCATTCAGATCATAAATGCAATGCTTTCTTGCTTTGAAGTGAGGCTTAGCTCTCCCCACTGAGTCTTCAGTGCTTTCCACACTGCAATGCATCCTTGCTGTTGGATACCAACTTGAAACTGATTCAGGATCCACTGACGCCAAAGGGTGCAGACTTTTAATCCCAAGGATGAGGATCTGAATTTTATTGGCATTGTTTTAACGTAGGGCAAAGTAGAAACAATTGAGGTTTGGAGTATAGCATAGTGATTGGGCACAGCCTGAGGCGCAAATGGAAATGGTAAGTGGACCTGACAGACCAGAAAGCCTTTCTTCAATCAACTAATTCATTGGTGTCCATCTGAGCAGATGGATATTGTGCAGTGTGAATATACAGTAAGAGCCGATAACCAGTTTGTACTCTATTATATGTGAGTGAATTGACCCAGTAAATCAGTTAAGCTTAAACACTATCCAGGCAAAAGTCCAAAAATTATTGCTAACTCTTGCCTCAAGGTTGCAAATAAGTCACACACAATGTATTTGTTCTTGAGAAACCAGAGTACAGATTTCATTCTCTGGTAAGAGTTATGTGAAATTCATGGGGATAATGGCTTCGGGGAGGTGCAGGCAATGAAAACAGTGGGAAATTTTACTCTTAGATTTCGTCTGCATGTACTGTCTTTCATTTGACCTGGTTTGAAGAGTCAGCCGGATGTTTCTTGAGGGAAAAGTCACCCTGAGTAGCAGTAAACTATTACCATCACCTTCTGGAACGTTTGTGACAGTCAGACCGTGATTAGGGGGAATACCTGGAGAGAATTGTGATCTGGGGTTAAGAAAGGACATTCTGCCAGAGGAGAGAAAAGTGTTTTTTTTTCTGGGGTCTCGAGGAGCATTCTACATTGCTTTCAAAGTCTAATCGATGTTGCAGGATAAAGCAGGTTCAGGTATAGTTATGCAAATGTCTTACCAACCAGAGATCGAGACTCAGGATCCAGAGGCATGGGATCAAATTCTACCATGGTAGTTGCGGGTATTTCAATTTAATTAATCAAATAAATCTGAACTATAAAACAGGTGTTCGTATTAATCATAAAACTAGATTGTTGAAATACACCTAATTTATTAATATCCTAAAAGAAATTATACCTATTACCCATGTGGTTGTGTCTTAAGTCTCTCTACAGTTCAGTAGACCCTAGAGGAGTACTGCATCTGACTTGTTTTCAGACCAGGGAATAGCTCTGGAAGTAGAATGGAGCTTTAAATTAAGAAAGTAGAGGATGGGTCCTAGTGGAGCAGAATGTGGAATCCCAAAGAGCAAAGGCAAAGAAGTGGTGCAGGAAAAAGATTGGGGCCTGGATAACCCAATTGCTTCAGGCAAGTACAGAGTTTCAAATCAAAAGAGTACATTGATGCACAATGTTCTGGTAAGAAAAAAATGATAATAGGGCAAATAGGACCAAAAAAAAAAAAAAATGCCTATGAACATTAAAAAGGTGCAGAATATCCAAGGATGAATAGAAGGGAAAGGTGCTCTTAGTAAAGGATGAAATCAGATCAAAAGTTGAAAAGAATATTCATTTAGAAAGTCATGATCTGGATTTAGTCTGGATCGAGGTAAGAAGCGCAAAGGAGCAGAACAGACTTGTGGTTGTCTTATTGTCACTCAGTGGCCACTTTACTAGGTATACCTGCTTGTTGATGTGTTAACACATTCGGATATGGTCTAACTTCGGGTAGCATTTATTGCTTGTCTTTTCCTTTAAGTTCTTCAGCAGTTCTCATTAAAGTCATATGAGAGAGAGAGAGAGACTGAAGCACGTCAGCAGTTCACTGACTTTAATGAGAACTGCTGCAGAACTTATAGGAAAAGATAAGCAATAAATGTTAGGCCAATAGGGCCATTAATTAAAGCTGTCAAGCAGAAAGTTAATGCCAACACTGTGGCTGGAAACTATAACTAATACAAAATGAATACTACTCCTTGCCAGCACCTGTTGTAACAATAGTCTGCTTTCCTAGACGAGGATGAGGTTAAGCAAAAAGTGTAAAGGTTGCTGTAATTTTGGTCAAGTTTCCACAATACTAGAATGAAAAGAGGGAGTTAAATGCCACCATGATGGAACACTAATTAGCTGGAACGTGCATCCTCATGAGCGTGATTGTTCAGCCTGTTTCTCAGCCTGCCTGTGCCAATGTGTAGACCTTGCAGTAGAGTCCATGTTTGTGACATTAGGCAAATATCTTTAGAATTCCTTAGAAGTTTATGAAGTTTTGAAATGACATGTAATACTTTGACAAACTTCTAGAGATGTGTGGTGGAGAGTACATTGACTGGTGGCATCACAGTATGGAATGGAAATGCCAATGCCAACGCCCTTGAATGGAAAATTCTATAAAAAGTAGTGGATATTGACCAGTCCATCACATGGAAAGACCTATCACCACTGAACACATCTTATGGAGCGTTGCTGCAGGAAAGCAGCATCCATCATCAGGGACTCCTTCCACCCAAGACATGCTCTCTTCTTGCTGCTGCCATCAAGAAGAAGGCACAGGAGTCTCAGGACTCACACAACCAGATTCAGGAACAATTATTACCCCTCAAACAACAGGCACTTAAACCATTATTCAACTCCACTTGCCCTATTATTGAAATGTTCCCACAACCTATGGACTCATTTTCAAGGACTCTTCAACTCATGTTCTCGATATTTATTGTTTATTTATTTATTATTTTTTTCTTTTGTATTTGCACAGTTTGTTGTCTTTTGCACACTGGTTGTTTGTCTGTCCTGTTGGGTGTGGTCTTTCATTGATTTACTGAGTATGCCTGCAAGAAAATATCTTCCTTGATAATAAATTTACTTTGACTTTGAACTTTGATATCTAATCAGCTAATTATGTGGCAGCAACTCCGTGCATAAAAGCACCGCAGACATTGTCAAGAGGTTCAGTTTTTGTTAAGATCAAACATCAGAATGGGGAAGAACTGACATTAAATCACTTTAATGGTAGAATGATTGCTAAGACCAAACAGGGTGGTTTGAGTATCTCAGAAACAGTGGATCTCCAGGGATGAAATCACATCTGAAGAAAAAAAAGATGCTGAGACAAGATCTTTCAATGAATCATTTCAAGGGACTTTTATTATCATCATAGTAAATTTATTATCATAGTACGTCTATATCACCATATAGCACCCTGAGATTATTTTCTAGTAGGCATTCATAATAGAACAAAGAAATGCAATAGGATCAATGCAAAGCCACACCCAGAGACTGACAAACATCCAATGTGCAAAATAACGTAACTGTGCAAATCAATCAATCAATAGATATATAAGTGGCCAGATAGACAGACACTTAAATAAATAAATAATACTGAGAACGTGAGGTGTAGAGTCCTAGAAAGTGAGTCTATAGTTTGTGGAATAAGTTCAGTGTTGACATGAGTGAAGTTATCCATACTGCTTCATGAATCTGATGGTTGAAGGGTAATACCACACGGGAGTTTATCACTGAGAGAGAGCAAATTCAGCTACTTGGCTATTCTTGGGTTAGGTTAGGCAAAATTAGTTAGCTGCTATCTGCTAGCAAGTTTGTCGGGCATACTGCATATTGCATTTGATTAAAGAAAAACTAGCAAAGAAATATAAAATTAATGCTCAAAAAATGGAAAACACAACACAGATCTCCTAACTTTGTATTTTTAAATGTGTTAATATGTCAAGTTGAATCAAAGTAAACCACACCAAATGTCAGATTAATGCGTTTGTTAAAATACTGTCAGCAGATTCCTGGTCAGGGGAAGAAATCCCCTCTAGAGAATGAGCTCCATCTGACGATGTCAGTTAAACATGGGTAGCGGGGTGAGGTGTAAGGCGCTCCTTCCCTCCGCTAGCCTGCAGGTCAACCATGCGTAAGTGTAGCACCTGCGTAGCCCCATTCAGGGTCACACGAAATCATGGAAGCAGGGGTGGATGGTCATATGAGCAGCTGTTGCATATCACAAGTCCTGTATGCAAGCATTGACGCAGGCAGACAATCGCTGAGAAGTATAGATATTGGCTGGCCCACCGTCTTGCAAAGACACTGGCCAGAAGGAGGCGCAGACAAACCACTTCTGGAGAAAAAGTTGCCACGAACAAGGATGTTGCCTGGATTGGGGAGCATGCCTTATTAGAATAGGTTGAGTAAACTCGGCCTTTTCTCCTTGGAATGACGGAGGATGAGAGGTGACCTGATAGAGGTGTTCAGGATAATGAGAGGAATTGATCGTGTGGATAGTCGGAGGCTTTTTCCCAGGACCGAAATGGCTAGCATGAGAGGACACAGTTTTAAGGTGCTTGGAAGTAGGTACAGAGGTGATGTCAGGGGTAGGTTTTTTACGCAGAGACTGGTGAGTGCGTGGAATGGGCTGCCAGTGGCAGCGGTGGAGGCAGAAACAATAGGGTCTTTTAAGAGACTCTTGGATGGCTACATGGAGCTTAGAAAAATAGAGGGCTATGGGTAAAGCCTAGGTAGTTCTAAGGTAGGGGCATGTTCAGCACAACTTTGTGGGCCGAAGGACCTGTATTGTGCTGTAGGTTTTCTGTTTCTAACGATCATGGTCAAGGCCATAATCGCCCACGTCATACAACACGGCGCATAATAATGATGACGAGGAAGTCTTTTAAACATTTAATATAATTCTTGGAATCAGATTAACAATGAAAGAAAGTTATGAAGTTCATTCACTCCATTTAATTTATATTGCATGTTAACTTCCAAAAATAAAAAAAGAAACAAGAACTTTCAAGTTGCCAGTATCAGAATGTGAATTTCTACCCTTCAAATTTCCATCGATATCAAGGTGGGGTAGTTTTTAATGTTGAAACTCATTGGAATATATTTCAATTACTGTGTCAAAATAAACTGATGGATGCATGTGCTAATCTTTTATCGGAAGGGATAAAGTGCATACGGTGTAATTTTGAAGCCAGAATTCTGTTCCTGCAATGGCTTAGACAATAGAACAATGCACTTTAGATGGGACTGGGATTCCACATTATTGTTTTGAAGGGAATAAAACCCTCCACAGGATCTGAATTCATCTTAATATCTTGCTAATCTATTTGCAATTTAAAGCAAATCTGTTTGAAATTCAAATGCTGCATATTGCTTGAAGTTAGTGGAGAAATATAGATTTTGCTAACCAGCTGAAATAACACAGTTGTTGAGGCAAATTGGACTCTGACTAACGCTGTCCAATGCTGATTATTTTTGGTTTCTGTAATCCTCCCCTCCAATCCCCACGGTTATGACGTCTGTACATGGCTTACATAAAACTGTTGCACACGTACATGAGGTATGTGCTTGTGCGTAAACCAATAAATTACCAGGGAAGGAAGGTGACAACTGAATAAAAATTACAAGACCAGATGGTTTCCTGGAAGGATGCAGTAGCCAGTCTGTGTGGGAGTTGCAAAGGGGAATGTGTTATGTATAGAGTGAGATTTGCTCAGCAGCCGACTGCTGTACATATTAGTGTACATTTTAAACAGCCAGAAAGCTAACTCAATGTGCCTGGTTTTGCTAGGAAATTTAATATTGTAGATATATAGTGGAGTAAGAATACTAGTTCTTGTTTGAATTTAGTATTAATTTCCTCTGTGATACTTGGTAGAAAAATAATTAATCTATTGAACATGAAAGCTGCTTAATAGCCATCACATTATGTTTGTATTGATTAGAACAGAAATTTTGGACAATAGAAATTACCTAGAAACAAGGAAGGATAGTGACTTTCCATGATTCATAAGAACCGCTTATCTCAAGAAGGTAATGAAGAATTATTATTTCCTGTTCTTGCTGGTCTCAACAAGACTAGTTTGTGGGCTACTTTGATAAGAATAAAGATGCACAAATGAGATTGCCACCAGAAGAACGTCAAACCAATTTAAGTTCCTAGTAGGTCAGGCTACTGTTGCGATCCCATACACAAATAAACAACACGGGATGTGTTGGGCCAATTATCACATGATCACCAAGTAAAAATCAAGGGCTTGAACCTGCGTGCTGTCATGGCTTGCAATGTGAGGTCATACCACAGGGTAGTCCGAAGCTATGTAAATGATGCAATTTGAATTGCATCTGGTAAAGTTTAGTGTATAACTTTATTAAAATATTTGAAGTCAAGTTATACATTAATGAATAGAAGTGTAGCTGGAATGGCTGAGGAAAACTGTTAACTACATAATGCAAGTGATGGAATAGTCAAGGTAGTCAAATTCTTCACTTAAAAGTTTCAAGAGACATTTTTATTATCAAAGTACTTACTTGTCACTATATACAACCCTGAGATTATTTTCTCATGGGCATTCACATTAGAGCTCAAGAAGTACAATAGAATCAATGAAAAATGATGCACAAAGACAGAAAATCAACCGATGTGAAAAAGAAGGCAAACAGTGCAAGTACAAAAACAAAACAAAAGGTAAAACAACAAATAAATAGCAAATAAATAATACTGAACATATGAATTGTAGGGTCTTTGAAAGCGAGCTTATAGCTTGTGAGATCAGATCAGTGTTGAGTGAAGTTAACCACTTTGGTTCAGGAGCTTAATGGTTGTATCATAATCCTGTTCCTGAACCTGGTGGTGAGGGTCCTAAGGCTCCTTTACCTTCTTTCCAATGGCAGAAGTGAGAAGAGAGCATGGCCTGGATGGTGAGTGCCGTTGATGATGGAAGCATGGCCTGGATGGTTTATGGTGGCGTAAAAGCATATTCTTCGTTTATTGCAACTCCCGATCTCAGGCTCTGTTCAATGTAGGAAGACCATTTTCCTGGCCATGAGCGTCTGATCTGATCTTTGGTGAAAGTGTCACAATATCCCACAAACCATGATTCTTGTGGAAAATCCACCCTTCTGATCCCAAACATTGATGAAGATTCCACCTAAAACCTCCTAGTGGCATTGTTCAGTCCAGAAATGAGGTTTAGGGCCTGGAATTCTGTCACCAGAAGCCGGTCTTTAAGAATGAGAAAGTGCTGTGGAAGAGGGATGTGGGGGGAGGGGGGGGGGGGTTTCGATACTGACTGGAGCCTGGAAAGTGGTAGGACTTTGAGCATTGTTTGGGGCCTAGAGAAATGGCTCAGTTTAACCTATCACCAGGTTGAACATTTTCCCATTAGTCTTGTAGATTAGTTTCATAACAGTGAGGAGCTGATGCAACCTTATGGCAAAAAAAGATGGGCAAAAGTGTTGGGCACGATATTGTTTTGCTTGATATTGAATCTGTTGTAAATCCATTGGTTAAGTTCATGCCTTATATACCCCAATGAAGCAAACATATGTAAAGAAAAAATGTCTCGGGTATCTTCCCTGCCCTTTCCAATTCGAGGGTGAAAGGTCTTAATGATATAAAAAATGGCAGTAGATGGCGCTGCTCAGTGCATCTCCCTTGGACAGTTGTGTGGTGAATCATGTCCACAGTGCCTCCGGACATACCCCTACTGTAACTCTGGGAACAGCTCTTTAGGAAGAACCCTGCTGGCAGTTTTCTCTGCGGCAGCCATCAGGGAGATCACTCTGTAACTGAACTTGTCTTCTTTCTAAGGCACAGTTACAGAGTTTCAAATCTTCCATCAAAATGTGAGTGACGTTGTGGATTAATATGGCACTGATCTTCTGGTTTGAGATGGCACCGGTGATGCCCATTGAATATTCATTGGTGGAAAACAAAACAAGGAATCCAACTAAATACTTTATTACTAACACTTTTACTGGTAAAATTTATGGTAAACAATCACCGCAAGCGATAGAGAGGTGGGTGGAGGCGTTGAAGAGTCGAGGGTTGAAGTGAGCGGGTATGAGGTGAAGCTGAGGTGAGGTCGAGGCAGATTCGACGTGAGCGGAGTTGAGGCAAAGTCAGTTGAGTGGAAGCGAGGAAGAGTTGAGGCACGTCCACCCAAACCGAAAGTGAGGAAAGACCCGAGATCTGATTGATCTAAGCACCAGGTTGATTTAGAAGTGTCGGATTTGGGGCAAAATGCGGCAGCGGTGTCCAGGCCCAGAGCATATGAAAGTGACAGGGCATGGGTCATAGAGCGAGGAACGACCCGATGTTTGGATGACAAATGCTGGACCAGATTTAAAAAGCAGCGCGTTGAGACCAAAAACAAGGCTCGGACTGGTCCTGCTTGCTGCTCCACTATGTTTACTTGGCTCCATGCTAAAGAAATGGCTGCTCCAGGCTTTGTGTCTGTGGACTCACCCTCATTCTCAGTGCTATTTTCTTATTCTTATTACTTGCATGATCTGTTTTATTTCCCTGCACATTAGGTGTTTGATTTTTTTATGGGTTCTATTGGGTTTCTTTGTTTTGTGGCTGCCTGTAAAGAGACAAATCTCAAGGCTGTATGATGTATACATACTTTGATAATAATTGTACTTTGAACTTGCGACTGAAGATTATCAATGACGGTATTACAATTTCATTGTGGTTCCTGGGGCCTTCCCATTCTTTTGTAGACATATGACCTTTGACCTCTTGAGAGTCAAGGTTGGTGCAAAAGCTGGATTCAATATTTTGCTCTAGAATGGAATAAAGGGCACCCACCCCAAGGCCATCTTTGTGTTCTCTACAACAGACAATGTCCTGACTCTCAGTGGTTGGGGATTTGGCGTTTGTGCTAGAAATGGCTTTAACACCACTGAAGAATCTACACATCACAGATGGAAATAGTGAGTATGTGTTTGTCAGTATTTGTTTCTCATGGAACAAGTGAAATTCTATCACTCCTACTGGAGCCTTAGGCTCACCAGTGTAGCTCCTTCAAAGTGGACCTCAGTTGTCAAAAGGGAAGCTGTTATGTTCATTTTGTTCATGAATGGGATACATGTTCCTGTAGGATACACTTTTTCCTGGAGGGATACTTAAGAAACATAAAAATTGAAAGGAGTAAGTCTCTCAAACCTTTACTTCCATTCAATAGGACCATGCCTTTCCACAGTGACCTTTCACCCCTTAGCTTACTAAGTGCCTATCTTTCCCTGCCTTAAAAATAATCAAAATCTTTGCTTCAACTCCCCTTTGAGGAAAAATAGAGCTCCAAATACTTCAATCTTCTGATGTCATTTCATCTGAACTAAATGTAACACTTTATTTTAAAACAACAGCACCCAGTTGTAGTTTCTTGCACAAAAGGATACATATTCTCCACATAGACCCTCAAAACCCTCAGAATCTTGCAAGCTTCAATACATATTTTAAAGCTCTTGTAGATTATTAGGATTGAACAGGACATACTATTATTTTTAAGCTAATTTTTTAATGCCTTAGCTTTTGGAAGTGAGTGACTGGCGGGGGTGGAATGTCTCATGCACTGACACATAATAAGTGTGTGTGATCTGCTTAGTGACAGAGTGGGAGATGTTACGTGGGAAGATTCTAATTAAGGGATCCTGCAATAGATGTTTGATTGGCTGGCATTCTATGTCTGTGTTAACCGTGAAGTTGAACGTTTGCACCAGCATTTAGAATATAAAAATATAGTCTCTTAATAAGAAGATGAAGAAAAAAATTATCACTTCATTAAGTGAAAGTGTTTAATATTCTGAAGTAAGATGTGTTCCCGGAGTTTCTACTGCCCTAGATCTTAGTGTCATTTGCTGTTTAGAATATAGCATGCACATTTCACATATGTACCATGACTAAACTCAGAGTGGTTGTTAAAAAGGACAGCAAGTTTTGTTGTCCAAAGCTTTTAAGTTGTTTAAAAGTAAAGTGAAACTATTGCATAATTTAAAAATAACAGTAAAGCGTTTGATCCAGATGGGTTTAATGAATACAGCATATATTTTTAAATGGGCTAAATTTGAAATAATTCCTAACAACAGGAAGCACCATGTATTGTTAAACAAAATGAAATTTTAATTTATAATTTCTGAAAATATTTCTGTTCAGATATTTCTGAGATGCATGCTCTGAACAGGACAGACTTTATTCTGTGATGCTGGGGCATGTTTCCAAGTATGACTGGACTCCCGTGTACTTTTTGCAGTTCTGTGGCAGATGGAACATTTTCTGGCACACGTTTCTGTTGAGCATTCACATTGTGTTTGGCTGTGAACCCTCCTGGTAGGAAATAGTTTTATTTTGTAAGCTCTTCAATAATGCCTGTGTATTATGATTAAAAGAATTGCACCAGTTCAGCATTCCTTTAGTTAGCCATCAAAAGTTAGCTAGTTTATTCATTGCAAATATAGAAGTTAGGAATAGAAATATGCAGAAAGGAATAAAGCAGTTGTGAAACCACATCATTGAATGATACGAGCAGGAAACTAACACAAAGGCTTATACATGACTTTATTCTAAAATTTATGCAATGTGCGATTAATAATAAACAGAAACAAAAATGCCACATAAAAATATGTCATAATTCAGTCCTAGTGCATGTTTCTACCCAAAACATTGAAAATTGCTTCCTCTACAAAAGCTGCTCAATCCAGTAAGTTCCTTCAGCAGATTGTTGTTCCAGAACCGTTCCCTCAAGCTGCGGGGGTGCGTGGCCACACGGGAACTGAAATGCTCCAGCGCACCGAGCCTTTGTCGCTGTGCAGCTGGCATTTTCTATTATACAACCCGGTGTGCAGTTTTCAGGCCGTGTAAAACTTTCCTGCTCACAGTAATCCACAGTTGACGTATCCGCTGGAAAAACTATTACAGGGAACGTTGCTCCAGGTTCCAGAAACAGTAGTCTTTCGTCTCTACAAATAAAATATTTGTGTGTATGTTATGTGAAATCACATTTTGCCATGGAGTGAATCAGAATGGTGCTACAGTGGCATTTCTAAAATGATAACAGATCATAGAAAAGCAATAGAGACAATACTTCAGCTGGTTTCTAGTACACGTATATTATGTAGTGCCAATTTGAATCATTTGGTAACCTCCTCTCCTAGCAGTTCCTAACAATATCAATTTATATTTGCATTGGTCCAGCTCTTTTCATCTTTCAGCAAAAGCAATGGGAGGTGCTCACCATTAATCTCTGCGCAACGTCCATGTTCAGTTAGCTTTTATTCCCTTTACGTCTGCAATACCAGCAAGTGTGTGTCTCATTTCCTCATTAACAATGTGCCTGTTGTATTTAATCCCATGTGCTGTTATCTTGTCATTGTTCCCATTCCGGTTCCATTCAGTTCACAGATTTACTTCCAAATGACAGAAAGTAACATCCCAGTGAGCCAATGGCTTCTGTTACATTTAGCCCAAAAGCCACTGTAATTTATATGTAAATCTGGTTTCCTTGACAAGAATTATAGTGTTATTTTTTGTAAATGATGATGTCACAGAACAAATTTAAATTGAGGTCTTCCCCTCAGCAACACTAAAAATAATTAAGGAACATCACTGAGATCCTAAGAATGTTAAGAAAAAAATTTCTATACTTGAGTGCTTTGCTCCTCATTTGAAAATGCCATAATGAAAAATTGGTATCAAGTGTGATGGCCTATTAATAAATCATAATGGGAAATTAGTTAGATTTTCCCATTCTTAGAATAATATTTGTTGGCTACAAAAATGAAGCTAATCACATTTTGTGTTTTAAATCTGTAACATATATTTTATTTCATCAGAGTTCATGATAGCCAATAATAATGATAAGTTCTTCGTCGACTAAAGATTCAACAGTGAATCAGACCTAATAAAAACTGCGAATGTTAAAAACTTCAATGGATATAAAGGTTATTAAATGTCAAGGAGTATTATACCATATGTTTAAGAATCAGAGTCATGTTTTACAGCATAGAGATGTGCCCCTCCATCCAACTTGTTCATGCTGACCAAATTGCCTACTGGAGCTAGTCCAACTTCCCTCAGTTTGGCCCATATTCCTCTATCCATGTACCTATCTAAATGTCTTTTAGATGTTGTAATTGTAATCGCCTCTACCAGTTCCCCTGGCAGCTCATTCAATATACACACCACTCACAATGTGGAAAAAGTTGCTCTTTAAGAACCATTTAAACCTTTCCCTTCTCACTTTAAATGTATTTAGATCCCTTACCCTGGGAAAAAGACTGTGACCATTCACTTTACCTATTCCCATCATGATTTTATATACAAGGTCACCCCTCTCGAAGGAAAACAGTCCCAACCATCCAGTTTCTCTTTATACCTCAACCTTTGCAGTCTGAGTAACATCCTTGCTAATCTTTACTGCACCCTTTCCAGTTTCACGACATCCTTCCTATAGCTGGCTGATCATAACTGTACACAACAAGTACAGTGTGAGTCTCACCACCACCTTGTATAGCTTTAACATGATATCCCAACTCTTGTACTCATTACTTGTACTTTACGAAGAAAAGTTGACAGACAAGGCTTGCAACCACTGGAATTTAGAAGGGTGAGAGATGTTTTAGCTGAAATATACGAGGTTCTGAGAGTTTTAAGGGTGAATATGAAGATCATTTGTGTTCTGGGAGAATCTGGAACTAGAAGTGGCAGTTTTTAAACAAAAAGTGGTCATCTCTCTTGTTCACCAGGTCATCTCTGCAAACCTTTTCCTCAACGTGTAATGGAAGCAAAGTCTTTGCATATTTTTAAGGTATACTTGCATTCATTCTTTATTAGTAAGAAGGTGAAGATTACCAAAGGATGGCAGGAATACAGGGCTGAGCTTAAATAAGATATCTCATAATCTCAGTCCAAACTGCCCTAATTGCACAACAATGTGGGCAAAAGGGCCTGTACTGTTCTATATTCTAACGCATGTGCTAAGACTGTGATCCCAGAAAGGACACAAAGATTTTGGTCAAGACCTCAGCAAACTCTTGCCTCTCTCAATAACCTGGGGTATATCCATCAGGCTATGGAGACTTATCCACCTTAATGGTCTTTCAGAGATACAACACTATCCCCTCCTTTACTTGGAAATCCCTGGCATAATAATACTCTCAGCACTGATCTCCCTGTCCTCCACATCTTTCTCCACGGTAAATACTGATGTAAAATACTCATTAAGAACATCACCCACATCCTTTTCATCCAAGCAGATACTCCCCCTTTATCTTTGAGCAGTCCCACCCTCTCCCTAGTTATCCTCTTGCTCCTGATTTACAGTATGTATAGAATGCCTTGGGATTCCCGTTAATCCTACTTGCAAAGGACTTTTCATGGCTCCTCTTGACTTTCCTAATTCCCTTCTTGAGTTCTTTTCTGGCTTCTTTTTCATCCTGAGGGGTTTTATTTGATTCTACTTACTAAGTTTTACATATGTTCCCTTTTTTTTTTGTCTAAATTCATTACCTCCCTCAACATCCAAGGCTCTCTTACCTTGCCATCCCCGTCCTTTCTTCTGATGTCCCGTACTCTGTGCAGTTGGTCTTTAAGTACTCTCCATGTTGGATTCAACTTGCCCAAAAACAGCTGTCCCCAGTTAACTTTTCCTAGTTCCTCCCTAATACACTAGTAATTTGCCCTGCTCCAATTTAATACTCTCCCATAAGGTCCGTATTTATTCTAATCTACAGCTATCTTAAAGCTTAAGGAACTGTGGTGACTGTTCCTTAACTGTTCACCCACTGACAGGTGGGTCACTTGGCCAGGCTCATTACCCAACGCCAGACCCAGTACAGCCCCTCATCTTGTTGGACTAGCTACATATTGATTTAAGAAACCCTCCTGGATACACTTAACAAATTCTGCCCCATATAAACCATTTGCATTAACTGAATCTTTATGTCAAATGAGTGAAAAACATGGTAAGTATAATTGAATAGAAGTGCTTTGTAAGAAGCTTTGAAGTAAAATGAAGTAGTATCAGTGACACTTCTCCTTGGGAAATATTCCTTATGTTGGACAGTTCTCTGAGACAATGCCACCATCCTAACCCTGAGGAGTTATGACATGGACTTTACAGCGACCTCTAGTGACTTAGATGAGAAAGACAGGGCTGAAGCGATAGGCTTGGCAACCCTGTCACTGCTTGCTCCAATAAAGGCCAAAGAAGTGAAGAGAAGGACAAAGACTGAAGATAGAGTGTATGAATGGAGACATTTGGTTTTTCATCAACCACCTGACCCAGAAAAGATTGATAAATGGCCCAAAGAAATTCCATATCTTAAAAAAGGAAGCTTAAATACCTAAGCTTCAATGAATTACTAACGTATACAAATAGCTCCCATAAGATTGCATCTAAACTTTGGCTACTATGTTATCTTCTCAGAAAATCTGACATTTGACTCATAGAGTTGATGACAACATGGGAGATGATAAACTAAATATACTAGGAGGTTGGGATGCTCTTATAAGAGATGGTTGGAAGAAAAGGCCCCAATGCAGACTGATTGAAGGAAAGTAGTTGACTGCAAACAAAATGTTTTGGGGGATGTTTCTGAATATGAGAAACACTGCAGGACAGCACAGTTAAGTTATCCAGGAGTTCCAGGAATAAATGAAGATAGCATAAAGGACTCTACAGATGGTCCCTAGTAATCAACTTTTATGGATGGGTTGAAACCAGATGTTGCCAAAATGATGAAGCTGACAAAACTAAACTGGAGTGAAGTTGGTGTTCCATAGTGTAAATCAGTGCAAGCCGCCAAACAAGTGGAACGAGATATCAAAGCCAGAATAGGATCATTACAGGTGGGTCAGTTACCTGTTGATGGACAGCCACTGATCATGGGTCAACATTCATTGCTTGCTCGTCAACAGTCATAGCTGTTGCAGGTGAGTCAACAGGCAACACTCGTGAACCAACAGAAAAAGCAGGGCTGGAATGCACGGTGCGCACCACAGCAATCCCAGTCTGAGCCACACCTCCGATGCCAATCCCTAAAACAGAATGTCACTTTTGTGGTAAAAGATGATACTGGGCGAGAAGTTGTTGACATTAGGAAACAAAGTGGACAACAGAAACAAGCACAACAACAAGTTCATTCCCTTGCCTCGCAAATGTTGAGAGATCCTGATCTGCTGTCACAGCTTCAACAAGCAATTTTGAATGAAACGGACATACTGTTGAATTCAAAAATGACTATCCCTCCCCTGCAGCCCTTGCTTGCCCTGATAGAGCAAAAATCAGGCCACTTGTATGTTAACTTACTGCTTGGGAATGAATGTGCTGAATTTTTATTGGTCTAGGATGACTGTGCAAAGATAATAACATGCCATGAAGATGCAAATTGTTACGAGGAAACACCTCTATTGAACACAGACCAGATTTTGTACACCGATGACTCCTCAATGATTGGGAGAGGAATTTGAATGGCTGGATGTGCTGTTGGTTCTGAAACTGAAGTGCCGGTGTCAGAAATTGTGGCCCATCATACCTTAATGCAATAGGTAGAGCTGAAATCCCTGATGGAAGCCTGTAAGGTGACAGAAGGAAGATCAGCTAATATCTGCACTGATTCTCGACGTGCTTTCAGATTTGCTCTTGACCTGGAAGCTTATGGAGACAAAGGAGATTTCTTACATCTGTAGAAACCCCAATCAAGAATGGCCAACTAGTACAGGAGCTCATGAATGTTATACAATTGCCGCCAAAAGTAGTTACATTGAAATGTAAAATCCACTTTAAAATGACTATAATGGAAAGCTGTGGAAATGCATTCGCAAATGAAATTGCAAAAAAGACAGCACAGGAACAGATAAAAGAAATAAAAGAAGCAACAGAAGTAAAGAAGGTCAAAGAATTAAAAGTAGTATAGAGAAGACATAAAGTGAACTTGACATCTAAAGTTATGGAAATGAAGCTGAAATCTGGAAGTATGGTTGATCGCCAAGCTTTTGAAATGTTTACAGATGTTTTAGCTTCAATCAAGAAACCATTATCAGTGCGCAGTTGAGGATGCTGTCTTCTCAGAATGCCAGCTTATACACTCCTCCAGGGTCTGATTGGATATTGATTCGACATCGTGAACTGGTTGGTTGGTTCAAAACACTGAACGGTTTATCAGGAGAAGGTTCTGATTGGCCAGCTTTGAGGAAGGTCCATTAGAAATGTTTGCTTCGCTGTCCAGATCTACAAGATATTTGAGAGATGCAAGCTCAACGGTCAGACCAAGAAAAGTGACTCTGCATGGAGAATGGTGGAAGTTAAACAGTGATGGGGCTTGGAGATATGGTACTAGTCACAGACTAGTAGCTCCAACTACGTTGCTCCCTCACCTGGCACAGTTGATGCATTCCCTAGGATATACTGGAGTGGAAAGATGATCCACTGATTCTTCCAGTGGTGGTGGAATCTGAAGTTCAGGGCATAGGCTCAACAAACATCTGAAGGATGCATGACAGGCAAGAAAACAAATCCTGGATTTTCGGAAAAGCTACCACAATTAAGTGCTCCTGCCCCACTTCGACCACTTTTATATCTACAAGTGGACTGCGTTTCTTTACCAAGGATGCTCAGATGTAGTGGAAATGTTTTCATGGTTGATGCAAGCTATTCCGGCAAAGAAAGCCACTGCCACCACACGCTGCAAACATTTTAATCAAGGCCTATATTCCTAGATGGGATTTCCCTGTCACACTGACTCTGACCAAGCAACTCATTTCAATTCTACTTCCTGTCCCCATTCCGACATATCAGCCCATAGCCTCCTCTACTGCTGCATTGAGACTGCACTAAGGTTGGAGGAGCAACACCTTATATTCTAAATGAATATTAATTTCTTGAACATCTGGTAATTGCCCCCCACACACCATTCCCCATTCCTGTTTCTCTCTCTCACCTTACCTCCTTACCTGCCCATCACCTCCCCCTGGTGCTCCTCCCCCTTCCCTTTCTTCCATGGCCTTCTGTTCTCTCCTGTCAGATTCCCCTTTCTCCAGCCCTTTATCTCTTTCATCAATCAACTTCCCAGCTCTTTACTTCATCCCCTCTCACCTACCACCTTGTAGTTCTTCCTTCCTTCCCCCACCTTCTTACTCTAACTTCTCCTTTCCCTTTCCAGTCCTGATGAGGGGTCTCAGCCCGAAATGTCGACTGTTAACTTGTTTGCGTGTTGCTTTGGATTACCAGCATCTGCAGACTTTCTCTTGTTTGTGACACATTTCACCAGGAGTGTTTGTCAAGAATGATGTCTTCTGGTGAACATTGAATGCCTTTTTATTGTGCACATCACCAGGTTCATCAGTACAAGTTCAATGAATGAATGGAATCTTCAAACAACAACTCACTAAGTATCATGAAGTACCATAGCCTACGGCTCTTCCTATGGTCTTATATATCATCGGAGCAACCCCACACAAGAAAGCTAAATTAAGTCTATTTGAGGTAGAAACAGGGTGACCCAAGTCACTGTTTGTTCTCAGAGAGGCTGATGTCCATATTATGGCATTTGGTTTAGTTAACTATTGTGTGAAATTAACCCACACTGTACAGTCTGCTTCTCCACAGGTTTCTGTTGCTTGGTGATCCAACAGAAGGAGGACATACCCTGATCCCTGGTGAGTGGGTCCTGATTAAAGCGCTGAGGTAAATGTGTTAGCAACCTCTGACCCAGTGCCTACGCTTCTGGGCTACAGTGAGCAAATCACTAACTAGCCAGAAGACCTTTACTTTACTTTATTGTCACCAAACAATTGATACTAGAGCTTACAATCATCACAGTGATATTTGATTCTGCTCTTCGCGCTCCCTGAAGTACAAATCGAAGTAAATATAATAAAAATTTAAATTATAAATCATAATTAGAAAATAGAAAAGGGAAAGTAAGATAGTGCAAGTCAGGTCCGGCTATTTGGAAGGTACGGCCCAGATCCGGGTCAGGATCTGTTCAGCAGTCTTATCACAGTTGAAAAGAAGCTGTTCCCAAATCTGGCCTTACGAATCTTCAAGCTCCTGAACCTTCTCCCGGAGGGAAGAGGGACAAAAAGTGTGTTGGCTGGATGGGTCATGTCCTTGATTATCCTGGCAGCACTGCTCCGACAGCGTGCTGTGTAAAGTGAGTCCAAGGATGGAAGATTGGTTTGTGCGATGTGCTGGGCTATATTCACGATCTTCTGCAGCTTCTTCCGGTCTTGGACAGGACAACTTCCATACCAGGATGTGATGCACCCTAGAAGAATGCTTTCTATGGTGCATCTATAAAAATTAGTGAGTGTTTTAGGGGTCAGGCCAAATTTCTTCAGCTTTCTCAGGAAGTAAAGGCACTGATGGGCCTTCTTGGCAGTGGACTCGGCTTGGTTAGACCAAGTCAGGTCATTTGTGATATTCACCCTGAGGAACCTAAAGCTTTTGACCTGTTCCACCTGCAACCTGCACACCACTGATGTAGATGGGGTCATGCAGTCCGCTACTCCTTCTGAAGTCAACACCCAATTCCTTTGTCTTGCTGACGTTGAGGGATAGGTTCTTGTCTTTGCACCATGCCAACAGGTTCTTAATTTCCTCTCTGTACTCAGACTCATCATTACTCAAGATACGGCCTGCAATTGTGGTGTCATCAGCAAATTTATATATTGAGTTCGATGGAAACTTGGCTGCACAATCATGGGTGTACAGTGAGTACAGCAGGGGGCTGAGTACACAGCCTTGTGGGGCACCGGTGCTCAGAGTGATTGTAGAGGAGAGCTTGTCCCCTATTTTTACAGCCTGGGTCCTGTCTGTGAGGAAGTTGAAGATCCAGCTGCAGATCTGAGTGCTAAGACCCAGGTTCCGGAGCTTAGGAATCAGTTTATTTGGAATGATGGTATTAAAGGCAGAGCTGTAGTCAACGAAAAGGAGCCTTACATATGCGTCTTTATTCTCCAGGTGTTCTAAGGAGGAATGTAGTGCCAGAGAGATGGCATCTGCTGTTGACCTGTTGCTCCGGTAGGCGAATTGCAAAGCGTCGAGTTTGACCGGTAGGTTATGGTTGATGTGTGCCATAACCAATCGCTTGAGCAGAGTCGATAATTACTGGACATTATGAAGTTTAATCTAATATTATTTGTTGTTGTTATATTTTAACTAATTTTTCCTACTCACAATGTGTCAACTGAGATGACTCATAATATGTACTTTCAGGTATCACATGAATTTGCTGATGCTGTTAATGTCCCTGTGGTTGGATATGTCAATATATATCACATACTTCAAAATATTCACCAATGTTACGCATTCCTGCAGATTCAGAACAAACATGCACCCTTTTCCTTAAGCCAAGTTCATTATCACAATCCAGCAATTGATGGTTCTTCAAAATCATATGGCATCAGATCTTCTCTTGGCAGTTAAGAGAACCAGCTAGAAAAATGAACAAAAAAATGGCAGATGGAATTAAATGAAAATTTGAGGTGTTGTACTTTGGGAGGACAAAACAGGCTAGGACATACAGAGTGACAATAAGATAAAGGATCAGAATTAGTCCATCGAGTCTGATCCACTATTCTATCATGGCTGGTTCATAATCCCTCTCAACCCTATTCTTCTGCTTCTTCCTTTAACTTTTCATGCCCTGACTAATTGAGAATCTATCAACCTGTGCTTTGAATATACCCAATCACTTGGTCTCCACAGTCACCTGTGGCAATGAATTCCATAGATTCACTATCTTCTGGCTAAACAAATTTGTCATCATTTCTGTTCTAAATGGACATCCATCCATTCTGAGGCTGTGTTCATTGACATCTTCAAGGAGCAATGCTTCAGAAGGACCCCCATCACCGAGAGTATGTTCAGTGTTTAACACCATAATTCCTACAGTTCTGATTGAAAAGCTACAGAACCTGGGTCTCTCTACCTCCCTTTGCAACTGGATCCTTGTCTTCCTAACCGAAAGACTACAATCTGTACAGATTAGTAACAACATCTCCACCTCGCTGACAGTCAACATTGGCACACGTTAGGATGTGAGCTTAGCCCACTGCTCTACTCTCTATATACACATGACTGTGTGGCTAGGCATAGCTCAAACACCATCTACAAATTTGCTGATTAATCAACCATTGTAGGCCAAATCTCAGAGGGTGATGAGAAAGCATATAGGAGCGAGTTATACCAGCTAGTTGAGTGGTTTAGCAATAACAACTTTGCACTCAACGTCAGTGAGATCAAAGAGCTGATAGTGGACTTCAGAAAGGGTAAAACAAGAAACACAAGCAAATCCCTATAGAAGGATCAGAAGTGGGGAGAGTGAGCAATTTCTAACTTGCTCCCAACATATTAATGCAGCAATAAAAAAAAGCAAGACAGCGGCAATATTTCATCAGGAGTTCTAAGAGATTCGGTTTGTCACCTAAAACATTCGAAACATTTTCAGAGGTACCGTGGAGAGCATTCTGACTGGCTGCATTATTATCTGTTATGGGTGGGGGGAGCTACCGCATGGGATCATAGTAAGCTACAGAGAGTTGTAAAATTAGTCAGCTCCATCATGGGTACTAGCCTCCGTAGTATCCGAGATATCTTCAAGGGGTGATACCTCAGAGAGCAGCTTCCATCATCGAGGATCTTGTTCACCAAGGACATGCTCAGTACTTCTTTAAAAAATTTCTGTTTTACCACTACTTACCTTACATTAACTATTTAATATAGATATATATATACTCACTGTAATTCAGTTTTTTTTCTATATTTATCACGTCTTGCATTGTAGTGCTGCTGCAAAGTTAACAAATTTGATGACATATGCCAGTGATATTAAACCTGATTCTGATTCTGGTCCTGGACTCGCCCACTGTAGGAATAATCCTCTCTACATCCACACTATTCAGATCTTTCAATATTCAATAAAATTCAGTGAAATCCTCTCTCATTCAGAGCTATCAAACGCTACTCATATGTTAACCTTTTCGTTCCCAGAATCATTCTCCTGAACCCCCTCCAACGCCAGCACATTTTTTAGATAAAGGGCCCAAAACTACTCACAATACTCCAAGTGCATCTGACCAATGTCTCAGCACTACATTCTTGCATTCATATTTTCCTCGAAATGAATGCTAACACTGCATTTGTCTTCCTTACCACCAACTCAGCCTGATGTTACCCTTTAGGGAATCCTGCATGAGGACTCCAAAGTCCCGTCATACCACTGATTTTTAAAATTTTCTCCCCACTTAGAAAATATTCCACACCTTTATTCCTTCTACTAAAGTGCAGGACCATACACTTCCTTATATTATATTCCATCTGCCACTTCTTTGCCCATTCTCCCAATTTGTCTAAAACCTTCGGCAGATTCCCTGTTTTCTCAACATAACTTGTCTCTCCACCTAGCTTCATATCCTTTGGAAACATGGCTACAAGGCCATCAATTCAGGCATCCAAATCATTGACACACAACGTGAAAAGGAGTGGGCCCACAGTGACCACTGAGGAACACCAGTAGTCACCAGCAGCCAACCAGAAAAGGTCCCCTTTATTCCCACTCTTCTTGTCCTGCCAGCAGGCAATCTTCTATCTATGCTAGTATCATTCCTGCAATACTGTCTGCTCTTACCTTATAAAGCAGCCTCACATGCAACAGTCTGTAAAATACATGACATTTCCAATCCACACAGTCTGAGGTCTCCTGGTGAGGAAGTTCAAGGATCCCGTTGCAGAGGGGCGAACAGAATCCAAAGTTTCTGAACTTGTTCATAAGAACTGAGGGTAAGATTGTGTTGGACACTCTGTAGTCAATAAAACCAGCCTGACGTAGGTATTGCTATTTTCCAGGAGATCCAAGGCTGAGTGGAGAGCTAGTGAGATTGCTGTAGGCCTATTGCGGTGATAGGCAAATTGCAGCAGGTCTAGATCCTTCCTTAGGCAGGAGTTGATTCTGGCCATGACCAACCTCTCAAAGTACTTCATCACAGTAGATGTGAGTACCACTGGGAGACAGTCATTAAGGCAGATCACCCTGCTGTTCTTGGGCACTGGAATGATTGGCGCCCTTTTGAAGCAGGTGGCAACCTCTGCTGCAGCAGTGAGAGATTGAAGATGCCCTTGAACACGCCCGTCAGTTGGTTGGCACAGGTTTTCAGAGCCCCACCAGCCACACCATCAGGGCTTGAAGCCTTGCGAGAGTACACTCTCTTGAAAGATGCTCTGATGCTGGCTTTCGAGACTGAGATGACAGGGTTGCCAGATGCTGCAGGTGTAGTTTTATTCTCCCTTTTGAAGTGTGCATAAAAGGCATTGAGCTCAGCTTGATATGAAGCATCACAGCCATTCATGGTAGGTATCGCTTTGTAAAAAGTATTGGCCTGCAAACCCTGCCTGAGCTGATGTGCTTCTGATCTTTTTTTCTACAACCTCAATCAGAATAGTTTTTATGCCATTGAAACAGCTTTCAGTAAGTCGTACCAGGATTTCGTGTATAGTTCTGGATCACAGATCTGGCCCTCAACAGACTCCAAATCTCTTGGTTTATCCACAGCATTTGGTTTTGGTGTGTACGGTATATTCTCAAAGGCACACACTCATTCACAACAGGCCTTGATGAAGTCAGTGCCAACTGTGGCATATTCATTAACTCAAAGATGAGTCCCTGAAGATTGTCCAGTCCACCAACTCAAAGCAGTCCTGTAAGTGCCTCTCCGCCTCCCTTGACCATATCTTCTTGGTCCTCACAGATGTTGCTGTGGCCTTTAGTGTCTGACTATACACAGCAGAAGAGCTCTTCTACCGATCACCTCCCAGATCTTATATCATCACTCCTCCCCTACCAGCCTACTCCCTCACCTGGTCTCATCTACCGTCTGTCACTTGTACTACTCTCACCTTTTATTCCACCTTCTTCCCCTTTCCTTTCCAGTCCTGGAATGAGGTCTGGGCCCAAAATGTCGACTGTTTATTCCTGTCCATCCCCTGCCCTGACTGAGTTCCTCCAAAGTTTGCGTACGTTGCTCTCAGATGTCAGCATCTTCGGTCTGTCCCGAGTCTGACTAACCCCCAAAGCTCAGATCAGTCTGATTACTCCCTGCCCCACTCAACGGTCTCGCAAGCAAGGGAAAATCCGCAGATGCTGGAAATCCCAGGAACACACACACAGGAGCTCCGCAGGCCAGGCAGCATCTGTGGAAAAGAGTCAACAGCTGATGTTTTGGGTCAAGACCCCACATCAGGACAGGAAAAAAAATAGATCAGCACGAAGGTAGAGGGAGAGGAGGAAGAAGTACAGGGTGGTAGGTGATAGGTGAAATTGGTAGAAGGGGAGAGGTGAAGTAAAGAACTGGGAAGCTGATTGGTGAAAGAGATACAGGGCTGGAGAAGGGGGAATCTGATAGGAGATGGAAGAAAGGGAAGTGGGTGGAGCACCAGAGGGAGGTGAGGGGCAGGTAAGGAGATGTGAGAGAGGGAAATGGGAATGGTGAAGGGGGAGGGGGCATTTACTGCAAGCCATTAGGTTGGAGGCTGCCCAGATGGAATATAAGGTGTTGCTGCTCCCACCTGAGTGTGCAGCAGTAGAGGGACCATGGACTGACATGTCGGAATGGGAATGGGAAGTAGAACTGAACTGTGTGGCCACCAGGAGTTCCCACTTTTTCTGGCAGATGGAGCGTAGGTGCTCGGTGAAGCAGTTTCCCAATCTACTTTGTGCCTCACTGATGCACAGGAGGCTGCACTGGCAGCACTGGATACAGTAGATGTCCCCAACAGACTCACAGGTGAAGTGTTGCCTCACCTGGAAGGAATGTTTGGGGCCCTGAATGGTAGTGAGGGAGGAGGTGTAGGGGCAGGTGTGAAACCTGTCCTGCTTGCAAGGATAAATACCAGGAGGGAGATCAGTGGGGAGCCATGAATAGACAAGGAAGTCACATGCGGAGCAATCCTTGTGGAAAGCAGAAAGTGGGGGGGGGGGGGGGGGGAGGGAAAGACGTGCTTGATGGTGGAATCCATTTGGAGATGGTGGAAGTTACAGAGAATCCCAGCAGAGGTTACTGGGATGGTAGGTGAGGACGAGAGGACCACTGTCCCGGGTGGGGTGGAGAGAGGATGAAGTGAGGGCAGACGTGCGTGAAAAGGAAAGAGATGCGGGTGAGGGCAGCATTGATGGTGGAAGGAAAGCCTCTTTCTTTGAAGAGGAGGACTCATTAGTTTTGAAATGTGAAGATGGAGGAACTGAAAGAAGGGGATGGCATTTTTACGAGTGACAGGGTAGGGAGAGGTACAGTCCAGTTAGCTGTGAGAACCAGTAAAAAATATCAGAATATACACTTTCTCCAGACATAGAGACAAAGCGATTGAGAAAGGGGAGGGAGATGTCGGAAATGGACCGGGTAAGTTTGAGGGCAGGGTGGAAGTTGGAGGCAAAGTTGATGAAGCTGTCAAGCTCAGCATGGGCTCAGGAGGTAGCACCAATGCAGTCATCGATACAGCGGAGGAATATTGGGGAGTGATACCAATGTAGGCTTGGAACATACCTTGTACCATGTTGCCAACAAAAAGGGAGGCACAGCTGGGACCCATGTGAGTACACCTTTGGTTTGGAGGAAGTGGGAGGAGCCAAAGGAGAAATTATTGAGAGTGGGGACTAGCTCTGCCAGAGGAGAGCGGTGGTGGTGGGGAGGAGGGGGGAACAGGTTGGGTCTGTTATCTAGAAGAAAGCAGAGAACTTCTGATGGGGGATGGAGGTGTATAGGGACTGGACATCCATGGTGAAATGGGATGTCGGGGCCAGGGAACTTGAAGTAATTGAAAAGATCTAAAGCCTTTGAAGTGTCATGGATAGGTAGAAAGGGACTCAACCAGGGGGTTAAAAAAGTCGAGATATGCAGATATAAGTTTGGTGGAGCAGAAGCAAAAGGTCTACCTGGACAGGCAGGTTTGTGGATCTTGGGTAGGAGGTAGAAACAGGAGGTTGCAAGGTAAGGGAACTGTGAGGTTGCTGGCAGTGGATGGGAGACTGTTTTCTCTTTTCCATGGATGATGCTGCCTACTCAGTTACTCCAGCATTTTGTGTATGTTCCCTCAACAGTCTATCCAGCACCTGCTGCCCTGTTCAGTCTGTCCAATCCCCACTGCCCTGATATCCTCTCTGTCCAATCCCCACTGCCCTGATATCCTCTCTGTCCAATCCCCACTGCCCTGATATCCTCTCTGTCCAATCCCCACTGCCCTGATATCCTCTCTGTCCAATCCCCACTGCCCTGATATCCTCTCTGTCCAATCCCCACTGCCCTGATATCCTCTCTGTCCAATCCCCACTGCGCAGACCTCCCTCTGTCCAATCCGGATTGCCCTGACCTTCTGTCCAATCACTGACGATCTTCTCCCTCCCCGCCGTATTTGTATCGAGGCTGTTCGCGATTGCGTCGGTGACATGCGCAGCACACATTTTGAAGAAAATGGCGGTGGTCGGAGTTGGGGCCTTTGGGCGGCCGGTACGCGCGTTTGCGCTGTTGATCTTCTTATGGTTGTTGCCACTTCTGCAGGCCGAGAGGAATTTGGTCAAAGTCATTACTGACCACAACTGGAAGGAGATTCTCGACGGCGAATGGATGGTGGAGTTGTAGGTATCACGATACTGTTAGCCGCGCTGAGTGGCCGTGGCGATTCGGGGCAGGCACACGGCCCTGACCCCGCCTCTAGTTTATCACAGTTGTGGGGAAGCCTGTGCTGAGAGGAACTCAGCAAGACTGTCGAATCCAGGAGATATAAACACGTTGTAGGTCAGGATCGGGGCTCAAACTAGTGACCGGCGTCCCAGGTCGGGCATCTGCTTGAACTGGGAGTCACTGATCACTGCAGCCTTTAAACCTACTTTTGGTAAATTGTAATATTTAAATTGCTCAGTAACATTTCTGAAATAAAACTAGTAAAATACATACGACAAAAGAATGAGCTAATAGTCGTGTGTGTTAATCAGTGCCTTGTTTAATCTCTAGTTATGCCCCCTGGTGTCCTGCCTGTCAACAACTTCAGTCAGAGTGGAATGAGTTTGCAGAGTGGAGTGATGATCTGGGTGTGAACGTTGCCAAAGTGGATATAACTGAACAGCCAGGTATTTTCTTTGATTACTTGCAGTTTTTTTTTTGCTGATGAGGGAAATAAAGTATCTTTATAGTAAAGATTAAACCGTTTTTGAGAGCAAAAAAAGCTTATAAAGAATGGTATTTGGGAGATGTAGCTGTTGAGGTGTTAGACTGCATTTTATCTGGGGAGTGTAAATGTTTGTTTCTATATGTTGCAAGGTTTGACATACTAGTGTGTACCTGCTGTGAGTTGCTATTCATTGAGTCATAGAAAATACAGCACAGAAACATGTAGTCTTAAACTATCTACTCCCATCGACCTGTACCTGGACCACTGCCCTCCATATCGCTGCCATTCATGTATCTATCCAAACTTAAAATGTTGATTTTTTTTTTTCTGGCTGGTCCAGATTGCGTTGCAAGCCATGATTGTCTTCCTCATAGTCACCTCCAATCTTGGTGTCATCTGCTAATTTGCTGATCTAGTTAACTGCATTATCACTGATATGGATGACAAATAACAGCAGACCACCACTCTGGCTTCTCCCACAAAGCTGATGTCTAATCCAATCTACTACCTCATCTTGAATGGCAAGCAAAAGAACCTTCTTGACCAACCTCCCATGTGGGGCCTTGTCGAGTGCCTTGCTAAAGTCCATGTAGACAACATCCACTGCCTTGCCTTCATCAACTTTCCTGGTAACTTCCTTGGAAAAATTACATAAAATTGGTTAAACACATCCTAGCTCATGCAAGGCCATGCTGACTATCCATGGCCATCTAAATACTCATATCTGGTCCCTTAGAATACCTTCCAACAATCTTATCCCTCAATTCCACCCATAAAGCCTCACTAGACAAGTTTTTCAGTCTGTCCTAAGTGTTGCAGTGACATTTTCCTTGACTAGAAGTGCCACCCATCTGCCTTTAACCTCTCCTGCTCTGTTTAAAGCAGTGGAATCCCAGAATATTGAGTTGTTTGTCTTGCCCCTCCTGCAATCACTTGTTCTTTTCAAGATATTGAGTCTTCTAGAGATTGAGTGTGCAGCAGATTTGGACATAATGCTGCAATTATAATTGAACCAACATTTTATAACAATTTGGATTGATTTTCTTATTTTTTCCAGCTCTTCCTCTATTAATAAAGCCCTTCTCAATTGTCCTACCGCATCTGTGATTGTGTACATATAGCCACTTCAGATGTGTCCCTTGTTTTTCCTACTACTGTATTATCACTTTGCATTTCACTACATTAAACTTCATCTACTTCTTACCCCCTGTTTTATGGAAGTCAGCATCCTTAATGTTCTGTGCTACCTGCCCATCTTGAAATTGTGTACCTTCTATGCAGAAAAAAAATGAAGAAAATGAGTGATTGGTGTATGAACCCTTGATGAAGAGCCTTGATAAATGCATGTCACTTTGTTCTTTGTCCAGTTCACCCAAGTTTCTTCTATCAAAGCCAATTCCATATTAATGTTGTCAATGGCCTTTCTTTATTCTGGAGGTTTCAGTTTTGATGGCAGATTCATCAAGCATAATTTGAAAGTCCATGTACACAGCACCATCATTGTGTGCTGTCCCTGTGATGTCCTTGTGCTATAGGAAGAACCTGAAGCACCTTAAAAATAAGTGGTTTTGTACGTTAGTTGTCCATTGTAAAATTGCTCCCAGTGTGGAAGTAGGTTCTGGGCAGAGTTATAGGACTGTGAGCTAAATTTTTCAACAACGAATGAATATAACTGGTGGACTGAAGGGTGGACTGAAGGGTGTGTTTCAGTTTTGACTGTCTCAATGGCTTAAGTTTGTGAGGGAATCTATGACTTCCTCTTTGGGGGGGTGGAGCGATAACTTGATAACTTGTGGAAAGTATGTGTTAAAAGCTGGCAATACTATTTCTATAGATTTAGTTTAGTGTATTCCCAAAAATTAAACTACATAATTCTGATTTTTCAATGATTTGCATTTTTGTTGTGACAAGTATCCTTTTTAAAAACAGGTCTGAGTGGTCGATTCATCATTACAGCCCTTCCCACAATATACCAGTAAGTACATTTTAAGGTTTTCTTATTGTGCATTTTTAAACATTTTTCCATGTAATTTCTATGTATTTTGATATATTGAATCTGCAGTTAGAAAATCTGGAAGTATTTCTTCCCATTCTTGTATAGCACTTAGATACTTTCAGCAGTGATTTCTTTCTTCCCTGTCCAAAATTGGGCCCAAATGAGTCAAATGCTCAGCCACCATATATTCATGAAGAGATGACTATGCTTTTGGATACAATATCAGATCAGTTGAAATTAATACTGTTTATGCAGGACCGTGGTATCTTATTCCAATATTGGTGTCCTGTGCTTTCTCATGTAATATGTGTCCAGTAATTTAACAATATTAGGACTTGGATAGCAATTACATCATAATACTTGTGCCATTCAGATATATTAACTTGGATTTTAAACTAATAGTTTGCTAATTCACAATAAAGTAATAAACTTGGGCTAGAATATATATTCCGTGCAGACATTGTGCAGTCCAATGTTGTTTACTTTTGTAATGCTCAATTAATACTATGTAAAGGGAAAAAGTCAGGCATGGGGAACTTGTAAGCTAAACACTGAATTCGGGGTCATCTATTGATAGACTAGTCCCAAGCCTGGCTGTGAAAGGAGGAGAGTTGGGCATAGGGCTAGTAACCCCATTCCGTTTTTTAAAAAAAACAGTTGCAGAAAAGTCAACGAGAGAGAGGGAACAAACACGAACAAAGTGGTATGGATGTATATGTATAAAATAAGTAATGCAAAAAGAGACCATAAGAAGAAAAAATAGTGAGGTAGTGTACATGGGTTCATTGTCTATTCAGAAATCTGATGGTGGAGGGGGAAGAAGCTGTTCCTGAAACGTTGAGTGTGTCTTCAGGCTCCTGTGCCACCTCCTTGATGATAGCAATGAGAAAAGGGTGGGACCTGGGTGATGTGAGCTCTTAGTGATGGATACTGCCTTTTAGAGGCAACATTTCTTGGAAGTGCCCTCTGATGGGGAGACTAACAGATGAAGCTGGCTGAGTTTGCAACTCTTTGCAGCATTTTCTGATCTCCTACAGCGGCCCCTCCATACCAGGCGGTGATGCAACCAGTTAGCTCTCTGCCGTACTCCTAATGAAATGTAGCCGCTGTTGCGGCACCTTTGTAATTGGATCAATATGTTGGGCCCAGGGTAGATCCTCAGAGTTCCCCAGGAACTTGAAACTACTCGCCCTTTCCACTGCTGATCCCTTGATGACGACTGGTGTGTATTCTTTTGACTTCCCCTTCCCGAAGTCCACGATCAATTCCTTGGTCTTAGTGACTTTCAGTACAAGGTTGTTGCTGTGACACTACTCAATCAGCTAATCTATATCACTCCTTTATGCCTGCTCATCACTATCTGAAATTCTGCCAGCAATGGTTGTGCTGTCAGCAAATTTATAAATGCGGATTGAGCTATCCGTAGCCTCCCAGTTGTGGTTATAGAGATAGTAGAGCACACATCTGGAGGTGTGCCTTTGATGGTCAGCACGGAGGGGATGTTATTTCCGACCCACACTGACTGTGGTCTCCTGGTGAAGGAATCAAGGATTCAGTTGCAGAACAAGATAAAAGGGCCCAGGATTTAGAGCCTGTTGATTAGTACTGAGGTTATGATGGTGTTGAACACTGAGTGTTAAACAGCAGCCTTGTGTAGTTGTTGCTATTGTCCAGGTGATCCAAGGCTGAGTGGAAAGCCAGTGAGATTGCATCTGCTGTAGACCTATTGTGACAATAGGCAAATTGCAAATTACTATTCAACTGGACTGAATTATCTTGGGTAATTCCTGGAGTTTTTGAAAGGTGAAAAGGTACTTCATGGTCTGATTATGTAAAAAAAAAAGAGAAACATTATTGAAGCAATTGAGCCAGTAGTTGTCAACTTCGGTCAGTTAAGTTGTGATTTAAATTTGTGGTCAGAAGGACTTCATTACTTATTCCAAACAAGTGTTAATCTGCGGTAAGCAAAAGGAAAATGAGTATAACTCATTTATTTTTCTCACTTGGAGATTATTTTATAATTTGTTATGGCAAAAGTGTCCTTACAGGATCTTCTGTAAGTTTCCTTAGATAACTAGATGCTGCTATGATCTGAATCATCAGTAATTTTAACCATTTTTTATAAAAAGAACATTTAGTCTGGTTCTATCATTATAACCAGATATTTTTCATGTTACATGTGTCCAGTTTTAATCAATTATTTCATTCTTTCTTTCTTCTAAATCTGTATGTTGATAAGCAAGCTAAAGTGCAATTTATTTTACCTCTTGTTTTTTGCATAATATACAGTATGTTTTGAAGACAAAGCATTGGAAGCTTCTATGTTGCCGCTTATTTAAGTGATATTTGTATTTTGTGATTGTGAAAGCATGAAAATTACCTGTGGTATTGAATCTTTTTCCCCGCAGTTGTAAGGATGGAGAATTTAGGAAGTATCAAGGTCCTAGAATGAAGAATGATTTCATTGACTTCATAGATGGAAAGAAATGGGAAGCCATAGAACCAATGTACTCTTGGTTACAGCCTTCCTCCTTTTTGTAAGTTTATGCACAATTCATTGGTTTTTTTTAACAGTAGTTAAACATAGAAGCATAGAAAACCTACAGCACAATACAGGCCCTTTGGCCCACAATGCTGTGTTGAACATGTACTTTAGAAATTATCTAGGGTTACCCATAGCTCTCTATTTTTTTCTAAGCTCCATTTACCTATCCAGGGGCCTCTTAAAAGACCCTATCATTATCTGCCTCCACCACCATTGCCGGCAGCTCATTCCACACATTCACCACTCGTGAGTTTTTCAAAAAAAAGCACTTGTCCCTGACATTTCCTTTGTACCTACTTCCAAGCAGCTTAAAACTGTGCCCTCTCGTGTTAGCTATTTCAGCCTTGAGAAAAAGCCTCTGACTATCCACACAATCAATGCCTCTCATCATCTTATACACCTCTATCAGGTCACCTCTCATCCTCTGCCGCTCCAAGGAGAAAAGGCTGAGTTCACTCAACCTACTCTCACAAGACACGCTGTCCAATCCAGGCAACATCCTTGTAAATCTCCTCTGCGCCTTTTCTATGGTTTCCACATCTTTCCTGTAGTGAGGTGACCAGAACTGAGCACAGTACTCCATGTGGGGTCTGACCAAAGTCCTATATAACTGTAACGTTACCTCTTGGCTCTTGAACTCAATCCCACGGTTGATGAAGGCCAGTGCTTTGTGTGCCTTCTTAACCACAGAGTCAACCTGCGCAGTAGCTTTGCGTGTCCTATGGACTTGGACCCCGACATCCTTCTGATCCTTCACGCTGCCAAGAGTCTTACCATTAATACTATATTCTGCCATCATATTTGACCTATCAAAATAAACCACCTCACTCTTATCTTGGTTGAACTCCATCTGCCACTTCTCAGCCCAGTTTTGCATCCTATTGATGTCACGCTGTAACCTCTGATAGCTCTCCACACTGTCCACAACACCCCCAACCTTTGTGTCATCAGCAAATTTACCAACCTATCCCTCCACTTCCTCATCCAGGTCACTTATAAAAATCACAAAGTGTAGGAGTCCCAGAACTGATCCCTGAGGCACACCACTGGTGACTGACCTCCATTCAGAAAATGACCCGTCTGCAGCTACTCTTTGCCTTCTGTGGGCAAGCCAATTGGATCCCATGCCTCCTTACTTTCTCAATAAGCCTTGCATGGGGTACCTTATCAAATACCTTGCTGAAATCCATATACACTACATGTACTGCTCTACCTTCAATATGTTTCGTCACATCCTCAAAAAATTCAGTCAGCCTCGTAAGGCACGACCTGCCTTTGACAAAGCCATGCTGACTACTCCTAATCATATTATGCCTCTCCAAATGTTCATAAATCCTGCCTCTCATGATCTTTTCCATCAACTTACCAACCACTGAAGAAAGACTCACTGCTCTATAATTTCCTGGGCTATCTCTACTCCCTTTCTTGAATAAGGTGTATATTTTTCCTTAAATGTGTTATTTAAAGTAGTTTTTGGTTTTGTTCGTTATAATTTGGTTATGAAATGGCCTCCAATTGAAATTACATTACTTGCTTGAATTTAAACGATGGGGAATGTAGACTCCATTGATGGTCCTTAAGACTAATTGTTAATTTATAGATAAAATTTCAAGTGTTTAAAATCTTCTGGAAGCATCCTAACATCACCTTAAAGTTAATAATATTTAAGGTGTAAAAGACAGAAGTTATTAAAAATGAATTTTTGAAAATCTGTCTCATTTTCCCCTTATGTTTTGATTAATTAATTTTGTGTTACGCTGTGTAAGTTCATAGTCAAACTCACTGCTGAAATAAGTTTGTTAAAATGCTTAAAAGTGCTTATCAAAGAAAATAACTTGTCAGGCTATGAAACAATGCCATAGAAATTTAAAGTAGAATGAGAAGTATTAGTGAATTGGTTTTCCTTTTGTTACCCATTTCCAAGTAAGTGGTTGGTAGTGTATGGAATATTGTTGAAAATCACTTTCCGTGTAGAAGGAATGGACACAGTATGCACTGTTCTCAATAAGCATAATAAGAACACCAAGGATAGAATTGCTGCAGAGTAATATGGAAAAACTATTTTCAGTCCAATATAGTGAACAACTTTTACAAAAAAAAATATAAATTTAGAACACAATCCCAAGTGTTGGTTGTGATTTCTAATTGCCATGATATGACATAACAATAGCACTCATCTTTGGGCTTAAAATTAACCTTGTTATCAAATAGGCTTGGTTTGTGGGTTCTCTGAAATTATTTCATACTTCTACTCATCTAAGCATGCATTTGTTAGTTTATGAAAATCGATAAGAATTGCCTTCTTACAGAACCTGTTCCATTTGAAAGTTGACTTAATTTGAAGTGATCAAATAATGTTGGTTGGAATTATGAAGTACAGATGTGTTTAAGTATACATCATGAATTATTTGCTGACACTTTTAATCCTAATTGAATATTACTTATGACCCTGTTGTAATGTCATTGCAGGATGAGTGGCATGTCAGCATTATTTCAGCTGTCCATGTGGATTCGTGTAAGTTATTATCTGATGCTAGTTGAGTTGTAATGGTGTAATTTTTGCATCTTGCTTCTTTAAAAGGCATTTAATATTTAGGCAATTTTAGTGTGTATAATCGGGTCAAATTGATGTTGATATTGGGGGCTTATTTTTTATATTCTAGCTTAATATCAGCTCAGTTTAGTTTATAATTTGAACTGCCATTACACTGTAATACTGGATGAACTAAGGGTTATTGTTCCTAACTTTAATTCTTTTTGCATTTGTTGAAGTTATAATTACATAACTGGGGGGAAATGGAACTGCAGGTAGCTTAGTACAGATAACTAGACAAAGATGAGGCTGCAGATAATGAGGATGTAAACACAAAGTACACTGCAGATGCATGGGCACTAGCCCCCGGCACGCCATGGACTCACTTGCTTCTGACTCGGACCTCAGTTCTGGCACCCTGCAGGCCACAGGCTCCGACACCCCCAGCTCTAGATCCAGCTCGGACTGAGATGCTGACCCTATCCAGACCGGGACCACTCTTACTGCCGCTGGGTCCTACCGCTCGTCTTATTCCTCTACTACTCCCTCTCCTCCTCACAACTCCCAACCTTCCCTCCACCCCTCAACCCCCCTCCATTCCTCTGATCCCTCATCCTCCCCTCAGCCAGCTCTCCCTCAACATCCTAACCCCCCCTCTCCCTCCTGAGACCTCCCACTCTTTACCCTCCTCTGACCCCAGCCCTAACCCTTGCCATGTCTTCACCATCCCCTCTCTGAGGCAGAGCATTCTGTCCTTAGCAAGGGCTTCACTTTTGTCCCCCTCCGTCCACTCCTCAGTGAGTTCCGTGCCTGCCATAATGCTGAACTCTTCTTCCGTCGCCTGTGTCTCCGAGCCTACTACTTTAACAAGGGATCCCATCCCCCTATTGATGACCCCTTCTCCCGTCTCCTGGACACCCCCACCGGGCCTTCTACCTGCACTCGATCTTTTCATCTCCAACTGTCGCCGAGACATCAACCGTCTCAACTTCACCTCTCCTCTCTCCTGTTCCAACCTCACTCCCTCTGAACACACTGCACTCTCCGCACTAATCTTAACCTCACCATCAAATCCACAGACAAAGGTGGTGCTGTAGTAGTCTGGCGGATGGACCTCTACCTCACTGAGGCCAAACGGCAGCTCTCTGACACCTCCTCTTACTTACCCCTGGAACAGGACCCCACCAAAAAACATCAAACCATTGTCTCCCGTACCATCACTGCCCTTATCAACTCCGGAGACCTTCCATCCTCAGCCAAAAAACTCATAATTCCCACACCCCGCACTGCACACCTCCTCCCCAAGATCCACAAGCCTAATTGTCCTGGTAGGCCAATAGCTTTGGCCTGCTCCTGACCCATCGAACTTGTATCTGCCTACCTGGACTCCATTTTGTCACCCATAGTTCAGTCCCTCCCCACCTACATCCGGGATGCATCCCATGCCCTCCACCTCTTCAGTAACTTCCAGTTCCCTGGTCCTGATCGCTTCATTTTCACGATGGATGTCCAATCCTTATACACTTCAATTCCCCATCACGAAGGCCTCAAAGCCCTCCGCTACTTTCTTGACAATAGACCTCACCAGTTCCCCAAAACCACCACACTCCTCCGGTTGGCGGAACTGGTACTCAGACTTAATAACTTTTGGCTCTTCCTACTTTCTTCAGACTAAGGATGTAGCTATGGGCACTCGCATGGGCCCCAGCTATGCCTGCCTCTTCGTGGGTTATCTGGAACAGTCTATGCTCCAAATCTATACTGGTACTGCTCCCCAACTTTTCCTTCACCTCATTGACGTCTACATTGGTGCTGTTTCCTGCACCCATGCTGAGCTCGTCAATTTCATCGACTCTGCCTCTAACTTTCACCCAGCCCTCAAATTCACTTGGTCCATCTCGGACACTTCTCTCCCCTTTCTCGATCTCTCAGTCTATATCTCTGGAGACAGACTGTCCATTGACATCTTCTATAAACCCACTGATTCTCATAACTACCTCGACTATACCTCTTCCCACCCTGCCACATGCAAAAATGCTATTCCCTATTCCCAGTTCCTCCGTCTCCACCGCATCTGCTCCCAGGATGAGGCTTTCCATTCCAGGACATCTCAGATGTGCTCTTTCTTTAAGGATTGTGGTTTCCCTTCTGCCATCATGAATGATGCCCTCACCCGCATCTCCTCCATTTCCCGCACTTCAGCCCTCACCCCATCCTCCCGTCACCACAACAGGGACCGTGTTCCCCTTATCCTCACCTACCACCCCACCTGTTTTTCTTTTCAGATTTCTAGACATTGTTTCCATGACTGATCTCATTATCTTAATGTGTATTTTAAAATGCGTTTAAAATGTTTATTTTTCAGCACTGCCATAATTACTTCACTGAAGATATTGGCATACCTGTTTGGGGATCATATACCATTTTTGCTTTGGTGACTCTGTTTTCTGGCCTTGTGCTTGGATTGGTAAGATATCTAAAGATGGCTTTCATAGGTTAATTTATGATGTAGAATGGTTTCAACTCAGATCTATTTTGATTGAAAAGATGCAAGCGTATTTATAATAAATGAAACTAAACATCATGGTTCAAAAATTCAAGTTCAACATAGAAAATTCTTTTGAATTTATTAAATTTATTTCAAATATCTGCATTTGTTTTAGATTCTGGTCTTTGTGGCAGACTGTGTATTACCATCCCGGCGATATAGATATCAACCTCATATTTCTCAAAGTGAGTCCAATTTTCTTCTAAGAATGTTTGCAGTACCTATGAATTTCAAGTACAGGGTTTTTGAAAATGCACTTAAGAAAAGGAGCAGAAGCTAGTTTCAAAAAATTATCTTTCAGTTCCAGTAGATTGTGGGTCCATTATATAATATTTCAGGTTCCTTATTGTTAACAAATAATTTAGACTGCTTAGACTAACATGTTCTTCCTAGTAGCTTAAGACACTTATGGTCTCTCTATTTCAATTGTGTGAGCTATTTTTTCCCCTGAGTATTTTGCTCTCCTATCCTTATATCACCCCCTATTCTTGTGCATTCCTGATCGCAGTCGATCCCTACTGATTTTTTCAAATTAGAAAAAGCTCTCAACTGCCTACCATCAGCTTTCTCTGAAGAGCATTATTGCTACTTCCTTTCGAGTAGTAACACTGACTTGTACCATCCTTTGCAGACATTTTGATTAATGTATCTATTGATCATTAACTCATTCTCATCCTTAATGTTATATTTAACAATGAACTAAATAAATAGTTTGTGATGATGCTTTTTTAAATTACATAAATTGAGTGTGACATTTTTTTCAATGAAAAAATGTCAGGAACCAAGCCAAAGGATGGACAGTTCCAGGATGAAGATGAGGAAGATCTGTGTTCTGAAGCAAAGCTGGGCAGTTGTAAAAGAATTGAGACGGATATGGTGAAAGGAGATGGGGATCATTCACAGGATACCGTGAGAAAACGCACATTGGAATACAATAGCAGAACTGATGATTCCTGATTCTAGGGCAAATTGAAGTAAAAGGTGACTAAAGCTATTGTCCTTCCATAAGGCTTTGAACTGTTAGGTAATGAACTTTTGGAAAAAGACCACAGTGAAGTGCAAGGTCACCTGCGGCAGATAGCAGTATTGTATTAAATTGACTTTTTTTGTTCTTGTGGGCTTTGTTGCAAAGTTACAAGGCTTTAATATTGAGCCTTGTATGTTCCTTTAAGACTTTCAAACTTTCAACTGTATAGTTAAAATGTCCTTTGTACTATTTTGATGGAAGAGTTGAAATGTCACATTTATTAAATGAATACTGTGGCAGTATCCATGATCAAGTTCTGAAAATTCCAACCTTTCAAACTAAATGTAAAACATTAGCTTGAAAATGGTACATATGCATATAGCAGCTAACTTTCTGCAGTACACTTAAAAGCCATCGTGTATGTGGTAGAAGGTACTGATTACGTCTGGTCATCCATCTGGATTGTTCTATTTTCATTGGAAAACCAGTACTTTGAAATTAGGTATTTCTCAACACATTTAAAAATTTTTTAGCTCATCAGCCACTAATTGGATTCAAAATTCTTTAAGATTGCATTTAAAATAGATAACAATGTTTCCAGTTATTTTGCATTTATTTTTATTTTATTTTATTTTCCTAGGTTTCTTGTTCCTGCTCATCCTGTCTTTGCCTGCATCAAAATTTCTATTTCACGAACTTGCTTAAGCATAGCGTGTTTGGGTGTCATTTCAACCAAAGCGTCTGTTTACAAGGATTTAAGCATCTAAAAGTAATAACAAAATTAGCTGATCTAATCACGATAAACAAAAAATTCTGCAAATGCTGGAGATTTTGAGCAACACACTGAAAGTTGGAGGAACTCGGCAAGTCAGGCAACACCTATGGTGGGGAATAAACAGTTGACGTTTTGGGCCAAGACCTTTCACCAGTCCTGTTGCTTAGTGTTACCTTGATTGTATTCTGAATCAGTTGTGATTAATAGTCACAAGTTATTGGGAGACTAAAGCTTATGTACTGAATATTTCATTGAGTGTGTAGCAGGAGAACTACTTTAAACCATTGTCATTTAATCAGAAGGAAATGAATGTTTGAAGACCAAATGCTTCAGGTGCTAATGCTTCATGTTTAAAAAAAAGTACCTCAACTGCATTTAGCTTCTCATTTGGATGTTTATTAGTTTTAAAACTTGCAATTTTTGGCTAATGTGCATTTTCACTTAATGGTGAGGATTTATTTTGTAATGAGGGAAAATAATTTATAATGTTCATTTGTGTATAAAAATATTTTCAATGTTAACATTATCATTCTTGAAATATCTTATTTTGCTTTCAAGTGTTTAATTTGGGTTTGTGAGACATTCAACAGTACCATTAAAAACTTGACATATTGGTGTGAGTTACTATTTTGTAGACCAGGTTATCAATGCATAAAAAATACTCCCAGTTGTTTGGACCATGCATATCTGCATGAATGTGTATAATTTCACACTGACATTACAGTATGTGGTTGTATATTGCCTTATCCATTTATATTTAACTGCCAAAAATAGATACAAGACTTTTTTTTGGATATGTTGGAATAACAGATTCTAATGTCTATTAAATTTGAAAATTATCCAGACATACTGGGCTTCAAGTGAACTGCTGTTTTTAAAAGGGAATTTGAAGTAAAAATCTGTAAATAGTTTTAGTTCCTGTAAAATTGTACATTTTCTTTTTCAAGATGCTTAACAATAAAGATAATGTTAGATTGACTTTTACCAAACCTTTTATGTTGAGATAAGCTGTTTTTATCAATAATTTATATAAAGCCACTTTCAATAATTTGCTTTGCTCTGCTTATTTCAAATCTTTGGGGGAAAAAGTATAAACATTAAATTGATCTTGTATTTAATTGCTGTGGGCAAGTTATAGTATGTCTTTGGCCTGGACAATCTATTGACACAAAATTTGTAATCCAATTTAACTATGATGTACTCAAGGCCTCTTGGTGAGATATGAATATGATGGCACCATGCAGTTGTGGAGTTCAGAGATGGTCTTTATTTTGTCTGGCAAGCAGCATTCCTTTTTAAAGAAAGATGCAAAATGCATTATCAGAGGATTGGGACATTTTCAAAATCTGATTACGTTTATGGTAGACTAAGAATAAACTAGGTAGCTTAATTGCATTTAGCTTCTCAATGGATGCTTATAAGTTTTTAAAATGTTGCAATTTTTGATGGATGTTACTGACAATTAACTCTTATCCAATACACCTGTGTTGTCAGTGAGTTGGAGATTCAAAGTGCTGATGTTACATGAGCTACTGCAATAGCTGCTATATTGAACTCTGCAGCCTTTTTTATTCCAATAATGTGAGATTATTAAACAATGAAAGTAACAATTTACATAATTTTACTATAGGAAATATGAGTTGTACCTTTAGATTGGATTCAATATTTAATTTGGAGATGGGACTGGGGATACTGGAATCTGTAGTAACAAACTTGGTGGATTGCACAACATCCTGTGAGAGTAAAGGAATTGTTATTATCTCTGTTCAAACCCTGGGTCAGGTCTTTGCTCCAACAGATGCTGCTTGACCTGCTGAGCTCTTCCAGTGGCTTGTGTGTTGCTCAATATTTAACTTCGAGTTGTGTTTCAAAGTTTGAATGTTTTTTTACTGCAAACTAGTGAGTGTCCAGCGAGAGAGACTGATGCATCCAGTGTAGACCTTTAGTCAGAATTGGAAGACAGTACAGCTGGGCAGTTATTTGAAATGGAGAAATGAACAATGTCTCCATTGTTTGGGGCATGAAGGAATCTGGTGAGAAGGCAGGAAATTGTGGCTGAGAGGAAAATTGGATCAGCCATGATGAAATGGCGGAGCAGACTCGATGGGTCAAATGGCCTAATTCTCCCATATCTTATGGTCTTATTATTTCAGGATAGTAGTAGAAAGACCTGCAAGATGCTAACTGGAAAAACAAGTTTTAAAGTGCTTGAGGGCTATTAAACAGGTAACTGGAAGCAGAGTGAGACAAAGATATTTTACATGTACGTGAATAACTAGAGGGGACTGGTTAATACAGAAATAAACTGCATGGTCAAATCAGAACATGGTGCAATGTTCTGGGAGATTGAAAAATAATAATGCCACGTGCATATCAAGTTGGAATTTAAGGACTACTCAATATTAAATCTAGAGGTCTGGTCTGCAAAATCCCAAGTGGTCAGATGGAATGTTGTTTCTCCAGTTCTGGTGGGTCTTGAATTCAACATGCCATAGACAGAAACAACACTTCAAACTTTTTTTTGATTCTTTAATCAAAGTACTTGAAAAAGCAATTTATAATTGTTTACTTTCCCAAAATTGTGAGACATGGGGCCAGAGCTCTGGTAGACCTTGGTCAGACCCCACTTGGAGTACTGTTTTAGTTCTGGATGTGGATACTATAGACAGAGTGCCGAGGAGATTTACAAGGATGTTGCCTGGATTGAAGGGTGTATCTTAATGAGAATAGGTTGAGTGAACTTGGCCTTTTCTCCTTTGAGTGACAGAGGATGAGAACTGATAGAGGTGTATAAGATTATGAGGGGCATTGATCATACGGATAGCCAGAGGGCTGAAATGGGTAACACGAGGGGGCATGGTTTTAAGATGTTTGGAAAAAGGTATTGAGGGGATGTCAGGGGTAAGTTTTTTTCACACAGAGGAGTGGGTGTGTGGAATGCACTGCCGGCGGCGGTGGTGGTGGAAGCAGAAATAAGGTCTTTTAAGAGCTTCTTAAATAGCTACATGGAGCTTAGAAAAATAGAGGGCTAGTGCTAGGAAATTCTAGGCAGTTTCTAGAGTAGGTTACATGGTTGGCACAACACTAGCCAAAGGGCCTGTAATGTGCTGTAGATTTCTGTGTTCTGTACATGAAGTGCAGGTAAATTGCCTCATTAAGTACTGGTCTGTTTTTTTGCTAAATAAGTTTGTACTTGTTCCATTGTATTTTTGAAAACTATGTGAGAGCAATGTGCAGATCTCTCTCTAGATGGCACTGGAGTGTAGCATTGATAAATGTTCTTGATGTAAAGTCAGTAAGAATTTCTCATTACAAATATAAGAATTTGACATTCTAAATATTGTATCTTCAGTTACAAAATTGCCCTTTTAATAAATATGACTTTAATGGACATTGGTGTCTGACTCCAATTTTCACTTGTAGTTGTGTGGTTTTGATTGCAAATATGACTGGGATAAATATTTCTATACCAGTAGTGTAAAGTTTTGCATTTCATAGATGTTGAATGTTTTCAGTAACTTTAAATTCCTTGGTGCTATCATGTCAGAAGGTCTGTCCTGCACCGGCATGTAAGTGCCAAAGAAGGCACGACAGCACCTCTATTTTATTAGAAGTCTGTGCAGGTTTGACATATCATTTAAAACTTTGACAAACTTTTATAGAGTCACAGTGGAAAGCATCATGGCCTGGTGTGGAAACACCATTGGCCAAGAATGGAAAAACCTATAAAAAAAAGTAATGGATACAGCCCAGTCCCTCACAGGCAGAATGCTCCCACCACTGAGCACATCCACAAGTAGTGCTGCCACAATAAAGCAACCCCATCACCACCTAGGCAATACTCTCTTCCTGCTGACATTGAGATGCAGGTACAGGAGCCTCAGATCCCACCCCCACCAAGTTCAGGAACAGTTATTACCCTTCAACTATCAGGTTCCTTAACCAAGGTGCAGAGCCTGTAAAAACTACCCCCGCACCCCGGAAGTTGGAATTTTTCATGTTTTACTGCTTTACAATATTGAATCAGAGAATTTAATCTGTCTTTTTTTGACACTGATCAACAGAAAAAGACTCGTGTCAAGGTGAAAACAGGCCTCTACAAAATGATCTAGGAGGGGTGATTGATAACTTCGTGACCCAAGGTAGGAGTCAATTTTAGAAAACCTAGCACATTTATTTTTCAATACAGTCCCCTCCTACATTTACACACTTAGTCCAGCAGTCGTGGAGCATACGGATCTTGGACCTCCAGAAAGTGTCCACAGCATGGGTGATTGATAAGTTCGTGGCCTAAGCTAGAAAGAGATGAGTTATACAGATCTCGTTACGTGCGCACGCAGTTCAACGCTTTGAGTGATTATGCAGAAAGTTTTAAGTTAATAACTCATCTCCTTCTGCCTTAGGCCACGAACTCATCAATCACCCCGATGACTTATTAACTTCAAACATTCTGCATAATCACTCAAAAGGTTGAACTGCATGTGCATGTAACGAGAGCTGTATAACTCCTACCTTAGGCCATGAACTTAACAATCACGCCTTGTATAAGACCATAAGAAAGAGGAGCAAAAATAGGCCATTCAGCCCATTGAGTCTGCTCCACCATTTAATCATGGGCTGGTCCAATTCTTCTAGTCATCCCCACTCCTCTGCCTTCTCCCCATACCCTTTGATGTCCTGGCTAATCAAGAAGCTATCTATATCTGCCTTATCTACACCCAATGACTTGGCCTCCACAGCCGTTCGTGGCTACAAATTCCACAGATTTACCACCCTCTGACTAAAGTAATTTCTCTGCATCTCTGTTCTAAATGAATGCCCTTCAACCCTAAAGTTGTGCCCTCTTGTCCTAGAGACACCCCTACCATAACTTTGCTATATCTATTCTGTTCAGGCCTTTAATTACTTAATTAATTTAAATTAATTTCTAAATTACAAATATAAAGCACAATAATTGATTGCATAAGTATTCAGCCCCTTCAAGTCAGTATTTAGTAGACCTTTGGCAGCAATTACATCCCAGAGTCTATGTGGATCAGTTTTGAACATCTGGACACTGTTAAGCACAATTCTTCTTTACAAAACTGCTCCGGCTCTTTCAAACTGAATGGGGTCCATGAGTGAAAAGCCCTTTTCCAGTCACAAATTCTCAATTGGATTGAGGTCTGGACTCTGACTTGGCCTCTCCAGGTCATTAACTTTGTTGTTTTTAAGCCATTCGAGTGTAGCTTTGGCTTTATGCTTGGGGTCATTGTCTTGCTGAAAAACAGATCTCCCAAGTCACAGTTCTCTCGCAGACTGCATTAGGTTTTCCTCCAGGATTTCCATGTATTTTGCTCCATTCATTTTACCCTCTACGTTTACAACCCTTCTAGACCTGCTACAGTGAAGCATCCCCACAGCATAATGCAACCACCATCATGTTTCACAGTAGGGATGGTGTGTTTTTGATGATGTATGGTGTTTGTCTTATGCCAAACATTGTGTTTAGCCTGATGGCCTAAAAGCTCAAATTTGCTTTTCTGAAACCATAGAAACTTCCTCCAGATGATTTCAGTCTCCCACGTGCCTTCTGGCAAACTGCATACAGGTCTCCAAAAACAGATCTCCATTTAACTAATTATGTGACTTCTAAAACCAATTGGCTGCACCAGTGGTGATATGATGTGTCATACTTAAGCAATCAATTATTTTGTGTTTAATATTTGTAATTAATTTAAATCACTTTGTAGAGATCTATTTTCACTTTGACATGAAAGCTTTTTTGTGATCAGTGTAAAAAAAAGCCTAATTAAATCCACTAATGTTGTAAAACCATAAAACATGAAAACTTCTGGGGGGGGGGTGTCAATACTTTTTATAGGTATTGTATCATGTGTGAAGAAATCCATTGAAAAGTACAAGCTTAAGTTTATTAATGGATGATATGAAGGACTTTTTATGTCTCTCTATGAAGATGTGCATTTCAAGTTTCTTTAAAGATCTGTATTTTGCTAGTGTGTTCCAGGTAACTTTAATAACAACTCTAACATTCATTGTTGTGACCTATTGCATGGAATCTATCACATAAGTTATGTGCTCCTTTACTGCTGATCCATGATGATCTGATGCAGAAGGTGAGGAAAAGGATATCCTCATACAGAAGGAATACAAGGAGGTATTATTCAAATGGATTATGGGAATGAACGATCTTAAGTGAGTCTATTGTATTTGAGTTGAAGTTATAGAATTGTAAAGAGATACAGCACAGTCCCTTTAACCCACTGAGTCTATGCAGACATTAACCATCAATTTATTATTACTGCTACGTTAATCCCATATTATATCCTCTCCACATTTTCATCTATCACTACCAATCATGCAAACAGTAGGGGCAATTTAATTCACTAACTGATACAGCTTTGGACTATGGGAGAAAACCAGAGCAACTGGAGGAAGCCCACTTGGTTACATGGAGAATGTGCAAAGACTACACAGATAGCATCCAAGGTCAGGATTGATGCAGGTCTCTATCGCTGTGAGCCAGTGGCTCTATTTGCTGCATGACTGTGCTGCCCTTTGAGACAGTTTGATGTTGATACTGAGTACATGGCCGGTGTTTCTGAAGTTTTTATTTTTACTAATGTCCCCAAATTTGCCTGTTGCATCTGATTTCTTACAAAGCATTTGATGAGAGGTTTGATTCTAGGACTGTTGATTAGGTCGCATTCAGTGCCTATAAAGAGTATTCAACCCCCTTCCCTTGGAAGTTTCCATATTTTATTGTGTTACAATAGTGAATCACAGTGGATTTAATTTGGCTTTTTAGACACTGATCAACAGAAAAAGATTCTTGTATCAAAGTGAAAATAAATCTCTACAAAGTGATCTAAATTAATTACAATTATAAAACACAAAATAACTGATTGCACGAGTATTCACCCCATTTCATTTGACACACCAAATCCTCACTGGTGCAGCTAAGTGGTCTTAGAGTCATTTGGTTAAATGGAGATCACCTGTGTGCAGGCAAGGTGTTTCAATTGATTGTACTAAAAATACACCTATATCGGGAAGGTCCATTTGCTGGTGTGTCAGTATCCTGGCAAAAACTACACCATGAAGACAAAAGAACACTTCAAGCAACTTTGCGAAAAGTATTGAAAAGCACAAGAAAGGAGATGGATACAGGAAAATTTCTAAGTCACTGAATATCCCTTGGAGTACAGTTAAATCAATCATCAAGAATGGAAAGGATATGGCACGGCTGTAAATCTGCATAAGTAGGCCATCCTCAAAAACTGAGTGACTGTGCAAGGAAGGGACTAATGAGGGAGGCCACCAACTATGCCAACTCTGGAGGAATTACAAGCTTCAGTGGCTGAGATGGGAGAGGCTGTACATACAACATCTGTTGTCCAGGCGCTTCACCAGTCACAGCTTTATAGGAGAGTGGCAAAGAGAAAGCCACTCTTGGCTAGAATTTGCCAGAAGGCATGTGGGAGACTCTGAAGTCAGCTGGAAGAAGGTTCTATGGTCTGTTGAAACCAAAGTTGAGTTTTTTGACCATCAATCTAAATGCTATGTTTGGCGCAGGGAAATGCTGCAGGAAGACCTGATGCAGTCTGCAAGAGAGCTGTCAGACAATGACCCAAGCATGAAGCCAAAGCTTCACTTTATGGCTTAAGGACAACAAAGTTAATGCCCTGGAGTGGACAAGTCAGAGTCCAGACCTCAATCGAAATGAGAGCTTGTGGCTCGACTTGAAAAGAGTTTTTCATTCATGATCCCCATACAATCTGACAGAGCTTGAGCAGTTTTGTAAAGAAGAATAGGGAAAAGTTGGAGTGTCCAGATTAGCAAAGCTGATAGAGATCTATCCACACAGACTTTGGGCTGTGCATCTACTAAATACTGACTTGAAGGGGCTGAATACTTGTGCGATGAATGATTTTGTGTTTTATATTTGTAATTAATTTAGATCATTTTCTAGATATCTATTTTCACTTTGTCATGAAAGAATCTTTTTCTGTTGATCAGTGTCAAAAAGAAAGCCAAATTAAATCCACTGATTCAATGTTGTAAAACAATAAAACACGAAAACTTCCGGGGGGAAGGGGGGAGTGAATACTTTTTATTGGCATTGCATGTAAGAGGAAAAATAAGTAAAAGTGTAGTACATCTTTTTAGAGAGGAAGAGTGTGCATGTCTTCCTAATTATGGGATTGAAGTTAGAACTAATCGAGAACGGATGTCTGAAGAGCAGAAACAGACCTGAGCAAGCATGTAGTTCAATCTTGGAGGCTATGGGATAACACACTGTAAAGGTTATGGGTTCATTTGCAGTGATATTGGGGAAGGATTTCATTACTGCAGTTAGGTTCAAGTCTGTGGCACTGTATAAATTGCTGTTAATAAAGTATTGATATATAGAAAAGCAATGGCAATTTAAGACCATCTGAATGGCAGGTTGCAATCAACATGAGCAGCTGCTTGTTTGGCTGAGGCAGTGCAAGAGTTAATAAGAGCTCTGAACCTCCCTGGACTTTTCGGCAGGCTGCAATCATCGTGAGCAGTTGCTTGTTTGGCTGAGATGGAGCGATGTTTCAAAAGAGCTTGAAGACTTTTGGGAGCTTTAGCTGGGCTGCGTCATAAGCATCTCTTAGGCACTCAGTAAAGAAGCGACGATTGTTGGAGTGGACAGCATTGGAGTGGTCAGGCTTTGGCTTAACAGGCTTTGGCAAGAACAGGTGGAGGCTCTAAGTAAGTTTCTAATAAGACTTTTTTCTCTTTCTTTGTCTATTAGTGCATAGCTGGTGCAGTGGGAATGGATTCAGGATTAGTAGTATGTTTTTCGTGCAAGATGTGGGAACACAGGGAGACCTCCAGTCTCTCTGATGACTACATATGCATGAAGTGCATCGAGCTGCAGCTCCTTGGAGATCGTGTTAAGGAACTGGGGCTGCACACCGATGGCCTCGATGCAGATGAGGATGTGATCGATAGGAGCTGTAGGGAGGTACAGGAGCAGATACCTGGGTGGCTATCAGGGAACAGGCAGACAGTGCAGAGTACCCCAGTGGCCGGTTTGAATACCTACCACGGAGAATCCACAGCGACCAGGTCTTTGGCACTGAGTCTGGCTCTGTGGCTCAGAAGGGAAGGAGGGTGAAGAAGTGATGGCAGAATCCATAGAGTAGCAGACTGGAGATTCTCTGGATGTGAAAGAGCCACGTGGATGATATGTTGCCTCCCAAGTGCCAGGGTGGGGTATGTCTCAGTTTGGGTCCACAGCTTTCTAAAAGGAGGGAATGAGCAGCCAGAGGTTATCATACATATTGTACCAACAACATAGGTAGGAAAAGGGAGGAGGCACTGAAGAGAGAATGTAGGGATTAGATAGAAAGCTGAAGAACAGGACCTCCAGGATAGTAATCTCTGGATTGCTGCTAGTGACACATGCCAACGAGGCTAAGAGTATGATGATTTGACAGATGAATGTGCGGCTGAGGAATTGATGCAGGGAACAGGGTTTCAGATTTCTGGATCATTGGGATCTCTTCTGGGATGGTATCCCAAAAAGTGATGGACTTCACCTGAACCCAAGGGGGGCCAATATCTTTGTGGGCAGGCTTGTTAGAGCTGTTAGGGAGCGTTCAAACTAATTTGTCATGGGGATGTGAACCCGAATGATAGGGCTGATGATGTGGCAGCTGGTTTACAAGTAGGTGCAGTGTGCAATGAGACTGTGAGGAAGGACAGACAGATGACAGGGCAAAATTGCTGTCTCTGGGGTGAGTCAAAGTGTAATATGAAGGCAAAATCAAAAAGGGTGATGACTACAGGACTGAAGGTGCTATATTTGAACACATGCAGTAAATGGAATAAGGTAGATGAGCTTGTAGCACAGTTAGAAATTAGCACTTATGACGTGGATATCTCTGAGTCATGGCTGAAAGAAGCTCAGAGCTGGGAGCTTAACATCCAAGGATACACACTGTATTTTAAGGACAGGCAGCTATTCACAGAGGTGGGATAGCTCTGTTGATAAAAAATGAAATTAAGTCCTCAGAAAGAGATGACATACGATCAGAAGATGTAGAATCCTTGCGGGTAGATTATGATTTATGATTTTTCTGAAAATCATAAAATTTTACCTCGCAGAATGCTGTCTCCTGGGTGTAAATTAGGAATGAAATAGTAGCATCAATTTAAAGTTATCTCAGTTTCTTACTTTAGAAATTGAAGCTACAAGAGTAAAGAGATGGGAGGTATACGCAGGCCTCTAAACAGCAGGCAGGTTGTGGGATACAAATTACGACAAGAAATAGAAAATGCCCGTAAAAAGGTCAATGTTCTAATTGTCATGGAGGTTTTCAATATGCAGGTAGGTTAGAAAAATCAGGTTGGTGATTGATCCTAAGAGGGAATTTGCAGAATGTCTACAAGATGGCTTTTTAGAGTAGCTTGTGGTTGGGCCACTAGGGGAAAGGCCGTTCTGGATTGGGTGTTGTATAATGAACCAGATTTGATTTGGTAAAGGAACCCCTAGAGAGAACTGTGCCTTCCCGCTCCATCAGGAAGGTAAAATGGGAGCATTCTCAGAGAATTTACAGTGCGATACCAGAGGTGCATGTGTCAGGGAATTCAGAGGATTACGGACTACATCTACCCTGCATGTGTGACCGGGATGTTTCACTCCCTGAGAGGCTGAATGTCTTCGAAGCCCGGTTTGATGTGCAGAGCAAAGTGCTGGCAAGGAAGGCACCCCTCCCCCAGGAGAGCAGACAGTCTGTCTGGTTGAAGCTGACATGAGGAAGACCCTGGCCAGAGTTAACCCATGCAAAGCTGTGGGGCCCAATAAAATGCCAGGTTGGTTTCTGTAAGACTGTGCAGCCCAGCTGATGGAGGTGTTGATGGATTTGGTCAACATCTCTCTGGAACAACGCATTGTCCCCTCAGTTTTCAAGGTGGCAGCCATCATCCAGTGCCAAAGAAGGTGATAGTAACCTGCCTAAATGACTATCGTCCAGAAGCATTACCATCAACCATTATGAAATGCTTTGATTAACTGGTCATGGAGTACATTAAAGCCTTTCTCCAGGCTACACTGGACCCTTTCCAGTTTGCTTATAACTCAAATCGATCCACTGATGATGCAATAGCCTCTGCCTTCCATTCTGTCCTGTCCCACCTAGAAAGTGGGGTCTCATATGCCAGACTACTGCTTATAGAACTTCAGTTCAGCATTTAATACCGTCATACCTCAGAAACTGGTGGGGAAACTGTTCTCACTGGGTCTCAACGTCTTCCTCTGCAATTGGACACTAGACTTCTTGACAGTAAGGCCACAGTCGGTCCGTGTGGGCAGCAATGTCTCTAGTCCAATTAAACTGAGCACTGGCGCTCCCCAAGACTGTGTGCTTAGCCTGCTACTGTTCACCATGGTAACTCATGACTGTGTTGAAGGATCCAACTCAAACTATGTCAACAAGTTTGCGGAAGACGTGGAGAAGACAAAGGAAATGATTTGGGACTTCAGGAAGGTGCAGACAAACCATCCCTCTCTGCGAAGACATGGCTCCTCTATAGTGAGGGTGAAGTACACCAAGTTCCTGGGAGTTCACATCATGGATGGTCTCACCTGATCCCTTAATATCACCTCCCTGAACAAGAAGACACAGCAACACCTCCACTTCCTAAGAAGATTGAGGCAAGCTAGGCTCTCACAACCCCAACCCCCCCATCTTAACTGGGTTTTACAGGAGCACCGTTGAGAGCATCCTGACAAGTTGTATCTCCATCTGGTATGGGAGCAGTTGAGCATCTGGCCAGAAGTCCCTATAAAGGTCTGTGAGAACAGCTGAGAGGATCGCAGGGGTCTCCATACCACCCATCAGGGAGATTTATCAGGAGCTCTGCAGATGCAGGGCCCTTAGTGCTATTAAGGATCCCACCCATCCATCCAGCATCCTCTTTGACTTCCTACCATCAGGCAGGAGACTACCATGCATAAAGACAAGAACTGTCAGGATGAGAAACAACTTCTTCCCATAGGCCATTGGGCTTCTGAACTCCCTACCACATCATATTCAAAGTGTTCCATGCCTTACAATATTTAATATTAATACACTTTAGTATGTTATTTATGTGTGATTTGTAGATTTTATCCTTACCTTCATAAGTAACATGTGTTATGTGCTTTTCAGCCTAGTTCGAAGAAATGTTGTCTCATTTCTATATACATAATATACATTATATACATGTATGTAGTTAAATGACAATAAACTTTGCTTGACTTTATCATAGTATGACAGAATTCACCCTGCAGTTTGAGAAGGAGAAGCTAAAGTCAGGGGTATCAGTATTATAGCAGAGTAAATGGAATTATAGAGGCATGAGAGAGGAGTTGGCCACAGTTGATTGGAAGGGGACACTAGCAGGGATGATGGCAGAACAGCAATGGCTGGGATTTCTAGGAGCAATTCAGTAGGCGCAGGATAGTTACGTCCCAAAGATGAAGAAATATTCTAAAGAGAAGATGAGGCCAATGTAGTGACAAGCTAAGTCCAAGATGGCATAAAAGCTAGAGAAGGCACATAATATAGCGAAAGTTAGAGGATTGGAAAGGTCAGCTAGCCAATAATATAAAAGAAGATACCAGTTATCCTGACTTCAGTGGTGGCAAGATGTTAGAGTCCATTATTAAGGATGAGGTTTTAGGGTATGTGGAGGCACACAATAAAATAGACCAAAGTAACCATGGTTTCTTCAGTAGGAAATGCTGCCTGACAAATCTGTTGGAATTCTTTGAGAAAATATCAGGGAGGATACACATACACAAATTCCAACAGATTTGTCAGGCAACATTTCCCATTGAAGAAACCATGGTTACTTTGGCCTAGTTTATTGTGTGCCTCCACATACCCCAAAACCTCATCCTTAATAATGGACTCTAACATCTTGCCACCACTGAAGTCAGACTAACTGGTATCTTCTTTTATATTATTGGCTGAATGTTCTTTACTTAGATTTTCAGAAGACCATTGACAAGCTGTGTCACATAAAGGTGTCATTTCATCATCAGATGAAGTATTCATGGATTTCAAATGAAAATTATTTTCAATTTGGTTTAATGTGTTTTTTTCTGTTACACTCAAGATGTTTTTACACTTGGCAAATATCTCTTATAGTATTTATCCTTCCATAATGTTAACACTTGTCATTTCAAATTACAAGCTCTTTTGCATTTAATTTGAAAAGACAAGTGTTCTCTTTATAACAGTTTGACATTGAATAAAAATGTTGTGACTTCACATTTGCCTCTATGTAATGCCTTCTCTGGTCAATATTTAATACTTATGAAGTTATAAAGCATAATGTCCAGATCAATGAACAGATAGAATAACTAAAATGATCAGATTTTGTAAAAAATATTTTTATCAGATCAAATATTTTTGTCAAAATATACCTAAATCATGGCAAGTGATATTTGATTACATCAACAGCTAGTCTAAAACCCCCGGGGTTTCTTTTGGTTCTGACGTAAATTGGTTTTCTGGCACTGTTTGGATTTAGCAGCTGCTGTCACGTAATTTCTATTGCTGAAAGCTCTCCTTGTAATCGAAATCTCTCCAGTGAAGAACATTATAGGATACGTTTCATATGTTTCTTTAATATACCCTATGATACATCTTTTCAGACGTATTATTTTTAGCCTTTGAAAGGCTTGGTGTTGTTCCTATTTATCTTGTTTTTACAGGTCTCCAATCATAACATTCATCACTAATGAAAAGAAATTGTCCTGCATAATTTTATAAAGGATCTTTAAATACATCAGGAGGGATAACATAACCTATGTCAGTTTACCAAAAATGCTAGTGTCAGTGCAAGAGAATTGATTTACTTAGTGACAAGTGACTGCGTCAGTGACACATCAATATTTTTCTTTTTCTTGGGGCAAATGTAAACTACTGTATTAGCTGTTAAGTTTATCTGTGTTAGACTACACACATAAATTCAGAGAAGCATCAGCCTCTCTCGACATACAGGATCTGATTGTAAGGTGTTTCGTGGAACCGGAATATTTTCATCTCCATGTCACAAACTGACTTCACTGATCTAATTAATGGTGACTTGGTCATAACTAACAGGGAACACAATGGAGCCGACTGTCACAAAATGCACTTTAGAAGTAAAGTAATTTAGTGATTGAAGGGAGCCAATAGTTATTGTTTCTTTTTTAAAAAGCTTGTGATGTGAGCTTACAGTCCCGACGAAGGGTCTCAGCCCGAAACGTTGACAGCGCTTCTCCTTATAGATGCTGCCTGACCTGCTGTGTTCCACCAGCATTTTGTGTCTGTTGATGTGAGTTTAAATGTGAGTTTAAAGTCTGCCATGAATATTTTTAAAAAGAGTCTGTAACTAGTAAAAAATGATAGCTGTTGTTTTGTCTCCAACTGTTTGAGACTTAAGAGAAGGAAACATGCAACTTTACTGGAGCTTTCAACATATCACACACAAAGTTTGGAACAACTGTCTCTGAAGTAACCCAGCAACCAGAGTGAATCTGCAGAAGGAAAATTGCCAGTGATGCCCACAGTCAAATATGAGCTCAATAGTTAGAAATTTTTGGCTTCTGCTTAAGGTTAGTAAAACCTTGGAGCAGTAAACTGCAGATGCTGGAAATGCAAAACAACCAAAATGTTGGAAGTCTTCAGCTGCTCAGGCAACATTAGCAAATGAGAAACAGTTACCATTCTTGCTGAACCTTCAGAAATGGAAAAGCAAATGGGTGCATGTGTTTTATGTTATACAGAGGGGTAGAGGGAGAAATAGGGGATGTCTGATAGAGGGCAGACTACAGCTGTTGTGATAACTTCTTTAAAACCAATAGAAGAAACAAAATGCTAGAAAAAAATTGAAATGAAGATTCTGCCATGAGGGTTTATCTGAAAGTATAAAACTAGATATTAAGCCTCAAATGTTGTAACATTTTAATTACACAACATGGAAATAGGTCCTTTGATCCAATTATTCATATTGATGAAGGTGCTAACTGTGTTTGGCCTATGACCTTCATAATATGCTTTGAGGTTGCTGAATGCAGATTTGTAGACTGATTCCATTTGCCTAGAAAGAGTGCTCTGGTGTAAGCTCAATGAACAGCACTTTTTTTTCTTCTAAAGATGTGGATGAACCTTAGTTTCAATTTTTCACTGTATAATTTTTTACAATTGATAATTTTTATACTTAATGTTGCTGTGACAACTTTGGTCTGTATTACTATTGTTCTACTTCCCCACCTTTGCGGCTTAAAATTTATGTGCGGTTCTGATGAAGGATTTCAAAACAAAATCTCGTTCTTCTCCACTTCATGGAGGCATATAAGATGATGAGAGGTATAGATAGAGTGGACAGAAATAGCTTCCTTGGTTGTGCTCTCCAATTTTAGCTGCATCCTGTGCTGATTCCTACATTCAATTGTCATGGTGATAGTCCCTGTATTACAAATGTAGAATTTCAAGCAAGATGTTTGAGTCACTTAGACTACCAGCAACTGTGATAGGCAAAATGTATGGAGGATTATGCATTCATGCTATGGAGAGTCAGAGAACAGTCTCAATAACGTCTTAATAACAGTTGTATTGTGTTACCTAAAATGTAATTGTAGGAAATGTAAGCTATGGAGGGAATGGCCCCATTTTGTTCCTATCAGTTAAAAAAGCTACCAGTCTAATGACAAAGTCTCTGCCTCTGAGTCTCTTTCTGGTAGTGTTTTGCAGTCTCCTACCACCCTTTGGGTGGAAATAAGTTTTCTTTCTCTCTCCTCTCATCATAATGGTCACTGTATATCTTTACTGTTTGGTTTTTGACTTTTTTCTATAGGAAATAGGTGCTCTCTGTGGCTTTATCTTCTAATTGAACCTTTATTTAAGTCTCCCTTCAGCCCACTTTAATCCAAAGAGAACAATTCTAATTCATCTAAATTGCCTTCATAACCTTTCCAGACCTGGCAGCATCCTTGTAAACCTCTTCCAGCGGTTACTTGGAAACAAACCAACAATCACTGAGAGAATAACCCAGGATACTTGACACTAAATAACAAATTTCCAAATCGAAAAATTACACTTGATCCTTTATTATGAAACCAACAAAGATGTGTATCAGTAAAAAAGCTATCAAAACTAAATTAGCGATATAGCAATCTTAGCGTTCAAATCAGCATAACTAAACTTTCTAATTAGCAATATAACTAAGGGATACTAAGTGTAATTAGCAGTCAAACTAAATTGGCAAAGTTAGTGTATTTAAGTGGTCCAATAACGTTCCAATTAATGGTAAACAAATACTTCATTCCCCGACTGCCTCTACTATGTAACTATACTCATTTTGCTAATACCACACCCCAACTCACAAGACAGATGACCAAAATAAAGGTGCCACAAACTACAACACAGACAGAAAACAGATACATGGCTGCAACCAACAGAAAATTGATACGTGCAGTCACTGGAGAGTTTTGATGAACTTAGAAAATTTTGGAGATACTTATCACGGCACCAAGAATTGATAGTGTTAATATTAATGTCAATTAGAATATGGTGACATACAAAATAAAAACCAAATCATCAAAGTAAATTGAAATGTCATCACTAAACCTCAAGAAAACTAGCAAGTGATTAACCATGGAAGGTAAAATAAGAAGACACCTTTTAACTAGTTATATGCCATGACAAGATTAAATGAACCTAAAATTCTTACTTTATCTCTCCTACCTGGATAGGTGTTAACCACAAGCATTCCTCTTAAGTAGCATCTGACTCTCAGAATTGAAAATGGCCTCTAGATCTCGGGAGATGGAGCTGTGGCAGATATGAGAAAGGTAAGTGAGATTATTTATATGTGAGACCGTACATGATTGCATGCATCTGGATGAAGTGCTTGCCAATTCACCAGGTTCTTTTACTGGAGGCTGCAGGAATGACTCTTTAATGAGTGATGAGTGAATGACAAAGAAAGATTAATAAATCCTACTTGGCATACAAGGTGAGGGATGCTATTCCTAATATTCTTTTGTATATCACAAAACCTTGTTTTTTTGTGTATTTGGTTGTGTTTTTGTCCTGAGACCGAAAATAGTCAATGTACAATTCAGATAACACTGGACAACAAAGATTTTGCTTCCTGAATACTTTTGGGTGTATCTTATGGATTTTGGGCTTCTGATCATGAAGATCACCTTGAAATATCTTTATCGTGCACCATTTTTAAAAAAAATCACCTATACTTGTTACTTAATTCATCATTCAAGTCAGGATAACTGATGCCAAGATTAAGGAAGGTATTTTATTTTTTTGTTGGTCCACTAATCAAACAGGTCGTCAATGACAAGCAATTTAAAGAACTTCTCATGGGATCTGAGAAAATTGTCTGGAAGGCATTCAAGGATGTTGAAAATTTTGCAATGATAGAGCAAATGATACATGTAGATGGTTGACAACATGCTTCAAGCATACAAATCATGACGTGCAACATGTTGCTAAAAATTCATTCTCTGCATTCCCATTTAGAAGTCTTCCCTGCAAATCCTGGCGCGGTTAGTGCGAGCATGGTGAAGGGTTTCTCCAGGACATTGCGGTCATGGAGAAACAGTATCAGGGCAACTGGAATCCGTCAATGTTGGCTGATTATTGTTGAACACTTAGCGAGAAGCCTCAGACATTGAGTATAAACAAAAGTCATCAACAAAACACTTTTAACTTAGTTGAACTATTGCAAAGCTTCAGCACCATTAGGCAATTAAATGCATTACATTCAATAAAAGTTTAATTTCTTGTTTCTCCAAATTCCTACGTGATACAAGTAATCTGAAATCATATTTGTGCTCCGCTTCAAGCAGCTTATCATAACCAAAAACAAAATCTGAGGAAGCGACACTTTTGAAAAAACTTATTGTTCGGTATAATTTTCTATCAAGTCATGACATGTAAAGAATCCTGAAAGGTGAAATCCTTTTTCACACCATTTTGGTTTCTCATGGATTAATAAACATTTTGCAACACTATGATCAAAAGAAAAGTGAAAAGATTCAGGTAGGTTTAGAAATGCTGCAAATGATAGTTAAGCAATATCCCAATGTGGAGGGTTAACAGACTTCAATGGTCTGGAACAAATAACTGCATAGACATATTTTTTGCTTTACTCATTGATTTATGATGTTATGACTTCATAACTGTTACTTGGTTGATTTTGTGTGCTGGTTAAAGTGGATAACATCTGTGACATTGTGCATGCAGAGAATATCAAAAGCTCAGACATCAGACATAGGCTTTTTAATAAATATGTGATAAAAATCAGACCAGGTTAAAGTGTCTGAGCAGTGTGACATGGAACAGGTACTGAGCACTTATCTGTAAGAAATCAGCTATGTCTGAATCCCTGTCCCCACTATCTCAGCACTGGACACCTACTAACATCTCGATTTCTCTCAGCAAGCATTCAGCAGTATATTTTGAGCTGAATGGGAGATCTTCCTTTGATCAAATTTAGAACACCTTTTTTTTCTGAAATATCACTGTTTTTAAATTTCCTATTTTGTACTTGGTGTGAAACGACTTGTTAGGGCCCATCTGTTTTCCAAATGTATCTTTTGTAAAATAATGTCTCAAATTTCTGTTTTCTTTTTGTTGTATTCTTTTTAGGGACATTTCTTCAAGATTCCTGAGGTCTTCTCCCAACTAACCATTAAAGTTGTTTGGGTAGACTGTTATTTTTTTTAAACTTTTTTAGAAGGTGGCATATTTGTACAACTGGTAGAGAAGCTGCCTCACAACTTCAGCTTCCTAGGCTTAATCGTCTGCTCTGGTGCTATCTATCTGTGTGTAGTTCGCATTTTCTCCCTGGGGCCACATGCTTTCCCTCTGGCTGGGTTAGTTTTCTCTCACATCCTGAAAGTGAGCAGGTTGATTGGTTAATTGGCCACTAGTGTGTAAATGAATGGCAGAATCTGGGGGAGTTGGGGAGAACTAAATTGGGTTGTGTGGGATTAGTGTAAAAATGGGAGCCTAATGGTCGATGCAGACTCGATGAATTGGTTTCTGTGCAGTACCTTCCTGTGACTATGAGTATACATGCTCTTTTGTTTTATATCTGAAGGCTTATCAAATGAGCATTGTTTTGTGTGGTTTCAATCTGGTGCAAGAATGGAGAGGGGTTAAGGAACACATTGAGCTTTGGAAGAGAGCACTTACTTTTTCACAGTCTCTGGGTATTTTTTTAGTCCTTTATGTTGAGTGAGCAATGGTGGCAAAGTTGGCATTGTTTGTACATTCCTATCACCTTTGAACTGAGTGGCTTGTTTGGTAATCTGAGTACAATTAAGAGTTGCCTGCATCAGTGTGGCTTTGGAGTTGAGCCAGAGCAGATCATAGCATTTCTGAAGAATGGTTATAGACTCGAAGCATTAACCCTGTTTCTTTCTCTACAGGTGCATCATGACCAGAGTATTATGACTTATTTCAGATTACAGCTGCTCTCTCGGTCACAAACACTGACATGGATCACCTGTACATACTGTAACCCCTCCCCTTGCTGCCATCTTATGTCTGGGTAATGAATATTTCTTAGAAATGGAGCCCTGTCATAATTTGGGTGCTCTATGGCATTTCATAGAGAAAGAAGATGGCGGGTGTTGGAATCTGGAGCACAGTCCCACAACGTAGGCAGATTGACAGTTCCTTTCTCTCCACAGATGCTGTGCAGAGTTCTTCCAGCAGATTGTTTGTAGCAATTACACTAACTTGCTTTTACAGAAGAGAGTCACCTGTTGGTAATTTATTTTAATTTCACATGCAGTGAGCTGTGCAGACAGAACCCAACTCCTTCCTTTGGTTTTTAAAAAAAATCTTGATCGCCTAGACAGTTGTGTCTGAGTGAGACATCATACTTTTTTCTCTCATTTCATGAAAATTGAGTCAGCAGCATACACCGCTGGTCTAGGTAGTTGAAATGAAAATAAAACTCATGATGCTGGACTCATAGTGAGCCTCAACAAAAAGGTGTTCTGTTGGACCAAAACAGCTTTTCCTAACGTTAGATCCTTCTTTCACACTGCACCCTGTATAACAGGGAATGCTGAAATAGTTGCACTTGACAGCAAATATCTTTCTTTGTGACTCCATAATCCCTTCTGGGTGAAAATTACATACAGAGACCCATAATTAGAAGTTATGTAAAGCAAAGCATAGTCATATTTCTGGAGAGGCTCAGCAACTTTAAATGCCTTGGTGTTATCATTTCAGAGGACTTGTCCTGGATCCAGCACATAAACACCATTACAAAGAAGGCATGACAGTGCCTCTACTTTCTGAGAAACTTGTATCGATTTGGTTTGTCATCTAAAACTGATTATTGACTTCAGGGGGAAGAAACTGGAGGTGCTCATTGGGGAACTTTAAATTCTTTAGTGCTATCATTTCAGAGGATCTGTCTGGGGTCCAGCACGTAAGTGCCATTACAGCAAAAGTACAGCACTTCGATAGAAGTTTGCGAAGATTCGGCATGACATCTAAAACTTTGACAAACTTCTGTAGATACGTGGTGAAGAGTATATTGATTGGTTGCAGCCTGGTATGGAAACACCAATGCCCTTGAAAGGAAAATCCTACAAAAACTTGTTGATATGGCCCAGCTCATCAAGGATAAAGCCCTTCCCACCATGGAGTACATCTACACTGAGGGCTGTCACAGGAAAGCAGCACCTATCATCAAGGACAACCCCCCGCCCCCCCCAAATCCAGGCCATGCTTGCTTCTTGTTGCCGTTATCAGGAAGAAAGTACAAGAGCCTCAGGACCCACACTGCCACTTTCAAGGACTCTTCATCTTATGTACTCAGTATTTATTTCTTACTTATTTATTATTATTATTTTTATTTTTGTATTTTCACTGTTCGTTGTTTTTTGCACATTGGTTGTTTGTCTGTCTTGTGTAGGGTTTGCATGGATTCTATTGTGTTTACTGTGAATACATGCAACAAAGTGAATCTCAGGCTTGTATATGGTGATGTATACGTACTTTGGTAATAAATATACTTTGAAGTTTGATAACTGGTGTAGGACTTTTCCTTACTCTTCCAAACCACCTTACTGGATGGAGGTGATGGGAGCCTATGATTTAACTGGACAAATACTGTAGATGCACAATATCTATTTCTAATAAACTGTTGGTTGTCTATTTTCCAGCTTAAAACTGTCCCTTAGAAATCACAGCTACCAATAGTTTTGGATTTTATTTAATTGCTGTGAGTTTACTTTTCATTGACCAATCTTGAAAATCTAATCAGCTCATTCCAGAGAGCATGCTGTTTCCCTGATATCCTTTGACAGTCAATGAAAGAATGTGAGAAATCCCCCATTTGCCTGGAATATCTTTGCAAATCTAAAGCTAATCTGCTAGAATGGAAACTTTCCCACTGGAATCTGTTTGAATGAGCTGGATAAGAGCAGCAGTTTTTCAGATAAGCGACCTGCTTTTTGCTAATTTGTCTATGTCGCTTTGATCAGTGTGTGCATTTTCAAGGTAGATAAAGCAATAATTCCTGCTAAATGTCAGTGTTATCAATGGTAAGGACAGGCCAGTCGCTTTGACATTGGGTAATTCTTCATGCCAAATATAATGTTTGTGAATTTAGCAATTAAAATATTAGGAAAATAATTTATAATTCTATAATTTCTCATGTTTTGCTTCTGATGTTGGTTGTCTTTGTGGATTAAGAAATTTGATGACATTAAAAAACAAACACCATGTAGGTTCTACTATCTTGACCAAAACACACAATAATTTGTAGTTGAATGATCAGAATTAAAAATTTGAAAATGCTTCCTTTCTCATGTTTCACTCTGAGATACCTTTGTTTTAATTCATTTGGGAATTCCTGGCTAAGTAGGATTTCTTTTCCATCCCTAGCTGCCCTGAACTATGTTGCTTATGGGGTGGTATCAACTTAATAGTATGAATAAAGCAATGAAAATTATGCTTACAATATTTTTATAAGAATATTTATCTTCAGATTAATCAATTTATAGAAACTTTGAATTAAAAGCAGTAGACTGCGATGGTTTTTAATGCTGACTGGGTTTAGGATGAGCAGAAGATGACGTTAGTGCAGGATGTATTCAATGATTGAGTTATATCGAGCGGCTTCCCACTCAAGCACACTGAAGGTCGAAGCTGGTCAAAGGGGAGAAGTTTGCACGAGCAGTTTCTGACAAGAAGGGGCAGGTTCCTCCACAAACATTTGCATGGAGGTGGATTTCAGGAGGCAGGCAGAGCCTGTTGGAATTTTCCGATTCTGACCCCTTGAAAGACCCCTTGTACCTTTGAATACCTTTTTAAGGGATCTCTGAAGCGGATCCCATAAAAAGGCTTTAGTTGTTCAAGGCCTACTCAAAATCAAGTCATCAGCTTTCAATAGAATAGGGCTCCAATTAGCATACATTTTAATCTATCTACCCATATGGAAAACAATATGTTAAAGTTGACAGTGTCAGGCAATACACGTACATACTTCAGAGTAATTTATGGTTTCCCTCATTTGTAATTGCCTCTGCATGGTTTCTGTTAGATGAGCACTGTAAACATGATGTCTTTGTTTCAGTAAATACAATACCTTAGCAACGTAACTGGAGCATTCTTTCTGAGACATCTTTCCAATATCATACATAAATCTTATGGAAATCAATCTACAAATAAAAGTGAATAATATTTTCTTTATTCTTTTAATGCATGGTTCTGCACTCAACAATATGCATCTTTCTGTAAAACTAAAAATAGGTAATGTAATAAATGAAACATTTGGTGTGTTGGTTAATATTCAAGTTTACCTTGAAAGTACCCATAACTCTGCATGTAGCATTTTATTGCACCTATTCCAGAATGTAATAAATTATACCTCTGGATAGAAATTATCCCAATTTTTCCTTCACTTACACTTCCATTGCCAGCATGGCATCTTGAAGTAGTTAAGTTGTGGGCTGAGATTTCGAGCCTATTATTGAACACTGAATATCATTTTAAAAGAATAAAGAACATAGTTGTTCTCTGAAGTTTTATATTTCCTTGATTTATGTTTTATGTTGGAAAATAACTCCTGTGGTGACATTATTTATATCAAGTATTATTCAATTCATGTTGGAAACCAGAATCAGAATCAGGTTCAGTATCACCGGCATGTAATGTGAAATTTGTTAACTTACTAATATAGAAGAAGAAAATAATAATAATAAATAAATAAACCTTATTCAGTAGACTTTATACACTATACATTATCGAATAGATTAAAAATTGTGCAAAAAAACAGAAATACTATATATAAAAAAAAGTGAGGTAGTGTCCAAGGGTTCAATGTCCATTTAGGAATCGGATGGCAGAGGGGAAGAAGCTTTTCCTGAATTGCTGTGTGTATGCCTTCAGGCTTCTGTACCTCCTACCTGATGGTAACAGTGAGAAAAGGGCCTTCCCTGGGTGCTGGAGATCCTTAATAATGGACGCTGCCTTTCTGGGACACCGCTCCTTGAAGATGTCCTGGGTACTTTGTAGGCTAGTGCCCAAGATGGAGCTGACTAGATTTACACCCCTCTGCAGCTTCTTTTGGTCCTGTGCAGTAGCCTCCACCCCCCCACCCCCCATACCAGACAGTGATGCAGCCTGTCAGAATGCTCTCCATGGTACATCTATAGAAGTTTTTGAGTGTATTTGTTGACATGCCAAATCTCTTCAAACTCCTAATAAAGTATAGTCGCTGTCTTGCCTTCTTTATAACTACATCGATATGTTGGGACCAGGTTAGATCCTCAGAGATCTTGATGCCCAGGAACTGGAAACTGCTCACTCTCTCCACTTCTGATCCCTCTATGAGGATTGGTATGTGTTCCTTTGTCTTACCCTTCCGGAAGTCCACAATCAGCTCTTTCGTCTTACTGGTGTTGAGTGCCAGGTTGCTGCTGCGGCACAACTCCACTAGTTGGCATATCTCACTCCTGTATGCCCTCTCATCTCCACCTGAGATTCTACCACCAATGGTTGTATCATCAGCAAATTTATAGATGGTGTTTGAGCTATGCCAACCACACAGTCATGTGTATATAGAGAGTATATGGGATAAACACATTCCCTAGAGGTGCACCAGTGTTGATCGTCAGTGAGGAGGAGATGTTATCATCAATCCACACAGACTATGGTCTTCCGGTTAGGAAGTCGAGGATCCAATTACAGAGGGAGGTACAGAGGCCCAGCTTCTGCAACTTCTCAATTAGGATTGTGGGAATGATGGTATTAAATGCTGAGCTACAGTCGATGAACAGCACCCTGACATAGGTGTTTGTGTTGTCCAGGTGGTCTAAAGCCGTGTGAAGAGCCATTGAGTTTGCATCTGCCATTGACCTATTGTGGCGATAAGCAAATTGCAATGGGTCCAGGTCCTTGCTGAGGCAGGAGTTCAGTCTAGTCATGACCAACTTCTCAAAACATTTCATCACTGTAGATGTGAGTGCTACCAGGCGACAGTCATTAAGGCAGCTCACGTTATTCTTCTTAAGCACTGGTATAATTGTTGCCTTCTTGAAGCAAGTAGGAACTTCCACCCATAGCAGTGAGAGGTTGAAAATGTCCTTGAATACACCTGCCAGCTGGTTGGCACAGGTTTGCAGAGCCTTACCAGATACACCTTCGGGACCTTCTGCTTTGTGAGGGTTCACCCTCTTTAAAGACAGCCTAACATCGGCCTCTGAGACAGAGATCACAGGGTCATCAGGTGCAGCAGGGATCTTCACAGCTGTAGTTGTGTTCTCCCTTTCAAAGCGGGCATAGCAGGTGTTGAGTTCTGGTAGTGAAGCATCGCTGCCATTCATGCTATTGGGTTTCGCTTTGTAGGATGTAATGTCTTGCAAGCCCTGCCAGGGCTGTCAAACATCTGATATCACCTCCAAGCTCATTTGAAATTGTCTCTTTGCCCTTGAAATAGGCCTCTGCAAATCATACCTGGTTTCCTGCTCCAGGCCTGGATCACCAGATTTGAATGCCGCAGATCTGGCCTTCAGCACGCAATGTTCCTCCTGGTTCATCCACGGCTTTTGGTTTGGGAATGTGCAGTAAATCTTTGTGGACACATACTTATCCACACGGGTTTCAATGAAGTCGGTAACAACAGCAGCATGCTCATCCAGGTTCGACGATGAATCCCTGAATACAGTCCAGTCCGCCGATTCAAAGCAGTCCTGTAGGCGCTCCTGTGCTTCCCTTGTCCAAACCTTCTTGGTCCTCACTGCTGGTGCTGCATCCTTCAGTCTCTGCCTGTACTCAGGGAGTAGAAGTACAGCCAGGTGATCAGACTTCCCAAAGTGAGGGTGTGGAATAGCACGGTTGGCATTCTTGATGGTGATGTAGCAATGGTCCAGTGTGTTGTTTACTCTGGTATTGGAAGTGATCTGTTGATAGTAATTGCTTAGTGATTCTTTTTCAGACTGGCCCGGTTAAAATCTCCCAAAACAACGGTGAAGGGGTTAGAGTGTGCAGTTTCGTGCATGTTGATCCCAACGCTTGGATCATCTAAAGCCTGATTGACATTAGCCTGAGGTGGAATGTAAACTGCTACCAAAATGACCCCAGAGAACTCCCGTGGTAGGTAAAAAGGATGGCACTTAACTACTAGATATTCCTGGTCTGGCGAGCAGAATTGGGACAGCACTGATATATTTGTGCACCAAGAAGAGTTGATCATGAGGCATCCTCCTCCAACTCTGCTTTTGAGAGACTCTATAGATCTCTCCTGACGGTGTATAGTAAACCCATTGATCTGAATTGCTGCATCCGGTACGGAAGGAGTTAAACATACCATATAATACTCAAGTGATTAGAACAGTAATTCCCAATGGGGGTTGTTATGTGTCTTAAGGTGGCGTTAGGGGAAATAGAAGTTGTTGGGGGGATGGTCAAGATTTTGGGGGAGGCACGAGATCTGACCGACCACTGGTAGAGCAAGCAGTTTCAAGAAAAAAGGATGAGGCACTGGAACGCAGGAAGAACCATCGCTTTGCAGGCGGGGAGCACTCGTCGTCACAACGTGTCTGAAACTCGGCAATCTCATCCGACCTTATCAACCAAACAGACATTACTGGAAATGCATAAATTAGCAGCCAGGGTGCCCAACCGTTCCCCTTGAATTGCGGCACATTTCTTTGACCTTTTTGACACTGTAGTTGAATTTTTGCTCAAAGTCAGCAAGAGATTGGGAAACAAGATTGAACTTCTGTGTGAAGATGTGGCATATCTAACTGATCTGTATGACAAAATTAACTTTCTTAATATGAAACTGCAGGGTGAGAACTTGCAAGTATGAAAGTGCTTTGGGGGGCATTGGCCTAAAAAAAGGTTGGGAAACACTGGATTAGAACATTGGGTTGCATTAGTTCCAAATAAACTCAGCACAAGAGGCTACCACCAATTTTTCAAGTACTTAAGCAGATGGGAGGGATAACGCAAAAATGCCATTCACAAAAGGGAAAATTGAAAAGCCGGGACATTTTAACCCATTAACTCAGTTTATGATAAAATTTGAGCCTCTAAGGAAGGATGAACTTTTATAAACATTGAAAGAAATGCAGCTAATAGTGAATATTATTGATTTGTATAGCGTTGGCTAATTGACTGACTTAGTTGAAAATGAGGGTATGTCTAAATAAAAGGAATGTGCCCATGTGCAAAAGTTGGGGACAGCAGGTGTAAGCTCTGTTAATCCCTGGTATCGGACGTAAGGTTTCAATCAGAGTCACAGATTGATATAGTCGTCTTCTGCATTTATGTTTAGGTGTGAGTTATCATTTTGTTCATGTGTTTGTCCCTCAGGACCTTTCAGCATTTACTCTGTTCTTTACTTCACCGGCAGTTCCTTGGGACAGATAATGACTTGTTTCCAGTTTTGTTCTTGTTACTTCTGAGCTTCTGAAGCAAATGGTGAAAACCTAACCCTTTCTACCAATGTGACAGGAAGTGCCGGATTAGACAGGTGACGAGTAGTTTGTGAGGTGATGTGTTTCTTATCCCTTTACACCGGTCTCTGACTGTTTCTGAAGCACAGACCCAAGGTTCTCAGTATGATCCTGTCTGCTCTTTCACTTTGATGAGTTCTGGGTCAAGGATATCGAGAGTTGGCGGGATGTTGTATTTTTCTCACAATTACAATGAGAATCAGGTTTAATATCACTGGCACATGTCGTGAAATTTGTTGTTTTGTGGTAGTACACTGCAATACATAATAAACAATTACGTTACAAAAAGAAATATATATATAAACAATTAAATAAGTAATGCAAAAAGAGCAAAAAACAAGAAAAAATAGTGAGGTAGTGTACATGGGTTCATTGTCCATGCAGAAATCTGATGGCAGTGGGAAAGAAGCTGTTCCTAAAACATTGAGTGTGTGTCATCAACTTTCTGTACCTCCTCCTTGATGGTAACAAGAAGAGGTTACGTTCAGGGTGATGGTGGTCCATAATGATGTACGAGGCATCACCTTTTTAAGTGGCCTTGAAGCCGGGGAGGTTAGTGCCCATGATGGGGCTATCTGAGTTTGCCACTTCCGATACTGTCTCGTGGCCCCTCATACCAAACGGCGATGCAAACAGTTGGAATGTTCTCCATGATACATCTGTAGAGATTTGTAAGAGTCTTTGGTGACATACCAAGTCTCATCAGACTCCTGTTGTTGTTGTGCCTTCTTTACAATTACATCAATATGTTGGGCCCAGAGATGTTGACAGCAAGGACCTTTGCCCTGCTGATCTCTCAATGACGGCTGGTGTGTGTTTTCTCACTGTTACCATCAGGTAGGAGGTACATAAGTCTGAAGGCACACACTCAGCGATTCAGGAACAGCTTCTTCCCCTCTGCTGTCCATTTCCTAAATAAACATTGAACCCATGAACACTACCTCCCTTTTTAAATATATATTATTTCTGTTTTTGCATGATTTTTAATCTATTCAACATACATATACTGTAATAGTTTTACTTGTTTATTTTTATTTATTTTTCTTCTATATTATGCATTGCATTGAACTGCTGCTGCTAAGTTAACAAATTTCATGACAGATGCAGGTGATAATAAACCTGATTTTGATTCTGATTTTCTCAACTTCCCCTTGCTGAAGCCCATAATCACTTCCTTGGTCTTACTGGCATTGAGTGCAAGGTTGCTCTTTCGACACCCTTCGTGCAGTGGATCTATCTCACTCCGTTTTTCTCAGCAGACCTTTGATCATAGCCTTGAATGGCTTCCCATGTCCAGCTGGACACCTCTTCCAGTGATTGAACTTGGCATGGAGTGTTTATTTCAGGAGACTGGTGATAGGCAAACTCATGATGTGACCTGCTCAATAGATCTAACTAATTGTTGGCTATTTATTCTCTGAATGGGTGCATGTCATTTCAACTTCCTTTGACATTCCCCTCCCAACCTGCCCGTGCTTGCCTTCTCTATTGACAGGGTGATGCCTGACACAAACAAAAGGAACAACACTTTGCATTCTTCCTGGGTGGTCTACCTCCCAATAGTATGAACATTGAAATTTCCAGCTTCAGGCAACTCTTACCTTTTGTTCCAGCCCCTTCTCCTTTCCCTTCTGATCCACCTACAATACTCCATCTTTGTCCTTTTTCCCATAACCTCACCCCCCCAGCCTGCCTACTTTCAACCTCTCCCCCTCCTGGTTCCAACCATTTACTACCCACGTACTTCACCCACCAGGATTCCCCATACCTCCACTGTCCCCAGTCCTGGTCTATCTGCCTACCACACCCCTAATAACTTGCATTTCCTTCTTTACTTCAAAGTAAAATTTATTATTGTTACCATTTATATTACCATATACCACTTTGAAATGCAATTTTTTGTAGGCATTTTACAGAAAAATAAAGAAATATGCCAGAATTTATGAAAAACTGTAAGAACAAAGAATGAAAAACAACCAATGTGCAAAAGGAGAAAAATTGCACAAGTTAAAAGAAAAACAGAATAATACTAAGAACATGAGTTATGGAGTCTTTGAAAGTGAGTCTGTGGAATCAGTTCAGAGTTTGAGGTGTGAATGAAGTTCCCCACACTGGCTCAGGAGTCTGATGGGTTATCAGATTCCTGCACATGTAGCCTTAGTGTTCCTGCTTATCTCCCTCCTGGCTGTCTCTAGCTTCACCCTTCCCTTCCCCCTCACCTGGCTCCATCTGCCTGTCATTCTTCACCCTTCCTTGATCTATCAATCACCCACTGGCCCCTGTCACACCATGCCCATTCTCTACTTTATACTGTGTATTGGTCCCCATCCCGACACTCCAAAAACGTATGGGTTAGGGTTAGTAAGTTCTGGGCATGCTACGTTAGCATTGGAAACATGATGATTCTTGCCTCAGTATATATTCAGACTGTGCTGATCGTTGATGTAAATGACGCATTTCACCATGTTTCAATATACATGTGACAAATAAAGCTAATCTTTAAACTAATCTTTGATCTTGCTTCTCCATTCTTTAGTCCTGCTGTAATTTCAAACCGAAAATTTTATAATTCCTTTTCCCTCCTCTAGCAGATTATTTTTTTGTTATTTGAGCTTTCCTGGTATTCCCATGATCAATGGAATGCTTGCTCTTCACATCCTGCACATTCCACACTCAATTCTTTAATTCTCCTGTGTTCTCACTTGTATTATATGAAGTTTTCCAACCATATGCTTTGATGGAGTAGCACTGCCTGGAAGTACTTGTCAGACTGTCTGCAATGTGCATGTTTTAGCTGGGAGTCTGCTGAAGCTAACAAGTTAAATGACAATTCCAACTTGTGATAAAAGTGTGAAGATCTGTACACTTACTCAATGTGTGGCATATGTCTCTCTGATGGAATTACATCACTGTGCAGCATGCCAAGACATGGTCACATGCTCAGATCTCAGGGCTGCTCCTTGCACTGTGGGACGATAGCACTGGACAGGGACAGGCAACACGACGAGTGTGTGAGCAAGGCCGACTCCTTTTTGAATTGCAATGATGAGATGTGGAAGTTTGTTCTTTAAATCCAGTGCCTTTAATTATAGGTGCAGCTGTAGTGGCCAGAATGACACTATGAATCTCCAGACTGGTTTTGATGAAAGAAGTTTATGAAAAGTTGCTTTTTTTTTGTAGAAGTGAGTTCTTCTCTATCTAGGTGATGCACCATCAATAACTCACTCTGAGACGTAAGAAGCGAGGTATCGGCTTTTATTGACTGGAAGAATGAACAACACTACATCCTGGAGAATGAGGCCGGGCTCAGGCCTCAATCGCCTTTATACAGGGGTCTGTGGGAGGAGCCACAGGAGCAGTCCAGACAGGTATATGTAGTTCACCACACTAGGATACTCGATTTTGTACATTGGATGACAGTATTTATCTTTATGTTACTTTTTTTTGCTGTCAGCTCCCTCCAGACAGTCTTAAAAGAATCTAATGGCTCTTCCACAGCTATGATGAAGCCCCTCTCAGGCTGGAGGAGAAACACCTCATTGTGTCTGGATAGTCTCTAATCTGATGGCATTAATATCGATTTATCTAACTTCTGGTAATTTTCCCCCTCCCCCTTCTTTCTCTTTCCATTCCCCATTCTGGCTTCCCTTGTCTTCTCCTCACCTGCCCATCACCTCCCTCTGGTGCTCCCCCCTTCTTCTCTGTTTCCCATGGCCCACGCTTCTCTCCTTCTTCAGCCCATTACCTCATCCATCTATCACCTTCCATCTACTCACTCCACCACACACCCACCTCCCCCCTCACTTGGTCTCACCTATCACCTGCCAGCTTGTACTCCATCTCCTCCTACCGCCTTCTTATTCTGGCTTTTGACCCCTTCCTGTCCAGTTCTGATGAAAGGTCTCTGTCCGAAACATTGACTATTAATTCCCCACCTCAGATGCTGCCTGACCTGCTGAGTTCATCCTGCATTCTGTGTTAATGTGGCTCTTGCTCTTATTACCAGAAGCCTGTCTCTTCTGACCATCATTTGAAGTCAGAGTACCTCCAGGAAACCATCAGAGAATGCGAGGGCTCTTCTCTACTTATTAGCCCTTCCTGAGGATGACGCATCTGCCTCATTCATTACTTGAACTCTCTTTCCATCAACTCTTGGAAAATGATTTTACCATTTGATTGGGTGGTGTGTTCCAGAAGGGCAGTTCAGGAAGTTAATGGAGGTTTTATGTGCAGGGAGATGCTCATGGTTTACTAGAGTTCATCCCAATGTGTCCAGGAGAAGAGAGAAGTTTGGAACAGAAACTTTGAAATGAGTTAATCACGCTGGAAGCGAATGAAGTAGTTTTGGACAGAGAATGAGTGCTCAGGGAGAATGGAACTAGGAGCCTGAGAGAAACAACCATGACTCCGTGCTTTTGGTGAGTTTAGTTTACCAAGAGTGTGATGAGCAGAGATTTTTTGTGAAAGAAGAGAGGCAGATTTTAAAGTTTGTTTTATGAATGCTTTTCGCTTGAGCTCATAAGCTAAACTGACATTTAATAACAAGGTAATGTTGCACTGAACATTACTATGTCATGATATTGTCCTTTGTTTGGTATAGGAACACTTTGGTTGTCTCATTTTCAATTATTAATGATCAACTTCAAAATTCAAGTTAGTCATTCCTCAGTACAGGAGTGTAAAGGAGAACAAAATGATTGTTACTCCAGTTCTGATGCAGCATAAAAACACAATAAATATAAATATAGAAGCAATCTTACAAAACACAATGTACAAATAACTTGAGTGTGACTGTATATACTGAAGCTTAATTTATATAATTATATAGATATGTGATACTAGGTACAGCATTATAAGGCGACTCTGACAGGAAATGAAGTGACTCTTGGAAAGAGGAATAAAAACTTTATAAAAACTGTAATGATAGTAATTAAGGTCTAATACTTTCATCTCCTTGAGATGTATCGTTCTTTGTTTTGTCATTGCCATTTTAAAGTCTGCGAAGCAAATCAGTAAGTGGTAAGTTAAAGATTTTGATCAGATACAAGTTTTCTTGAAAGAACCCACTGTTGACTTTAAGCAGATCTCAGTTCAATGTTTATTCAGCATCATCATTCACCAGCAAGGATAAGCTTTTGATTGATCATTTCACAGATAGATCACAGGATAACTGTACAAGTGATAGCAAGCGATGCTTGTTTCCTGCTGCATAAACAGAAACTGCAGTGAAGGCCCTTGAGTTGTAAATTGCGAATGATGGGAGTATACTTTATATTCATTAATACAGAAGTAATTCGGAGCAGATGAGAAGGGTGAAGCCTTGCCGTAATCCACATTTTGCTGTATCCCAAGTTGAATAGCTACCGCATGACAGTTCAAGAGCTTTATTAAGATAGAGCAAATATTTGCAAAAGTGTATGGATAGCGGGATCTGAGCTAATATTTCTTTCAAATCTGTATGAACTGAATTGTATGTGCTTTTGTTTTTAACTTGATTTTCTAAAAATACTGGTTTGGTCTGGGCTTTTATTATTGAAGCAATAGACATGTCAGATACTGGGTATACGGGGTATACTGGAATCGTACAAATATTCGGTGCTACATAAGACCGTTTGGCTCATCCGGTCCATACTAGGCAAAAAGAGCTCATCATATTTCTTTGCATCTGATCTGTAACAGCATTAAAACACCAAAACATGTAATAATAAAAACTGGTGACATTTTCTGCCTTAGCCACTTTTCAGACACTGAGTTCCAAAACCTTCCCATAAGCCTTTGTTGTAAATACTTTTCCTCAATTCTCCCTTAATCCTTCCACCAACTACGTTAACACTATGTTGAAGCTTCTCATTTTCTCATCCACTTTCCAAAGGCAGTATTATGTTTTGTAACTTCAAAGCATTAAACTAATTCAAAGGAAGTCACAGGAGCTGGGAATGTGGGTCTAACTTTGTGTTTACTTTGAGTGAGGCACGCATGTATCATGTGGTGGCATGATGATGTATTTATACATGTGGATTATTCAAATTAACAAGGCATTATATAAACAACAAAGAATGTTTAATCAACCAGCATATATACAAAATTACTCAAATATAACTGAAATATTAAATACACTGCTCCCTGCTTAGCTGTAAACTTCAACTCAGTAGAGAATGCATCTCAAGAATATACAAAGTATATTATATTGTGCAACTACTATATACAGACATCCACAGTATAGTAAATTATTTTAGTTGTCCCATTCAGGCCTAAAGATTTAATCGCTGTGGAGGACTTCTTACTGTTGAGGGGCAACATCTTTCCTGACAAGGGGATCACTCTGCTCTGTAGGTGAGACTTGTGGCTCTGAAACAATCTCAGGTTCTGGTTAACTGAGACTGCAGGAAGCAGTTCTGATAGAGGTTAGCCACTTTTTTTCTTCTTTTTCTTCTAGTTTGTGCCTCTTGATCTTGGGAAGATGCATTTAATTCACTAGAGTACTCTCTTATTAATCCTTCTACGAGGGGTGATTCGTAAGTTCGTGGCCTAAGGTAGAAGGAGTCAATTTTAGAAAACCTACATCTACACACTTAGCCCAGCGGTCGTGGAGCATACAGATCTTGGACCTCCAGAAAGTGTCCATGGCAGGGGTGATTGATAAGTTTGTGGCCTAAGGTAGAAGGAGATGAGTTATACAGCTCTCGTTACATGCACATGCAGTTCAACTCTTTGAGTGATTATGCAGAAAGTTTGAAGTCAATAACTCATCTCTTTCTGCCTTAGGCCACAAACTCATCAATCACCCCTATGAGTTATTAACTTCAAACTTTCTGCATAATCACTCAAAGAGTTGAACTGCATGTGCATGTAATGAGAGCTGTATAACTCATCTCCCTCTACCTTAGGCCACGAACTTATCAATCACCCCTGCCATGGACACTTTCTTGAGGTCCAAGATTCATATGCTCCACGACTGCTGGACTAAGTGTTTAAATGTAGGAGGGGACTATGTTGAAAAATAAATGTGCTAGGTTTTCTAAAATTAACTCCTTCTACCTTCGGCCACAAACTTATCAATCACTCCTCGTAGATCATTTTACGATCTCATCTCTCCCCTTAGTTTCCTCAGCCACAATAGCATCTGATGAACTGTCTTTGCATTTACTTTTACAAGCAGCTTTTTGTCTTCCACTTGAGGTTCATGCAATAACCTTAATGCACGCAGAGTAGATTCTGGATCTTTATACTCACAAAAGCTGACTTTCCTGAAGCTCCTTGAACTTACAGCTTAAAACCAAGCCACATTTCTCAAGTCACTGCCTGATTAATATTATCAAAAGTTTTCTCAGATATGTTACCTACAAAATCTGTTGTTGTCGGACCACTGCTTTCGCTACTTTCATGATTTGTTTGAGCTGCGTGGTTCTTCCTTGGTCCAATATGCTTTCCAACCAGCACCAACAACAGTTTGTCCTCTGTTGGGCAATGGTAATGGTGTTCAGCATGGAGAAAGTTGCTGCATCACCCACTACCTTTCTTAATTCGCTTTCAGTTCACTTTATTATAGGGATATGGCATGCAGTTCACTTTATTATAGACAGATGGATCTCCAATCAAGCTGTAGCTGTCTCAGTCAATGAAGGCCCACAACAGGTCTTCCTGTTTTTACCACATACAAGCTCAGTTTGGCTTGTTGGTTGTTTCACTGTTATTAATGTCATTCCCACAGAAGTTAGCTTTTCTCCAATATAAGTTCTTAGTTGGATATATGCTAGCTTCAGTTTATTATCTTTTAAATGCCTTTCAAACTCATTTTGTGGAATGACTGAAACAGCTGGGCCAGTGTCCAATTCCATTTCAATTAATTTGCCTGCCACTTCTGGCATAGGCCGTATTGCTTGTCTATTGTTAATTTTCACACTGTAAATCTTAAGGCTATTCAGTCCTGAATCACTCTTGTCATTATCAGCTTTTTCCTCAATAGCATGCAGATTAATGCTCTTTCGAAATTGCAACTGGTCATTTTAGCTTTCTCTCTTCCCTGAGCAGTCCATGTATGTATTCTTATCTACCCGACATACTCTTTGTATGTGACCTACTTTGTTGCATTTTCTACAAGTTTGGCATTTAAATCTGTATTGGTCTGGTGAATGTGAGCCCCTGCCACAATGATAACACAATTTGTATGGCCAGGCCGGTTTCTGTTTAGATGTTGAGATTTTGTTCACGCTCACTTTCATTCCTGACTGCAACCCAATTGCATCTTTGTCTGTGGTTTCCATTGAAACAGTGATATCAACTGCTCTTTATAAGTTGTGCTTCAGTTAGCCACCATTTTTGAATGCTTTCTTGTAAGATTCCACAAACTAAACAATCCCTCAGTGCAACATAATGAATGTAACTGAACTGACAATGCTGAGACAACTTCTTCAATTCGGTCATACACGCTAAAATTAACTTTTAAAATGAATTTTAAAATTCCATTTATGAAACCTAGAGCATTCTGAAATCCACAATGGCTTCAGTTCTAAATGTTCATGCATTACTTTGACAATATCAGTAAAGCTAATTTTGGAAGGTTTAGCTGGAGCAGTCAAACTTCGAAGCAAATTCTATACCTGTAAACCCAATACACTCAGCAAAATTGATACTTGTTTCGCACTGGCTATTTCAAAATATCGTTGAATTAGCTGAGTATGCATGAGTCAGTTACCTGTTGTATAATAAAATTTGTGAATCTTTTTGACGTAGCCAGCCATTTCTGCTCTTTTTAAAATTATTACTATCACCCAGCACTCACTCTTTATGAACCCATGAATTCTGACTTCAAAAAAACTTGATCATGTCTTCACTTTTGAAGAACATGTGCTGCAATGCTTTTTTATCTGAAACAAACTCAATTGTCTCCGCACATTTCTGCTGGGCTGCGTTTTCAACTCGCCCTGTTTTTTTTCGTTTGAACATCTCGCTGTGCTTTCAACAGGTCGATATTTATCTCAGGCTCGTTTAAAAAATAACTTGCCACCAATGTTGTGCTTTGTAGCTTAAAAACATTAAACTAATTCAAAGGAAGTCACAGGAGTCTGGGAATGTGGGTCTAACTTCACGTTTACTTTAAGCGAGGTGTGTACGTATCACATGATAGTGTGGTGAAGTATGTAATTCACGTATTTGTACATATAACCTGTAATGGATTACTTAAACAAACAAGAATGCTTAATCAATCAATATATATACATGATTACTGAAATACAGTATAACTGAAATGTTAAATACCCAACATGTAGTATGTAATGTTGGGAAGGAAAGTGAAAACTGGGAACCATAGAGTATGAACATTTAAAAAATCTGAAATAAGAACAGAAAATGCTGGTAAAGCAACACACACAAAATGCTGGTGGAACGCAGCAGGCCAGGCAGCATCTATAATGAGAAGCACTGTCGACGTTTCCGGCCGAGACCCTTCGTCAGGACATTTTAAACAAATGCTGGTAAAACTCAGCTGATCAGGAAGCAACTGTGGAAAGGGAACAGAGATGTTTTTTCATGCCAAGGAATTTTCATTAGAACTATTGGCCAATTAGTGTGACAGGAATATGCTGAAATCAATTATCAAAGAAGTAGTGACTTGGCTCTTAGAGAATCATAGGATTACACCTAATCATTGTGGATTTATGAAAGAGAAATTATGTTTGAGAAGTCTAAATTTTTGATATTATAGTTAAAACAAGCAAAACAAGTACGAGTAATGAGTTAATATATGTGGTCTTTCTAAAGGTCTTTATTAAGATTCTACACAAAAAGATTATTAACATTGGAGTGTACATTATTGTGACTAATATACTACCATGGATTACGTATTAATAGATAGAAAGCAGGGTGGGAATGCGTGGTAATTTTGAAGATTAGAGACAACTTTCTCCAATTATTTAAAACTCTTATTATGACCAGATGTTGTCTAACTTGCCCAAGGAAGGATGTGGTTGCTATTGAGGAAGTGCAGCAAAGGTTCACCAGCCTGAGTACTGGAGGTGACATATATCTTGTATGAAAGAGTTAAGAAGGCTGAGGCTGTAGTCTCTGAAATTTGGAAGAATGAGTGATCTTCTCATTGAAATACACAAAATTCTTCAGGAGCTCCACAGGGTAGATGCAAGGATGATGTTCTCCTTGGCTAGGGTGTCCAGAAGCAGAGGTCACTGACTCAAGATCAGTGCCTTGCCTTTCAGGACTCAGACAGGAAGAAACCTCTTTACCTAGGAGGGCTGCAGAGTTTATTCAAGATAGAGACTGATAGATTTTTAAATAGTAAGGGATTAGAGGGATACACAGTTAGTGCAGGGAATTGGTGCTGAGTTAGAAGATTAAGCATGATCTTAGTGAACGGTAGCGCAAACATGAAGGAACAAATGCCTTAGTTTTCTGTTCCTCCTGATTATCAATCTCTAGCCTTGGCAGGAATCTGCTATCTTCCTCTTTGTGTATTGTTACATCACTCCTGCACTGTGGTGATCAGAGTTGTATGCTTAACTCTGGTCAAATTGTAAATTTTCACTTGCAATAATTTGCTTTGCAGGATGTACTTTATCTTATGTACCTCATTTTTTGTATAAAGTAACTAATTTCAGTGGGGAAAAATAAAACTATGGATTTTGATTGCCATTACTCCAGTGATATTTTGAAATAAAAACAAAAAGTTCAGGAAATGCTGCAATTTTTTTTGGACTGATTTCTGCATTATTTGAACTGAGAACTTACGCACACATCTAGGGAGCTCAAATGTGGCCCGGAATTCCACCTTACTATTCCTCACTCCTGGTCATGTGTAGTATTTTATTACTGAGTAAGGTAGAGTGGCCTTCTTGGAGGTAGAAGCACCTTGAAATTCGTTATTGTTAATGTTTGCATATATTATAATGCACTTTATTTATAGTCTATCAGAATCAGGTTTAATATCTTTGGCATATTATTTCATACTAGTGAAATTTAAGAGACTACTAGACAGGTATATGGAGGAATTTAAGGTGGGGGTTTATATGGGAGGCAGGGTTTAAGGGTCGGCACAACATTGTCTGTCGAAGGGCCTGCACTGTGCTGTACTATTCTATGTTCATATGTCATGAAATTGACATGAAATTGTCATGAAATTGTCAAAAAGTAGTGAGGTAGCATTATTGTTCAAGGGTTCATTGTCCATTCAGTAATCTGATGGCAGAGGGGAAGATACTGTTCCTAAAACATTGATTGTGTGTCTTCACAGTCCTGTACCACCATCTTGATGGTAGCAATGAGAAGAGAGCATGTCCTGGATGATGGGGTCCTTAATGATGAATGCTGCTTTTTTGAAGCATTGCCTTTTGAAGATGTGCTTGACGCTGGGGTGGGGGGGGGGGTGGGGTCGGGGGTGCAGTGCCCGTGATGGAGCCAACTGAGTTTGCAATTTCCTGCAGCCTTTTTCAATCCTGTGCAGTGGTCCCTTCAGGCCGGGCAGTGATGCAACCAATTAGAATGCTCTCCACAGTACAAATGTAGGAATCTGGAAGAGTCTTTGGTGACATATCAAGACTCCTCAAACTCCTAATTAAATGTTGCTGCTTCTTTGTAATTACATTGATATGTTGGGCCTGGGGTAGATCTTCAGAACGTTGACACTGCTCATCCATTCATGCTGATCCCTCCATGAAGACTGGTGCTTCTTTCCTGGACTCCCCCTTCCTGGTCCACAATCAACTCCTTGATCCTACTGACACCAGGTGTAAAGATGTTGTCATGACACTAATTCTATCTCGCTTCTGTAAGCCTCCTCAATACCATCTGAGATTTTATCAACAAATTTATTGATAGTGCTTGAACTGTGCTTAGCTGACATAGTGAGAGTAGAGCAGTGGTTTAAGCGTGCATCCTTGATGTGGGCCAGCTGATTGTCAGTGAGGAGGAGATGTTATTTCTGATCCGCACGGACTGTGGTCTCCTGATGAGGAAGACTGGATCCATTTGCTGAGGCCCAGGTTCTGTAGCTTGTCAATTAGTACTGAGGGGATCATGGTGTTCACCATCAATGCTGAACTTCTGAATGTAGCCTCTTATGTAATGCAGTGGTAATTTCTGCACAGTAAAATCCCACAGGCAGTGATGTGTTAACGACCAGATGCACTTTGCAAATGATATTGGTTAAGAGATAACTGTCTGGACTCTGGGGAAAATGGGTTTATGCTAAGTAGGATCATGACATCTTTTACATCCTGTTGGGGGGACATACAATACAGGACCATTGTCTCCCATCTGATCTACAAGAATTCACCTCTGTCACTCTTTCTACTCCATTCTAATGTTTTGGAGTTTTCACCTAGATCTTTTGCTCCACTCTTTCAGGAAGGGTTTACAACTACGCAGCTGTTTTGTGGTGTGAGTGCTACCAAGTAATCATGACCAAACCAGCTAAATCATGTGAAAATGGAAATTTTTGTCTGAGGTGGTTCAAGTGATACAAGTCTGCTGACAAAGCTTGATGCTATCAGGTATAAGGTACAGCAACCCTGGTGCCGCTTGATCGTGTGTTTAACGCTTCGCAGCTGTAGATCCGGGGTATTTCTTCATCTGCCGCTTTATTTCAGCGTAAGGTTTCCAGTTAAGTTCTGAAAAGCACATGTAAGAAGGAGAGAAAATATGGCTGGCATTCAGACTTGTCCTCTGAATAGGCCAACTATTTATCTGCAAATCTTCTATGGCACACTGTAATGATGACAATGCGTAGTGCCCCTCATGCATTGTGGTGAGAGAAAAAATAAGCATTTATTTTTTGTACTTTGTATCATAAAAGAAATTTTAATGAAATAAGGCAGGAATACGGATGATTTATTGAGACACCCTCACTAGTTGGGATATAATGTGAAGCACAATAATTATTCATGTATAGGGACTGCTCTTGGTGGTGGGAAGTGGGGGGGCTATTTAGAAATATAAAAAACACATGAGCATCAGATAATATTTCATATGTTCACTTAGATGTATATTGTATAGAACATGATTGATCAGTCCAAATAAATTATACTTGTAATAATTCCAATCATTTGTTATTTAGATGTTGAAATACTTTTCATTGAATCCTTTTCAACTAAATATTGTAGTTTTGATGTTTTTTATCCACGACTGGTGATAGGGGGTGGAAGTGTGTTTGCTGATGCAGTAATAAAGATCTACCAGTAAGACTGAGTGAGCACTAATAGAAAGCACATTCTTCTGAAAATCTTCCAGTTTTACAAAGGCCCTTTGTTGGTTGTTTTTATGTTAAAAGAACAGCTGTTAAAATGAGATGATAATAGAGAACAGATTTAGATAACAATCTTAAATGAAAAGGAACATTGTTCCAAACAAGTCATGTACTTTTAGCAAAATAAACCTATAACAATGTTTTTTAGGTCCATTGAGCTATATGCATTGAAAATAATGGAGACTGTTCATTCCATCGTGTGCATGCTGCAGTCTAAAGAACTATCCCCGACCTAAAGCAGTCCTGAAGAAGGGTCTCAGCCCAAAACATTGACTGTTTACCTTTTTCCATAGATGCTGTCTGACCTTCTGAATTTCTCCAGCATTATGTGAGTGTCGCTTTGTTTCTCGTTTGGTCCTGGAGCATCATATGTGTATAATTTTTAAGTGTATCAGGGATTTTTGCCTGCACGACTTTCTAACTAGAAATAAGTTACTTCAATTCCTTTTCACCTCAATTACTTGAATTCTGTGCTCAATTCTGCAAGGGGAACATTGACTCCAGAGGGCCAGTACCTTGTTAGTAAACTGAGGCATAGCAAGGTTCTTCAGTTCCAACAAACATGAATCTTGAGCTACTGTCGTGTTCCTGGCCGACAATGTTTGCAGAAGCTGAAGCCCTCAAGCTGCAAGTTTTGAATTTTGAATGATGTCTGTGCTTCAGGAAATGAGTACCACACAATTTAAATGTGTGTGCAAAGAGAGGAATGAAACGGCAGGCAGCAAGTGGAGGGGCGTTCTGGATCTTACCCTTAAGTTGGTATTCAGCATGGAATATTGGTGAGGGTGAGTTCCTCTTGGAAATACAGTTGGACTCGATGGTAGAACAGTAAATGCTTTAGCTGTTCAGCTGGGGGTGGGGAGAGGAGCCGTTTGGGAGGATGGGAGGAAGATTAGGTGAATGTATGTAGTTGTAATAGGGCTGGCAAAATTGTGATTCTATGGTGCTTTCCTGTTTTTGGTCAACTATGCCACTGAGTTGGGACAAGCTAAGAAAATCAGCCAGCTCTTGTGGTCAGTATTTGTACTGATAACAGTGAACTGGAAAAGAGATTAAAATACAATGCATCCAATGAAGAAAACTCTGAACTAGTCCTGGTGCACAGCACTGATGAGTAGAGAAATAGAACATAGAATAGTACAGCACATTACAGGCCCTTGGGCCCACAATGTTGTGCTGACCCTCAAACCCTGCCTCCCATATAACCCCCCCCCCACCTTAAATTCCTCCCATATACCTGTCTAGTAGTCTCTTAATTTTCACTAGTGTATCTGCCTCCACCACTGACTCAGGCAGTGCATTCCACGCACCAACCACTCTCTGAGTGAAAAACCTTCCTCTAATATCCCCCTTGAACTTCCCTCCCCTTACCTTAAAGCGATGTCCTCTTGTGTTGAGCAGTGGTGCCCTGGGGAAGAGGTGCTGGCTATCCACTCTGTCTATTCCTCTTAATATCTTGTACACCTCTATCATGTCTCCTCTCATCCTCCTTCTCTCCAAAGAGTAAAGCCCTAGCTATCTTAATCTCTGATCATAATCTATACTCTCTAAACCAGGCAGCATCCTGGTAAATCTCCTCTGTATCCTTTCCAATGCTTCCACATCCTTCCTATAGTGAGGCAACCAGAACTGGACACAGTACTTCAAGTGTGGCCTAACTAGAGTTTTATAGAGCTGCATCATTACATCACGTTTCTTAAACTCTATCCCTTGACTTATGAAAGCTAACATCCCATAAGCTTTTTTAACTACTCTATCTACCTGTGAGGCAACTTTCAGGGATCTGTGGACATGTACTCCCAGATCCCTCTGCTCCTCCACACTACCAAGTATCCTGCCATTTACTTTGTACTCTGCCTTGGAGTTTGTCTTTCCAAAGTGTACCACCTCACACTTCTCCCGGTTGAACTCCATCTGCCATTTCTCAGCCCACTTCTGCATCCTATCAATGTCTCTCTGCAATCTTTGACAACCCTCTACATTATCTACAACACCACCAACCTTTGTGTCGTCTGCAAACTTGCCAACCCACCTTCAACCTCCTTATCCAGGTCGTTAATAAAAATCACAAAAAGTAGAGGTCCAGAACAGATCCTTGTGGGACACCACTAGTCACAACCCCCCCAAACTGAATGCACTCCCTCCACCACGACCCTCTGCCTTCTGCAGGCAAGCCAATTCTGAATCCACCTGGCCAAACTTCCCTGGATCCCATGCCTTCTGACTTTCTGAATAAGCCTACCGTGTGGTACCTTGTCAAATGCCTTACTAAAATCCATGTAGATCACATCCACTGCACTACCCTCATCTATATGCCTGGTCACCTCCTCAAAGAACTCTATCAGGCTTGTTAGGCACGATCTGCCCTTCACAAAGCCATGCTGACTGTCCCTGATCAGACGATGATTCTCTAAATGCCCATAGATCCTATCTCTAAGAATCTTTTCCAACAGCTTTCCCACCACAGACGTAAGGCCCACTGGTTTATAATTACCCGGACTATCCTTACTACCTTTTTTGAACAAGGGGACAACATTCACCTCCCTCCAATCCTCTGGTACCATTCCCGTGGACAACGAGGACATAAAGATCCTAGCCAGAGGTTCAGCAATCTCTTCCCTTGCCTCATGGAGCAGCCTGGGGAATATTCCGTCAGGCCCCGGGGACTTATCCGTCCTAATATATTTTAACAACTCCAACACCTCCTCTCCCTTAATATCAACATGCTCCAGAACATCAACCTCACTCATATTGTCCTCACCATCATCAAGTTCCCTCTCAGTGGTGAATACTGAAGAGAAGTATTCATTGAGGACCTCGCTCACTTCCACAGCCTCCAGGCACATATTCCCACCTTTATCTCTAATCGGTCCCTTCACTCCTGTTATCCTTTTGTTCTTCACATAATTGAAGAATGCCTTGTGGTTTTCCTTTACCCTACTCGCCAAGGCCTTCTCATGCCCCCTTCTTGCTCTTCTCAGCCCCTTCTTAAGCTCCTTTCTTGCTACCCTATATTCCTCAATAGACCCATCTGATCCTTGCTTCCTAAACCTCATGTATGCTGCCTTCTTCCACCTGACTAGATTTTCCACTTCACTTGTCACCCACGGTTCCTTCACCCTACCATTCTTTATCTTCCTCACCGGGACAAATTTATCCCTAACATCCTGCAAGAGATCCTTAAACATTGACCACATGTCCATAGTACATTTCCCTGCAAAATCATCACCCCAGTTCACACCGGCAAGTTCTAGCCTTATAGCCTCTTAATTTACCCTTCCCCAATTAAAAATTTTCCTGTCCTCTCTGATTCTATCTTTTTCTATGATAATGCTAAAGGTCAGGGAGCGGTGATCACTGGCCCCCAGATGCTCACCCACTGACAGATCTGTGACCTGACCCGGTTCATTACCTTATACTAGATCTAGTATGGCATTCCCCCTAGTCGGCCTGTCAACATACTGTGACAGGAATCCATCCTGGACACACTTAACAAACTCTGTCTCATCTAAACCCTTGGAACCAATCAAGTGCCAATCAATATTAGGGAAGTTAAAGTCACCCATGATAACAACCCTGTTATTTTTGCACCTTTCCAAAAACTGCCTCCCAATCTGCTCCTCGGTATCTCTGCTGCTACCAGGGGGCCTATAGAATACCCCCAGTAGAGTAACTGCTCCCTTCTTGTTCCTGACTTCCACCCATACTGACTCAAAAGAGGATCCTGCTACGTTACCCACCTTTTCTGCAGCTGTAATAGTATCCCTGACCAATAATGCCACCCCTCCTCCCCCTTTCCCCCCTCTCTATCCCTTTTAAAGCACTGAAATCCAGGACTATTGAGAATCCATTCCTGCCCTGGTGCCAGCCAAGTCTCCGTAATGGCCAATACATCATAATTCCGTGTATGTATCCAATCTCTCAGTTTATCACCTTTGTTCCTGATGCTTCTTGCATTGAAACACACACACTTTAGCCCTTCTACCTTACTACCTTTATACCCTTTGTTTTGGTGCTCTTTCCTCAAAGCCTCTCTATATCTTAGATCTGGCTTTACTCCATGCACTTCTTTCACTGCTCTATTGCTCCGGGTCCCATCCCCCTTGCAAATTAGTTTAAACCCTCCCGAACCATGCTAGCAAACCTACCAGCAAGAAATAAAATCATGCATTTCAACATATGACCGAAGAGTTGATGAAGGAGAGAAGTCTTGGGTTATTGGGATGGTTCTTTAGGAGATGTGACCCGCATTAGTGATAGGGCCACATTTCATAGGTTTGCTGGTACTCGAGGTGAGCTGTTACTCTGCCCTGGCAGGGGGAGAAGTGTCCCCAGAACATTTTCAGGAAGCAGAAAGATCAAGTTAGGTTGGAAGGTAACAAAGCCAGGTAAACAAACTTGGAAGGCTAAGGAACCAAGCCTGAAAAAAACACAGCAAAGTTTGCCGGCATGTTGTGCTAAAGGCCAGGAAATGAGGCTGATGAACTGAGGCCATAAGTATGCATGGGGAAGAATGAATATCATGTCTGCTGTGGGCACATAGCTTAATCGAGAGCAGCAGGGTTGATTATTCCCAGATTAACTGCTTTCAAAGAAGACAAAAGGGAATAAAATGTAGGGGAAGTGTTGCAATATTCGGCAACGAAGTAATTTCAGCTATGAGTGGGATTTACATGCCAGAAAACTCAACAAAGTAGGCTTCATGGGTTGAAATGAAGGACAAACAGAGAGCAATTACATTCAGCAGATGCATGGTAATTCCCAATGTTACTGAGAGAAATATATAAACACACTGACGGCAAATGAAAAAAAAAATTGTTCACCAGAACGTCACAAACCTAATGGGGGGGGGGGGGGGAGGAAACAGTGCCAGACAGAGAAAAAAACAGGAACATGCTGGGAACACCCAGCAAGCTGGGCTGCATCTGGGAGAAGAAAAGGAGAGTTAACATTTTGGATTGGAGACCCTTTGTCAGAACTGGGGGCTGTTGATGGGGTGGGGGAATATTTCTGATAGAGTAGAACTGCGATGGCCATAGAGATAGGCTTTAATAAAGATTTTCTGGTCAATGATTGAATGGGAGCAGTTAGAGAAAACATACTCAAAACAAGATAGATAAGAGAGTTGGGGAGTTGTGAAATGCAGAGTAGGAAAACATGACTGATGTGTGCTTCATTCCCAGAGAACCATCCCACTCCCAGTCAGGCCTGTTGGTTTCTGGCTTCCTGTGCTGTTACAACTAGGCCTAATACCAGCTTGAGGAACAGCACCTCTTCTTCCATCTGGTTTACTCTCAAAGCCTTCCCCATGAGTGGGTATAGCCACAAGGCAGCAGAGGTTTGAGATCAGGGTTTTCCTTCTCCTAGATGAGCTGCCAACCATGGCTGATGAGCCTCATCTGCCTTTGTCCCTTCTGGAAATAGAACGGTCAGTAGAATGGTTCTGCTGGGCTTAGTAGCTAAGCCACATGTGAAGGCCTGGAGCTGAATGAGATTTTCAGAGGCTATTTGAGATGCATGCCATTGGGAACATTTAATAGGTAGTGGGAGCTTATACCCACTACCACCCCTGGCCATGACAATCTTAAGGAACCAACGACCAATTAAACCATTGAACGGTATGTCTTTAGACTTGTCTATATCCCCACTCTCTAACTTCTTCCATTCATTCATTGGATAGATAACCTTGTTTATGGCTTTATCTTCCATGGTCATCCCTGTTTTACCCCTTCTTCTGCCTCCCTGCAGGTAAACAAGCTTCTTTTGGGTCACTGACCTGTAACATTAACTCTTCAATCTTCTCACAGATGCCTCTCGACCAGCTGAGTACTTCTAGAATTTTCTGTTTTTTTTTAGATATCCAGCATTTGCAGTTTTCTCCCCCCCCACCCAGATTTTCAGTTCTAGACAGTGGGCAGATGGTAGGAGTATTATTTAGGTGGTGGAAAAATAATTCATTTAGACTTGATATGGAAGTCTCGGCTTTAAAGTTGTCAACTGGGACAATTCATTTTACTCCAAAGAAATAATTTAGCTAAGTTGGACTGATGACAATGGTAAACCCGTGTCAGAACGACACAATTATTCAACAGGTTAGATTCAAAACGGATGGTTTGAACTGTCAAATCCGAACCCCTCTGGGTATTGGGAAATATCTGCAGCAGTTAAAAGGCAAAAAAACCACATGAACCCGAAGTCAAGTGCTGAGAACGCAGCATGTCAGAAAGCCTCGGAGGCCTTGAAAAGTGGTGTTAAAAATAATTTAGGAAGAGGAAGAATGCATTGCAAGTCACGTTAAATAAAATCAAGAAAAGCTCAAAGGTGTTTTATAAATAATGACCAAGGACAGAATAGGCCCTTTTAGAGATCAAAGCAATAAATTTTATACAGAAGAAGATACGGGTTCGCTTCTCAGGGAATGCATATTTTCAGCCTTCACACAAAGGGACAATAAGGGTACTGTAGTTAAGGAGGAAGATTGTGAAATATTAAACATAATAAAAACAGTTAAAGGATGTTGTCTTGAAATGAGCTAAGTTGAATAAACTCCCTGGTGATTAAAAGAAATCTTGGAAAAATCAGTCTGTGACTTACAGTTTTTGACCTCTGGTTATAGACTGGAGAACTGCTGGTGTTGTTCTCTTGTTTACAAATGAGAGCAGGACATATTGAGTAATTTTAGACCAGTCAGTCTGACATCAGTGTTAGACAATCATTAACGTTCATATCCGCTTCTCAATATCTGATGTAAATTTCCTTTTTCGACCTTTGCTTATCCTGGATATCCAAGATATCCAAGGAGTTCCAGATTTAGGAGTGAAATAAGTTATTGTTTCATTCTGCATGCTTTGGCCTTACATCGTTTCCTCCTTGTATTATGCCAATGCTTGGACATTGGTTTACTTTGAAATAACTTTGTAGCTCAGTAAAATCTGTGCAAAGTCTGTGAATGTTGGAAATGCTAGGCTAAAACAGAAAATGCTGTTTTCTGAGATCTCTCTCTCTCTCTGTCTCTCGTGATTAGTGAGAGCCATGAGGAAGGTGTTGAAGGGCAGTTTGCTAACATTGTTCTCGTCAATAGGTCTAACGGCATTCATGTTGAGTGACGTGCTGAGTACGTTGTGGTTGAGAAGTGCAGTGGAAAAACCTGAGACTGTCATTGTTATAGATCACAGGAAGATAAGAGAATGGAAGGAAGGAATCCTGGAGCTGAAAGGAAGAGTCTATAGTTCCATGTAAGGACTCCTGGCCAAATAGAGCCAGTAAATGAAGAGTTCAGCATTATCAAGAAGGTATAAGGATTTGAAACCAGGGTTTATGCTTAAGGTTGATAGTTTGGAATTAGATCAAATGTGAAAATATGGCTGGACTGGTAACAAGGATGAAGGTGGGGTGGAGGAAAGTGAAATGGGGAATAGATGTGGAGGACAAATTCAAGAGCTGATGGAGGATGCAATACTTGAAACAAAGTGGAAGTCTTTTTGTTGAAAATATTCACAGTAAAAACAGCTTTTCTTTAATTGAAAGTTTTATCATGACGAATTGTTGTTCTGTATCATAATGTTACTAAATCTAACTAAATGATGAATAATGCAGCCAAAGTATATTCTTATTGATATTATTTCTACCTTCATAGTTTTATAGTGACCCCGAATTTGCCCTTTGCTTGCTACGTACTAAATGCAATGTTCCCAATGAATGGTACAATACTGCTTTAAAAAATTGTTTGTCTTTATCTTTGGGAGTTTGGTTGTGAAAGTCTGCTATTGCACGCTTTGTGGTACAGCTGTGTGTCAATAACGGTATGCAGAACCACATACAGAATTGAAAGGATGAATCTTTCTGATGTTCGATTGCATATTTAACAATTAATACATAATTTGTGAAGAAGAAGCTTACCTACTGATTGAAACTATTGCCACTGTAATAAATTAACGTCAAATCCATTCTACCTGACAAAATACTGGCAGACAGGTCAGGGCGCAGCCATTTGCCTTCTCCAAACACAAACAAGAGAACCAAGAGAAGCTAAAAGTGAATTAGTAAATAAAAGTTCCTGTGGAAAGGAAGTGGTGTTCCCTAGGTCACTAAGCTCATAGATCTAAGTCAAACATTGCACAGCTACTCACTATGATGAAGGGTTTCCCCTGAAACATTGATAGTTCATTCCCCTCCATCGATGCTGCCTGACCTGTTGAGTTCCTCCAGCATTTTGTGTCTGTTGTTTAAGATTTCCATCATCTGCAGAATCTCTTGTACACTCAGTAGACCAGATTTTATCTGTGTGGTGTGCTCTGACAGAGCAGCAATGCTGGTGATCGATAACATAGTTCAACCCAGATAGTGTGAGGTGATTCATCTTGGTAGGTCAAATATGATGGCGGAATATAGTATTAATGGTAAGACTCTTGGCAGTGTGGAGGATCAGAGGGATCTTGGGGTCCAAGTCCACAGGACAATCAAAGCTGCTGTGCAGGTTGACTCTGTGGTTAAGAAGGCATATGGTGTATTGGCGTTCATCAGCTGTGGGATTGAGTTCAAGAGCCATGAGGTAATGTTACAGCTATATAGGACCCTGGTCAGACCCCACTTGGAGTACTGTGCTCAGTTCTGGTCACCTCATTACAGGAAGGATGAGGAAACCATAGAAAAGGTGCAGAGGAGATTTACAAGGATGTTGCCTGGATTGGGGAGCATGCCTTATGAGAATAGGTTGAGTGAACTTGTCTTTTTCTCCTTGGAGCGACGGAGGATGAGAGGTGACCTGATAGAGGTGTATAAGATGATGAGAGGCATTGATCGTGTGGATAGTCAGAGGCTTTTTCCCAGGGCTGAAATAGCTAGCACGAGAGGGCACAGTTTTAAGGTGCTTGGAAGTAGGTACAGAGGAGATATCGGGGTAAGTTTTTTTTACGGAGAGAGTGTTGAGTGTGTGGAATGGGCTGCCAGAGAAGGTGGTGGAGGCAGATGCAACAGCGTCTTTTAAGAGACTCCTGGATAGGTACATGGAGCTTCGAAAAATTGAGGGCTATGTGTAACCCTAGGAAATTTCTAAAGTAAGTACATGTTCGGCACAGTATTGTGGGTCATAGGGCCTGTATTGTGCTGTAGGTTTTATATGTTTCTATGTTCTATGTAAATGTCTGTTCAGTGATATTTTAACCAGGTATTACATTAACAAATCTTTTCTGGTCTTCCCCGTAAGCCAATTTCAACTTAAGTATTTGAAGCGACACTCCGAGTATGAAGTTCTGATTGTTTTTGTTTGGAATTCAGAATACATCCAAAAAAAAATTAGTAGAATGAAGTCCAGGCATCTAAAGGCTATGGCTGATTGTGATAATCCCCACCTGCATACGATGCTGAGAGCTGTAAGGTCCTACGTGGAAATAACCTTTCCTACTGAGGGAGAAGTACAGAGCATTTAACAGCACAGGAGTAGGGATAATATAAGCCCTCCAGTCAAGTAGGATGTTGTCCTAAGGTGGTCGCTTGGGTATCTGTTGAGGTTAACCCGGGATCTACATATTCCAGTGCAGTCTGTGAGAGTAAATGGTGGCTATGGTTAATGGTTGGGCCTTTTGGTTCTTCAGTCTCTCCTTCGCAGCTGCCATTTGTTCAGTGATACACAGCGGAGGTTCATCTCATGTAGCACAGCTCCCTCTTGACAGATTTCCTCCAGTGTATCTATTGACTGCAATGTCTTCCCAGTTTTTAGATGTAATATTGAATTTCTTCTGGCTCATTTTGATGTTGTTTTTGAAGCTCTTCCCTTTGCTCACCAGGGGCTCATTGACCTTCCTTCAACTGGGAGTAAAGGATCTGGTTGGGGAGGCGTGAGTTAGGCATCTGAATGACACGGCCTATCCACAGCATGGGTCCTTTGCATACAATGCTGTGCCGACTATTCAACGATCCGCCGAGCCCTTCCCTCCTGTTGTGCACCAGCTCCGTTCTCCCACTGGGAAGGCAGATGGTTGTTTATCACCTGGTGATTCATACATCACAAATGAGCAAGTGCAGATCGTGGGGCTAGCAACTGGTTTCAGTTTCAGTCGACTGTTCAGCTAGTGATACACTAAGTGATGAAATGCTAAGAACGGATTCCATTTAGGGGGTTGGTGATTCTTCCCACCCGCCTCTTTGTCCTGGACACATAGAAGTCCTGAAGCCAATGGCCCCTTCTGTGATCCAAATCACGGCTTTGCTCTGAGCCTCCGATGAAGATCGAGACCCTTCACCAGCTTCAGGGGAAGCAGCAGCCAGAGTAGAGCTGTCCTATCAGGAGCACTGGGGAAGCCAACAGTATCCTGAGGTGGATTCCAGCACCTGGAAGATGACCCAGAGTGAGCACGGTGCACTGCCCTCAGCCCAACGCTGGATACTAACAAAGTATGCATCTGCACAAGAGACAAGGTGGAAAATACAGAATATATTCCAATAATTCTGAGAAGATGGCAGTATGATGTGATACAGCAAATACATTGCTGACAGGAAATTCCCAGCATTTGGGAAGTTCCCATGGTCTATCATTCAATATATCGAGAAGAAAGGTCTGTTTTCCACATCAGCCACACTCCTTGTCCCCAGTCTACGAATGGAACCAGTTGTGCAATGGCCGAGTATCCCTCTCTCAGCCTATTGTTCAGTGCCATTTCCTCACTGTGAAAGGCCACACCAGGCAACAACCAAAAGCAGAAAGTGGTGGGGAAAATTACGTTTTTAGCAATAAAACAACGTATGTATTGTATACACAAAATGCTGGTGGAACACAGCAGGCCAGGCAGCATCTATAAGGAGAAGCACTGTCGACGTTTCGGGCCAAGACCCTTCGTCGGGACTTCTCCCTATAGATGCTGCCTGGCCTGCTGCGTTCCACCAGCATTTTGTGTGTGTTGTTTGAATTTCCAGCATCTGCAGATTTCCTCGTGTGTGTACTGTATGTTTAAATATTTGTGCAGAAGCAAACCCTTACTCCTTTTTTCCTCCAAGCACTCCTACTTGTGGCATCTTTGGTCTTTGGTGGTTGCTTAGAGTAGATTCATGAGATTTTCCTGGCCAGAAACCTCCATATTCTGATGTCCACAAGGGTCCTGCCAAAGATTGGCTGCAGGAGCAAACCCAATCATCGGGAATCTGAAGCACAGAAACTGAGAGCACGGGAAGCAGACGTTCATTCAGGCAGCCCTGGAATGGAACTATCTGGGTTATTCCCTCTTCCCAACTTGTAAATGAACTATCACTGTTTTATGCTCCATCCTGTGAATTTGTATTTTGCTGATTGACGAATGGCTATTCAAGCTACTGCTCAAAGTGATGTGACAGTCGTGATTGCTGTATTTCATGTTCCCTGTACAACCTGTTCTTGCAATGGTGACGTTAGCACAAATGCTAATTTCATCTTCAAGCTCTTGCAAGACAGAGTGTGCAATGTGTTGTAGTACCTAGCACGTGCCTTACTTTTGCACCAGGCTCTCCTGTTTGTCAGTGGCTTCAATGGAATAAGAAGAAAACCTAGCCTTCCACTATTCCCTCCAGAAAAGAGTGTCCTAATTCCCATCTGAAAGACACAATTGACTCTGTTTCCATCATCCTGCCAACCATTATATTCCAGATTTCCCACACATCTACCATCCACTATCCTCCCACCGTCATAGCAGGGATAGGAATCCCCTTGACCTTATCTACCACTCCATGAGCCTCCAGATCCAGCACATCAATCTCCATAATTTTTGCCATCTCCATCGGGATCCTACCATTAAGCACATCTTTCTCCCACCTCTGCTTTCTGGAGGGATCGCTCTATATGTGACTCTCTAGTCCATTCATCCCTCCCCACTAATCTCCTCCTGGAACTTATTCCTGCAAGTGGAACAAGTTCTATACCTATCCCTGCACCTCTTGCCCCACCGCCATTCAGGGCCCCAAACAGTCCTTCCAGGTAAGGCAACACTTTACCTGTAAGTCTGTTGGGGTTGTCTTTTGTATCTGGTGCTGTCAGTGCAGCCTCCCCTATATCAGGGAGACCAGACGCAGATTGGGAGACCACTTTGTCGTGCACCGCGTTTTGTCAATAGCAAAAGGCAAGATCTCTGGTGACCAGCCATTCCAATTCAATTTCCCTTTCCCATTCTGATAAGTCCTTCTCCACTGCCATGATGAAGCCAAACTCAGGTTGAAGGAACAGCACCTCATATTCTGTTTAGGTAGCCTCCAACCCGATGGCATGAAGATTGATATCTCAAATTCCCAGTAATTTCTAACCCTCCCTCCTTCCCTCTTTTTCCACTTCCCATTCTGTCTCCCCTCTTACCCCTTCTCTTCTCCTCTCCTGCCCATCACCTCCTCCCCCTCCCCTTTCTTCCATGGCCCACTGTCCTCTCCTATTATATCCCTTCTTCTTCAGCCCTGTACCTCTTCTGCCTATCCCCTCCCAGCTTCTTAGTTCATACCTGCTCCCTCACCTGCACACATTCCCCCTCAACTGGTCTCACCTATCTCCTGCCAGCTTGTGCTCTATCCTCTCTCTCCACCTTCTGACTTATGCCCCCTCCTTTCCAGTCCCGATGAAGGGCCTCGTTCTGAAACATTGACAGTTCACTTTCTTCCATAGTTGCTGCCTGACTTGCTGAGTTTCTCCTCTAACGTACATGCTGCTCATCGCATTCCAGATGTTGATCACCGCCCTGCAAACTGCCTTTTCCAAAATCTCCCTTCTGTAAAGTGCTATAGGGCCACTTAAAAAAAACTTCAGGCCATCCCAAAAGTTCCTTTCCCCAGGCAGTTAATCTAATCAACCATTCTAGTTAGCTCCTCCCACCCATCTTCATCTATTACCCCTGTTACTGTTCTGCACTTTAAACCACTTCTTATAAATGCTAATTAAATGCTGGTATTTCTGTATTTATGCACATTTTATTGCATTTCCATACTTTAATCTCCAACTTTAATTTTTAAATATATTTTTTTATAATTGTTGAATGTTCTTGTTCTTTCTGTTGAATATCATGACCTGACTAACACACCACAGCAAATTCCTAATATGGGTTAACTGGGTCATCAGAATTCCTAATTCCAGTTAATTGGGCCATCAGTTACTCAGAGCAGACAATTATTTGGAAAATTCTTAAGGAACAAAAACTAATTGAGAAAATAACTGGAATTCCCTTTGTTTATTTGGTACACCTTGCTGCTTAACTGTAGCTGAACAGTTTCTTATTAACGTCAGGCGTGTGCACTTGTGTGGTTGTTAGACACAACACTGTTTAGAGCAAATAGTTTTTAGAAAGTGTCAGTTATGTGTGCTTGTATTCAGAAAACAGTGAATTTTGTCACTGATGGTTGGTGAGAAATAAGCAGCAAGACAATTCAGAACCGTTTTGATCACTGTGGTTTCAAGCATTCAGACTTGGAGATGCCAGAAACAGACCGGAGTGAAAATGAAATGACTATGTAGTTAGAAACCAAAAAGGAATTTGAAGGTATCTGCAATCGTCTTTAATATTACAATGAAAATGAATTTTTGGAGGATGCAATCATTGATAGCAATCTATGCAGGCAGTCCATTATCATCTGCATTGATTTTGTTCATTTACAGTCAATCAAAGGAACACAACAGCGTAAACTGGATAAATTCCTCCATCAATGACAATTAGGAACACAGTTTTATTGTACTGCAGTAGTGTTGATGGTGTTCTAATTTGTTCTGTATTTTATATAAATACATAATTTATTACTCGGTTAAATGCTAGTTTGTCTTTTCATACCTTTTAACTATTTCCATGAAACTCTGGCTTATTGGGGGAGCTGCTTAATTGGACCAAAATATAGTGGTCCTGATGTGTCCCAATTAATTGGAATCTACTACATGTGTCAATGTATATGGCAAATAAAGTTAATCCAAAGTTGTCAAGTCACCATCAGTAGAGAAGTATGAGCAATCCTGTCACAGAGGTAGACTATAACGCTTCTAAGCAGTGTTGGAATAACTCTGCATCACTTCTTCAGTTTATTAACTCTCCTTTATGCTCTCATCTTCCTGTCACTGCTGTGGACCTACGTCTACATCATTATAATGCAGTGAGTAACAAATCGAAATTGACACCCAACTTTCACGTATTGTGAAATGGAAGAGTCAGCTTATTAGAACTAACCTGCTGATGAGTTGTCACTTTCTAGTGTTTGGCTCCCTCCAACTCACCCTTCGTCACCACCCCCCCCCCCCCCCCCCCCCCCACCGCTCCCAAACTTCTCAATCCCATCCCTGTCTGTGCATTTGGGCTAAGAATAAAACGTGCAAATCATTTTCAGTGTGAGAGCCTGATTCAGAGCAAGTTGACGGGTACATTTGTCATAAAGACTCTCTCATTCTGCAATCCAGCTTATGTGCTGGCAGGACACGTGCCCCGAGAAGCTCCAAAAATACTCCAGTACACATAAAAAATTTTAAGTGTTCTAATCTCTTTAGATTTAGGTAAGGCCATGTTGTAGAGTGTGGAACAAGACCATTCAGCCTAGCTCATCTACACTGACTGGTAGGTACAGTTTCAGATCAACCCCATCACCCAGAACTTGGTTCACAGCTTGACTGTACATCAGAAGTTCAATTGTTCACCTTGACACTTAAATGCTGATAATGACTCAGCTTCTACCATTCTCTTGGCTGTACTTTCCAGGTACTCACCAGTCTCTGGGTTTAAAAACATTTCCTACATATTCCCTCTCAGTTTTATCTACTTTCTAATAAGGGCAAAAGTTTCCTGCACTCTCCTTATCTATGTTCCTCATAGTTCTATATCCCTCTGTCATGTCTCCCCTTAACCTCGTCCGTGCCGGGAGAAAAGGCAGAGCTTCTCCAATCTCTCCTCATAACTGAACTGGTCCATCCCTGCAATGACCAAGGTTTGATAAAGACAAATATGAGCTGCCTAATTCTCTATTCAATGCCCCAAACATTGAAAGCCAGTATCCCATGTGCCTTCCTGATCATTTTGTCTATCTGTATTGTCACCTTCAAGGATTATGAACTTGTATTCTATTGTTCAATACTTCCTTAGACCCTACCACAAATCTCTACCTGACATTTTTCAGCTGATTACACCAAAACAGAGAACAATCTGTTACCTAAGACTACTTTCCACACTATCACCAACTCCACCAATCTTTGCATCATCCATGAATTTACTGATCTTGTCTCCCACATCCATATCCCACAGCAACCACCCTGGTCTCATCACATATGAAGCGCCAGTAGCGTGTGCATATTGTTTACTTTTTGACTTGTGTCATAAATGAACCCTGTTATTTGTTAATTTACTTGTGGCAACATCACCTTATGTGTTGTGTGTGAATTAATGTACTGTGTTGGTGTTAGTGCTGGAGAGGGCGTAGTGCAGAGACGATTCACCAGGACATTGCTGGGATGGAGCAGTTCAGTTATGAGGAGAGATTGGAGAAGCTATGCCTTTTTTCCTGGTACCGAGGAGATTAAGAGGAGACGTGACTGTGGGATGTTGTTTTGTTTGACAGTATATTGCATGGAATTGGTTGAAAGACAATAAACTTGAACTTAAACAAGTCATTCACATATATCACAGACAAGGATCCCAGCACCCATCCTTGTGGGACACCACTAATCACACAGAACCAATCACTAGAACAACCCTGTACCATCATCACCTTCTGTCTCCTATCGCCAAGCCTGTTTCATTTAGTTATTTCATGTGATTTATTTTATTTAGAGATATGACACAGAAAAAGCCCTTCAGGCTCAACGAGCCATGCCACCCAACAAACCTATTAACCTAACCACAGGACAACTTACAATGACCAATTAACCTACTAGCCGGTCTTTGGACTGTGGGAGGAAACTGGAGCACCCCGAGAAAACCCACACAGTGACAGAGACTTGGATCTGGTTCGCTAACTTGCCCGAGATCCCATGGACATGGACCTTTTGCACAAGTATCATATCTAGAACCTTGTCAAAGGCTTTACTAATGACCATGTAAGTCTCATCTACTGATATGCCCTCATTGATACACATTGTTTCTTCTTTATAGAATTCAGTCAAATTGGTTAGACAGGATACCTCTTTGCCAAAACTACGTTGACTGTCTCTGCGTAGTCCCTGCTTTCCAAATTATCATTAATCCTCTCACTCAGCATTTTTCCAGTATCTTCCCTGATTGACATTAGGCTCAGATCTATAGGTACCAGGATTTTGCTTGTAGCCTTTCTTGACGAGAGAGACTGCGTTCACTGTCCTCCAGACATCTGATGTATCCTTTTGGGGAAGGAATATACAGTATATGTTCAATGGAGATATTCTACCTATTTATGTAGATTTCTCAATAGTTTGGCATCAAGATTATACTGGATATTTCTTTGCATCTGCAAAAAGGGAACTACACATTGCAATGTATTGGTCATCTCAAAGTTTTTAAAAAATCAAACGTCTTAAGTCTTTTTTCCCCTATCATTTTCTCTGCCATTTGCCTATTCACTTCTTATTGAAGTTGCTTTTATTAGTTGATTTACTATTTTTATGAACTGCTGGCTCCATCTTTATACACGTTGCCCGTCTGTGAGTTTGAATCTGTGGTACTATCTTTTATATTATTGGCTAGCCTACCTCCACATTTCATCTTTCCTCTGCTTATGGGTTTTTTGTTGCCTCTTCTTGTTTTTTAAAAGCTCCCCAATCCTCTAACTTCCCACTAATACTTGCTCTATTATATGCCCTCTGTTTTCCTTTTATGCTGTCTTTGACTTCCCTTGTCAGCCATGGTTGCCTCATCCTCCCTTTAGTATCCTTTTTCAACTTTGGGATGTAACTATCCTGCACCTTCCGAATTGCTTCCGAAACGCCAGCCATTTCTGCTCTGCCATCGTTCCTGTTAGTGTCTTCTTCCAATCAACTTTGGCCAGCTCCTCTTTCATGCCTCCATAATTCCCTTTCTCCACAGTAATACTGATACATCTGACTTCAGCTTTTCCCTCTCAAACTACAGGGTGAATTCTATCATGTTATGATCACAGTCTCCCAAGGGTTCCTTTACCTTAAGCTCACTAACCTAGGATTCACTTTCAATGACTCTTCGTTTCATGGTCTCAATATTTATTGCTTATTTACTTATTATTATTATTTTGCTCTTTCTATTTGTATTTGCAGTTTGCTCTCTCTTGCACTCTGGTTGTCCACCCTGTTGATATAGTCATTCATTGATTCTTTTATGGTGATTGAACTTACTGAGTATGCCCACAAGCATCTGGGTTGGAAATGGAGACATATACTGTATGTATTTTGATAGCAAATTTATTTTGAACTAATTAAATCCATTTCATTACACAACACCCAGTACTGAATTGCCTTTCCTTAGTGGCTCAACCACAAGCTCCCCTAAAAAGGCATATCCTAGGCATTCTACAAAATCCCTCTCCTGGAATCTAGCACCAACCTGATGTTACCAATCTACCTGTATATTGAAATTCCCCATGATAATTCAGACACTGCCCTTTTTACATAGCATTTCTATCTCCCATTGTGACTTGTATCCCACATCCTAGCTACAGTCTCGGAGGCCTGGGTATAACTCCCATCAGGGATTTTACCCTTCCAGTTCCATAACTCTACCCACAAGGATTCTACGTCTTCTAATCCTATGTCACCTCTTTCTAAGGATTTTATTTTTTTTACCAACAGAGCCACCCTAACCCTTCTGCCTACCGGCCTGTCCTTTTAATGCAATGTGTATCCTTGGATGTGAAGCTCAGAATTATTTTGTTCTTTCACCCACGACTTGGTGATGCCCATACCTGACAATCTGTAACTGTGCTACAAGATCATCTACCTTATTCTGTAAACTGTGTGCATGCAAATATAGCACTTTCTGTCCTGCATTCATTGCCCATTTTGATTTTATGTTATGTTTCAACCCATCCCACTGAGAGCAACTTTGCCCTACCCAACCGCCTGTCTTTCCTCACAGTCTCACTACACACTACGTCTACTTATATACCGACTGCCCCTCCTCACCCCTAGCACTCCAGTTCCCATCCCCTTGCCCAGTTAGTTTAAACCCTCTCCAACAGCTCTAGCAAACCTGCCCACAAGGATATTGGTCTCCCTTGGTTCCAGGTGTATCTGTCTTTTTTGTACAGGTCATACCTTCCTCAGAAAAGAACCCAATGATTTAGGAATCAGCAATCTTGCCCACTGCACCAGTTTCTCTCAGCCATGCATTCATCTGCTGAATCAGGCAGCAGTCCAGAGACCTTGGAGGTCCTGCTTTTCAGCTTTATATGTAATTGTCATATTCTGTCATCTGGATCTCCTCCTTTTTGGTAGGAGGTCCAGAAGAGAGAATATAATTCACGGATACCAATATGTACCATGACTTCCAGCTTCTCATCCTCCCCCTTTAGAATGCTGTGCACTTGATCTGAGACATTCCTGATCCTGGCACCTGGGAGGCAACATATCATCTGAGTGTATCTTTCACGTACACAGAATCTCCTGTGTGCTCCTTTAACTATGGAATCCTCTATTACCACTATACATCTCTCCTACTCCTTTACCTTCTGAGCCACAAAGCTAGACTCAGTGACGGAGACCCAGACACTACAACTCCCCCCCCAACCCCCAACAACAACTGTGTCCAATATCCTTTTCCCTCTCCTGACAGTCACCCAGGTACCTGCCTCCTGCAACTTAGGGGTGACTACATCCCTGTATTACTGCCTCATCTGCATGAAGGTCATCAAACTGCAGTTCCAATTCCTCAGCATGGTCTCTAAGGAGCTGCAGTTTGATGCATTTCATGGAGATGTAGTTATCAAGGAGACAGAGGTCTCCCAGAGTACCACTAACCCTGGCTCCATTCTCACTGCACTAGCTATGTACTAATAGACAAAGAAAGAGAGAAAAATTCAAACTAGAAACTTAGAGCCTCCGCCTGCTCTCACCTAAGCCTGTTGAGACAAAGCTTGACCACTCTAACACTGTCCACTCCTACAAAGGCTGCTCCACGTACAGCTCCTTTCATTTTGCTGGCCTTCGGTTCAAATTATAATTTGGTTTATCATTCTTCCTTCAAAAGTGGATAATCACATTTTCCACATTATACTCCATCTGCCAAACTCTTGCCCATTCACATTAACTATATTGCTTTGGAGACTTTGCATCAACCTCACAACTTTCTAAACCTCTTTATATCATCAGCAAACTTAGCTGCTGTACTCTTGGTCTTTTCATCTGTCATTAATTGATTAATTAATAGAAAACAGATTGTCAGCAAAAATGGGTCATTTTTTTTCATTGGCAATCATTAACTAATTTTAAATAGCTGAGACCACAGCACTAATCTCTGTGGCACCCGACTAGTTAATGTTTGCCAGTCCAGAAATGATCTATTTGTCCTCCGTCTATTTTCTGTTAGTTAACCAACTCCTTATCTATGTCAATGTGTTACTAACCACCCTATGTGCCCCTATATTATGCAGTAACCTTGATGGACATCAATTTTTCAACTACCTTTTGGAAATCGAAATAAAACATATCCACTGTTCCATTTTATAGTCCTTGTGTGGTACAAGTTAAATAATTATAACAAATTTGTCTAACACTATTTCCCTTTCATGAAACCACACTGTCTCTATGATAGTATTAATATCTTCCATATGTCATATCATTACCCTATTAATAATAGCTTTCAGCATTTTCCTCAGAGACAAATGTCAAGTAAAAAATTGGCCTACAAATTCCTGCATAATGTTTCCCTCATTACATGAATAGATGAGTTATATTTGCAATGTTCAAAGACCACTCCCAAATTCAAAACTTTTGTTAAATTGTGATGCTTTTACTATATCTGTACCCACTTTTTTAAGTTCTTAGAACATAGGTTGGGGTACTTTTGGCCATTGGCTTCATTAGGTTATCTAGTGCTTGACATCAAATTCCAACCAGGAGTTCCCATTGTTGATAAGTGTCATGCTGCTCTTTGTGTTACTGAGTGAACTGAGATAGGAGTGATCACATTTAGAATGAAAAGAACCAGATAATTTTGGAGCAATGTACTATAATTTCTGGAGATTTCAATCTGCTGATTTCAACATGAAATAAGAAGATTTCTTGTCTGGACCAGAGAGCGGGGAATGAGCCAGTGTACGGATATTGCTGGAGCGGACTTGGAGGCAATTCCGTGCAGTAGAACCAATGCGAGATGAGGTGGAGCCTGGGCCCAAGGGTGAGGAATGACCTGAGGTCTGGACGACTTAAGTGTCAGGCCAGATTGAAAAGGTCAGGGTTTTGGGGTTGGAGGAGAGGACCAGCTTGCTGCTCTGTGAGGTTTACTCATCTCTGCACTGAACTACAGCTTGCTGCTCCACAGTTTACCGCCCTGGACTCACACTCAGCATGTACGTTCAATTGTGAAGAGTGCACCGCAGCACCTCTCTTTTCTTAGGAGTCTGCGCAGATTTGACATGACATCTAAAACTTTGACAAACTTCTATAGATGTGTAGTGGCGAGTGTATTAACTGGCTGTATCACGTCCTGGTATGAAAACACCAATGCCTTTGAACAGAAAATCCTACAAAAGGTACTAGATTCAGCCCAGTATATCGCAGGCACAGCCCTCCCAACCACTGAGCACATCTACATTAAACGCCATCGTAGGAAAGCAGCATCCATCATTAAAGATCCCCAATACGCAGGTCATGCTCTCTTTTCGCTGCTGCCATCAGGTAGAAAGTATAAGAGCCTCAGGATTCACAGCACCAGGTTCAAGAACATTTACCACCTCTCAACCATCAGGCTCTTGAATAAAAGGGGGTAACTATACTCATGCCCCATTATTGAAATGTTTCTACAACCAATGTTCTCACTTAACGATTCTTTATCTTGTTATCTTCATTTTCGCGTTATTTATTGCTATTTATTTATATTTGCATTTGCACAGTTGTCTTCTGCACTCTGGTTGATCATTCATTGATCCCGATTATAATTACTATTCTATAGATTTGTTGAGTATCCTTGCAGCAAAACAAATCTCAGGGTTGCATATGGTGACATATGTACTTGATAATAAAATTTACTTAGTCTTGGTCTTACTCGTCCCTGTACTGAGCTGAGGTTGTGGCTTGCAACTAATGAGCTGCTGAATCTGCCAGGGTGTGACCGCTCTTTCGTGAATTCATTTCTGAGTGCTATTTGCTTACTTTTACTGTTGATCCGGTTTGTTTTACTGCTCTCTGCACACTGGGTGTTTGATTTTTTTTATGGGTCCTATTGGGTTTCTTTGTTTTGTGGCTGCCTGTAAGGAGACAAATCTCAAGGCTGTATAAAGTGTACATACTTTGATAATAAAAATACTTTGAACTTTGAAAACTACTTATTCAACCGTATTGAACAATTCAATTAAGTTTTGTTATTGTGAAATAATGTTTCTAGAAAAGCTGAATGCATGTTTTGCCAAAAAACTATAAAAATGCAGAGATTCAATCTATTATTGGAGAAGTAAAATCAATTTCCTTCTGTAATTCTAACCATGGCTTTAACTAAATTACTGACTACAGGAATCTTATAGATTCTTTCCTTCTTTAAGGAGCTTTTTCTGTAATCAGAACAAGAGTTTATCCAAGTGAACTGACAGCTTCAACATAAATTAAATTATCATCATATTTATATATCTTTAAAAAGATGGTCTTTTTAAAGATACATATATAAGATGTTAAACCACAAGTATTAAGTTGACTAACTGAGACCAAAGGTGGTTGTCTTGTTGTTGCTTTAAAATACACTATTAAATTTTCATTTGGGAATGGTAGCATTTTTGACATTATTAAAATGAACATTCAAGGAATATTTAATACTGGATGTAATGTTATGTTCTTCATAATTATGTAAATTATATTCTATTCCAGTGCAAAGTATCTTTGATAGTCTTTATATTTCATTAACATTGATCACTACCCATGGCATGGCCTACAGAGAGGGGGCGAAAGTGTTTAATGCCTGATGCCAGTCAAATAATCTCTTCCTCAATGTCAAACAAACAAAGGAGATGGTTACCAACGTTAGGACAACTGACAGCCCTCTTTACATCAGCGGCACAGCAGTGGAAACTGCAAGCAGTTTCAAACTCCTGGGAGTGCCCATCTCACACAAGCTCTCATGGCTGCAGAACACATCCTACATAATCAGGAAGGCTCAGCAACACCCCTACAGGCTGAAGGGAGCTGGACTATGCACATCAGTACTCAGGACCTTCTACGGATATGCAGTAGAGAGCATCCTAACATGCTGCTCCACTGCATAGAGTGGAGCCTGCACTACAGCACACAGGATGGCTCTACAACAGGTAGTTAAAACTTCCCAATGCATCACTGGCACCAGCCTACCCACCATCAAGGACATACATATGGAAAGGTGCTGGAGAAAGGCCAGAAAAATCGTAAAGGATCTGACCCACCCCGCTCATGGACTGTTCATCCCACTCCCATCAGGGGTGAAGCTACATAACATCCACGTCAGGACCACCAGTCTCAAAACCAGTTACTATCCCCAAGCAGTAAGGCTGATCAACACCTCCACCCATGAACCCAGCCCTCCACCACTGCCTTATCATTTCCTGTCAGGGTCACTTTATGTATAGACACTCCTGTACCTAGCGTCACCTTGTATACATACAATAAATCCTATGTATATAAGCTATCTTATATATTTATATTTACTGTTTTTTATTATTGTGTTCTTTACCTTATTATGTTTTTTGGTGCTGCATCAGATACGGAGTAACAATTATTGCTTTCTCCTTTACGCTTGTGTACTGGAAATGATCCTCCAAGAGAACCATCACCTTGTCGTGGTTTGGAGGCTTGTGTGCCTCAATGACCCGGAGAGCTGTGTTGGCTGGAGTCAGGGCCCTGTGCTTCGACTCTTGGTAGGGTAGAGGCCAAACTAAGTGTCATCCTCTGGTCCTCCAGGTCTGTGGGTTCAGATCAGGGCTAACAACGCTGACTGGTAAAGCAAAACTGTTACGGAAACAGCAATGAAGCATTTTTCTATATCGGTGTGCGACGGTATTCCTGAGTCTCCACTCTGGACTTGCAAGGCTGGCAGTAGTGAAAAGTAGTGATGCTACAGACATGATGAAGGGAGGCCTGAACTCTGCCAGAGATGGAGGACCTTTGTTACTGGAGGACCTTCCTATTTAATATCATTTCCAGTACTTACTGCCCGTTATGCCAGGCAGTAAATATCGGAAATAACATTATACAATCTTGAACCTTGAATCTTGAATTTACTATTTCAGCTTTTTCAATGTGCTTCCTCGGGTAATGTTAAGAAGCCACAGTGTATTATAATTGCAATTTAGCAGTGAAACAAACCCAAATTCTGTGACTTAACTGCCAACGGCAATATCTGATTTTACTTTCGTACTTTAAGCTGTAAATCAATCTCCTTCTGTTGTCAATTCATTGAGCCACTCAGTATAAGAAAACCCTCTGATCTACACCATTTTCTTTGCACTGTGCTCTCCATTCTCAGTCTATATACGTTGAAGTATCCTTCGGCTAAATGGGTAAGAGTTCTAAGGAGCTGGCTCTGGTCTGCACTGTTCAGTGATTCTACTGTATTTCAATATGGTCAGGATGGAATCATTCTTCACAGCTTTATTGGCATCTTGTCTTCATCAAGTTCCTGAGCTGCTCTTCAACCCAATACAGATGTGCCAACTAGAGCTAGGTAACCTTGCTATAACCTTGTATCCTTAATCTGATTTCCCCCTCCACATTGGGCTCATTGCTGTCAAAGCACTGGTAGTAGAAGGTCCAGGAGAATTTAACACATGCAGCTCATCTACATCAATCAGTTCTGCCCATTATCCTGATCAATCTTAAATTGACTAGGCAGAAAAATAGTTTGGCATGGGCTAGATGGGCCAAAAGGTGTGTTTCTGTACTGTACTGCTTTGGACTCCCTAATTCTCTCCTATTTTGAATCTATAATCTTCAACATTACAATGATCTCAGAATCTCATCTTTGCTGTGTGCATTCCTCTCCAAGCAGCACCTGAGTTTGCCTGATTCTTTATGTACAAAAGCTACATGTTCGTTAGGCTAAGAAAATGGAAATAGGAGTTAATGGTGGAGTTGAAATAAAAAGTTATTGTTGATGGTGTTGTCTGACTGCAGTTCGCTGTTCCATGGCCAAGAATTATTCAGCCCTCGCAACACATACTTGGTGTTTGGTGACCTTGGTTCTACTATGATCAAAGAAAGCTTGAGATAAGTTCAACATATTTCTAGTCTGATATACCTAATTAAATACAATATGAAGACAGATTTAAGTTTCTTTCTGCGTTTCTGTCAAGAGATTAAATACCAAAGGAAATGATTGAAACATGGGCCTCTGGCATTATTTCTGTCAGGTATATACATAAAAACTGTGCAGTTTAACCTTTGCAACCTGCTTGCTCACAGACAGGCAGGTTACAATATTGTCTTTATCTCAATAGGTTGGTTAAGAAAGTGACAGAAAGCCACATGTCTTATGTTTGACAGCTTTATGTTGGTTATTTTGCAGATGGTATAAAGTAATTCAGGCAGTAAACCAAATGAATCCTTTGTTCTTTGAGTCTTTGAAAACCACAAAGCTCTAAAGAATTCTTGATCCTCAAAGAATTAAATAGCTTCAAAGTTGTAGATTAACAATGATTGGCATTATGAATGCTTGCTAAGAAGGGGTAGCAATTGACTGTATTAAGTATGTAAGTTAGATATTAAATTTATTTCAGATTCTTCTAGGCCATGTAATTGGCACTGATGCATATCAAATTTCAGCAAGACCACAACATCAAAAGAGGCCATTATGCACAATTGTTTATTTTCCACAAGATCTTTCTCTCACCATATATTCTTTCAGTACCTCCTTAAGTTTTCCTGCTCAAATCTTTATCAAACTTCCTTTTAAATGTATCTTAACTATATGCCTCAGTTAGCACTCACATTGCACATCCTAAATGCAATATCAATGTTCTTAATAATTGGATTTATGATTTCTACTTATTGAATTCCCACAAGCAGAAGCATTTTCTCCATATTTATCCTACCAAGCCCTTAAAGACCGCTAACAAGCCACTGGAGCAAAGAATGTGTTTCAATTTCGCTTTTTATCTTCCTGGCACTAATACCAGGCTTGTGAATTATTTTACACCTTCTCCAATATCTCTTTATGACATGAGACAGAAAGCTGTGCAAAAATTATTCAAGTGTGGTCCAACCAAGATCCAATACCTGTCAAACATTACAACTTTGGGACTCTCTGCATTATGTATTTGCAAGTGTGATCAGGTTTGATTTAATTGGAGTTTATTTACTGTCTTGATTTAAAATTGTGATGGAAACAGGTGGGAAGCTATTCTGAGCAACACCCCCACTGTGAGGAACCCCATTGTGAAAGTAAGCTGAGTGTGCGCAGCGCTGCAAAGCAATGAGTTTGCTCTGTCTCTAGGCCGAACACAAGCAGCCAACGTGAACTGCTCAAATGTGGACGAGAAATGTGCAGGAGCTCCTATTAACAGGAGCTCAGCAGGCCAGGCAGCGTCTATGGAAAAGAGTACAGTTGCCACCTTGGCCTGAAACGTCGACTGTACTCTTTTCCATTGATGCTGCCTGGCCTGCTGAGTTCCTCCAGCATTTTGTGTGTGTTGCTTGGATTTCCAGCATCTGCAGATTTTCTCTTGTTTAGGAAGCTATTCTGACCCAGTCAACTGGAAACCAAAGTTATTTTAACCAGGTAACAAGAGCTTGATATCTAAAGCTGGCTGTCGGAAGTCTCCTTGGGATTAACTAAAGGCGACATTGCAAATTATTATTCATTTTGATGCATACTGACTTCATCTTATCCAACATGATCCCTGTTGTAAATCATTGATATTAGAAATTCAACAGAACAGGAAATCTTTCATTTGTTTTCAGATTACACATTTTGAGGATGCGACTAAACACACTGATGAAGGAAGAGTAGTAGATGTAGTCTATATGGATTTCAGCAAGGCATTTGATAAAGTACCCTATGGAAGGCTTATTGAGAAAATAAAGAGGCATGGGACCCAAGGGTTCATTGTTTTGTGGATCTAGAACTGGCTTGCCCACAGAAGGCAAAGGGTGGTTGTAGACGGGTCATACGGGTTGAATCTGTGAGGTAATGTTGCAGCTATATAGGACCCTGGTCAGACCCCACTTGGAGTACTGTGCTCAGTTCTGGTCGCCTCACTACAGGAAGGATGTGGAAGCCATAGAAAGGGTGCAGAGGAGATTTACAAGAATGTTGCCTGGATTGGGGAGCATGCCTTATGAGAATAGGTTGAGTGAACTCTGCCTTTTCTCCTTGAAGTGATGGAGGATGAGAGGTGACCTGATAATAGGTATATTAGATGATGAGAGGCATTGATCATGTGGACACTCAGATGCTTTCAATGAGACAGGGAAAGGATGGTAGGGTACAGGAACCGTGGTGTACAAAGGCTAATCAAGAAGAAAAGAAAAGCTTACAAAAGGTTCAAAAAAACTAGGTAATGATAGAGATCTGGAAATTATAAGGCTAGCAGGGGAGCTTAAGAATGAAATTAGGAGAGACATGAGAAGGCCTTGGCAAGTAGGATTAAAGAAACCCGAAGGCATTCTATAAGTACTGTATGTGAAGAGCAAGAAGATAAGACGTGAGAGAGTACTCGCATCATCAATGGGGACGGGACAGGTTCCGGAGGATTGGAGGGTTGCAGGTGTTGTTCCCTTATTCAAGAAAGGAAGTAGAAATAGCCCAGGAAATTATAGACCAATGAGTCCTACTTCAGAGGTTGGTAAATTGATGGAGAAGATCCTGAGAGGCTGGATTTATGAACATTTGGAGAGGCATAATATGATGAGGAATAGTCATCATGGCTTTGTCAAAGGCAGATCATGCCTTACGAGCCTGATTGAATTTTTTTGAGGATGTGACTAAACACATTGATGAAGGTAGAGCAGTAGAAGTAGTGTATATGGATTTCAGCAAGGCATTTGACAAGATACCCCATGCAAGGCTTATTCAGAAAGTAAGGAGGCATAGGATCCAATGGGATCTTGCTTTGTGTATCCAGAATTGACTTGCTCACAGAAGGCAAAGAGTGGCTGTAGACGGGTCATATACTGCATGGAGATCGGTGACCAGTGGAGTGCCTCAGGGACTCCTACTCTTCGCGATTTTTATAAATGACCTGGATGAAGAAATGGAGGGATAGGTTAGTAACTTTGCTGATGACACAAAGGTTGGGGGCGTTGTGGATAGTGTGGAGGGCTGTCAGAGGTTACAGTGGGACATTGATAGGATACAAAACTGGGCTAAGAAGTGGCAGATGGAGTTCAACCCAGATAAGCGTGAGGTGGTTCATTTTTGTAGGTCAAATACGATGGCAGAATATAGTATTAATGGTAAGACTCTTGGCAGTGTGGAGGATCAGAGAGATCTTGGGGTCCGAGTCCACAGAACACTCAAAGCTGCTGTGCAGGTTGACTCTGTGGTTAAGAAGGCATACAGTGCATTGGCCTTCATCAACCATGGGATTGAGTTTAAGAGCTGAGAGGTAATGTTACAGCTATATAGGACCCTGGTCAGACCCCACTTGGAGTACTGTGCTCAGTTCTGGTTGCCTCACTACAGGAAGGATGTGGAAGCCATAGAAAGGGTGCAGAGAAGATTTACAAGGATGTTGCCTGGATTGGGGAGCATGCCTTATGAGAATAGGTTGAGTGACCTTGGCCTTTTCTCCTTGGAGCGACGGAGGATGAGAGGTGACCTGATAGAGGTGTATAAGTTGATGAGAGGCATTGATTGTGTGGATAGTCAGAGGCTTTTTCCCAGGGCTGCCACAAGAGGACACAGGTTTAAGGTGCTGGGGAGTAGGTACAGAGGAGATGTTGGGTTAAGTTTTTTACTCAGAGAGTGGTGTGCACGTGGAATGGGCTGCCGGCAACCGTGGTGAAGGCCAACTCACAGGTGAAGTGTCACCTCACCTGGAAGGACTGATCTCCCTCCTGGCGGAACAAGTGCTACACCTGCCCTTACACTTCCTCCCTCACCACCACTCAGGGCCCCAGACAGTCCTTCCAGGTGAGGCGATACTTCACCTGTGAGTCGGCTGGTATGGTAGACTATTTCCGGTGCTCCCGGTGTGGCCTTTTATATATTGGTGAGACCCGATGCAGACTGGGAGACCATTTCGCTGGACACCTGTGCTCTGTCCGCCAGAGAAAGCAGGATCTCCCAGTGGCCACACATTTTAATTCCACGTCCCATTCCCATTCTGATATGACTATCCATGGCCTCCTCTACTGTCAAGATGAAGCCACACTCAGGTTGAAGGAACTTCACCTTATATACCATCTGGGTAGCCTCTAACCTGATGGCATGAACTTTGACTTCTCTAACTTCTGTTAATGCCCCCCCTCCCTTTCTTACCCCATCCCTAATATATTTAGTTTTTTTCCCCCTCCCCTTTTTTTTCTCTCTCTCTGCCCATCACTCTGCCTGTTCTCCATCTCCCCCTGGTGCTCCCCTCCCCTTTTCTTTCTCCCTAGGCCTCCCGTCCCATGATCTTTTCCCTCCTCCAGCTCTGTATCCCTTTTGCCAATCACCTTACCGGCTCTCAACTTCACCCCACTCCCTCCGGTCTTCTCCTATCATTTCGCATTTCCCCCTCCCCCTCCTACTTTCAAGTCTCTTACTATCTTTCCTTTCAGTTAGTCCTGATGAAGGGTCTCAGCTCGAAACATTGACATTGTCTCTTTAATTTCTAAAATGTTTGTGTTAAAGAAAATGACAACTTACTTGTTGACAAGCCTTGAAAGGATCTACCACACGCAAGGTTTTCCATGGAATCATAGTATAAATATCCTGATCTGAAAGCCACACTGGTATTCGATAATTCCACATTTCTGCAGCAGGTTTGACTGAAGAAGACCTGAGAATATTTAGATGTCACTGTCCCTGGTCTCAAAACAAATTAACGTTTGATCATCATTCCCACAAATAGCACTGGGCCAACTGTGTATTCATGTGTAATTTTGTTATGTTATGGCACCTTGGGGGAAATAGAATGCAGTCTTGTTATATTAACATCTTCAAACACCAGTGCTTCAAGAAAATGGCATCTATCATCTTGGACCCTCACCATCCAGGACATGGCCACCTCTTAAAGGCAACATTACAGAGGAGGTACAGGAGACTGAATTACCACACTCAACATTTTAGTAACAACTGCTTTCCCTCTGCCTTCAGATTCCTGAAGACTTCCTCCTTTTTCTTCTTTTGTACTATTTACTTATTATAATTTTTATGTCTTGCTCTGTACTGCTACAGCAAAGCAACACAACACATATCAGTGATAATAAACCTGATTCTGATTTTGGATTGTGGTGGATAGAAGGTTAGTCCATATTCCCATGTGTTGATAAAGATATTGAATATCTTACAACTACCTGTGTTGGCCCTTGTAAATGCTCAGTTCTTTTATGTGACCTTTTCACTTTACTTTTAGCACTTTTATCATAAGGATCCATTTTTAAACTGCATCATACAAAAGTTTACAAGTAATCATCATGCAGGAGCTGACAAAGTATTAAATAATTTATGACAATAGCATTTTTAATTGAGTAAATAACCTGCATGCTCATTTTTCTGAAAGCTAATGAGATTATTCATCTTTTATGTTAATATTTGACCTTCCTTTATGGTACATGCTAGCAACTAATCTCTCTCCTTCTCCCTCCCCCTTTCTCTTCTCCCCTTTCTCCCCCCCCCCTTTCTCTCCCTCTTTATCTCCCTCTTCCTCTCCTCCTCCCCTTCTCTCTCTCTCTCTCTTTCTCTCTCTCCCCCTCCCCTGAAACCTGATTGTATAATGTAACTAGTGAGATGCCAAAATCGATACCTTGGAAGCCCTACGTTTTTTTTGATGCGTGTGGTTCAGTATCAGTGAAGCTGCACTGATAAGGATGTTGGTACCAAGGAATTTGTGGTCATCTCTGTGGTGAGAAGATTCTAGATCAGTTCAGTAATTGCTTCAGTCGTTTCAGGATGCCTGCTTTTAGTGACTAATGAATTCCCCAGCGGGGTGCAGTTGTCGTCCAGTTGATCTCCATTTCCAGATAAAGAACCAATGTATTTAAAAAAGGAAATGCAAAAATGATGGTTTTGACTACTTTGGAAAACAAAATGGGAGAATTCTTAAAATGCCATGATACTTTGCTGAATAGTAATTTACTGCTGGCAAAGGCTAAATTGCAATTATTTGAAGTGCAGACATGCTTTACAGAATTGCAACAAATTTTCACAAACTTTCGTACAGGCAGAAGTAGTTCAGCAGTTTAGAAATATTGCTGGTGTATTGCATATAAAGATCCATACCATAAAAATCATTAACTTATCTTTTCTACGGTATATGAATTTCTGTTAATTATTATGACTTCTCAATGATCTATAGTTTGCTATAAATTCTGGTTGTGTAGGGAGCAGCAAAACATAACACAAATCTGCCTGCAGTGAACTATTAAATCGTGCGAGATAACTGCCAGTCTTGTGGATCTGTATTCAGTAGTTAACTGCATTTGAAAGTACTTGATGTCCTTGAAATGTTACATGCATGCTAAATTTGTAGATTATTGCTGAATGCTCAGGTAAGTCTCCTAAAGAATTTTATATCTAAGCCAAACCAGGATTTGGAAATCACCAAGTATAACATACAGTATTCTGTATACTCTAACACATCACAAAGAGTAATCCCCTCCAAAATGAGCTGTAGTTGAATTGGGGATCATTACATCACTCAGTTCAATAAGAGTTTGGATGCCAGCTCTTGCCCCTCATTGACTCAAGCAGATCAATTACTCATATCTTTTCAATTCAATTCAATTCACTTCAGTTTCTGTGAGGAACTTTGTTCGTGCAGTGGTAGGGAAAGCATCAGAGAGCTTGAGATACACAACATCACACTACATAAATTAAACACAATGTAGCTTGCTACTTGCCTCTTAAGCAGTCCATTGGGATCAACAGTAATTTGCATTCACTCCAGTTCCGTCGGTTTCAAAGTGTCCAAATTGGCCTGAGTTACAGGTGTGGCAGTGGGCACCTGATATGGTGGGTGGAGTTGCTAGAATTGTTCATTCCTTCTATATTTTTTGATGGGTCTTTGCATTTTTTTGCTAGAATCTTACTTCCCTAACCTGCACTGAGATTAGCATGTGACCATTTAGCAGATGTAGAATACAAATAAATTTCTGAGGGAAGATGAATTTGAGAATGATTCTCAAATTACTCAAAGCACATTGATGCCATGCTCTGCATTTCTTTTAGGTGATGAAGGTCATGCCCGTTGTGCATCAGATGAATGGAATCCACATCTTGATTTGGAAGCAGCTCTTTAGCTATAGGGAGGAGATGGCCAAAAGAGAGATCCTGGAGAAGGCCGAGAGAGATCCTGGAGAAGGCCGAGAAAGATCCTGGAGGTGGCTTTTCCAGTGACAAACGATGAGGAAGCCCTATTGTAAATGAATTTGCTCGTTTCTTGAAGATGGTCACAATTACGTTATATCTGAATTTCATTAGCATGTCATCCTCCTCCCTGACATGGGGAATAAGGTTGTGAATTGGTTTGTTGTCTTTCTTTTTGCCAAATCTTAAAAGTTAAAGGACACTATCCACTCCAGAGGCCTTGTTTTCCAATTGCACTTACAAATTCCTGTTCAGGATGGTGGTGAGACTGGAATTGGTATTGTGCTGTGGGATGGAGTCAAGGATATTCATGTCATGGACAGAGGCACAGTTGAACAGTTATGTCGTATACTCTGTCCACATGTCCTGAATGCTGTATTCCTTTTTGGTAAATCTTTGGTGTCTCGTCCATAAAAAGTCTTGACTGTGTTGAAGAACCAAAGCATTCATTGTTATTAGCTACCTACCAGGTTTCCTACTCTCTTTCTGCACACCATCATGAGTACTTTTATTTTGTTGGACTTTGTAAATGGACTTCAACTGCACACAGCTTTAATTTTTCCCAACTTAAGGCACAATGGAGATTCTATTCCAGGTTTATTAGCTCTGGTTCTACAGATCACCCTCCTTAAATCAATTATTGTGTTTTCTGGTGGAGAGTCTAAACGTGTGATCTTATGTTGTCTCTTCCTCTACAGTCCTCTGTCTGTATGGTGTAATCTCTTTTTTCTGCACAATCCCCTGCAATCCCTAGTTGCAGCCTTCCGTCTCTCGGTCTAGTGGCTGCTATGTGGGAATTTGACTTAATAAAATGAAAATTAAAGAGTTTTATAGGTACTCACCCTCCCAGTGATTCAGTGTTCCCTACCTGCTGATGTATTCTCACTGTCTCACAATACACATCTGGAGAAGAAGGATGCTTAAGTGAGAATGCTGTTCTTGGACTACAGTTCAGAATTCAACACCATAGTTCCATCCAGGCTCGACAAGAAGCTCAGAGACTTCGGCCTTCACCCTGTCTGTGCAGCTGGATCCTGGACTTCCGGTCAGATCGCCGGCAGGTGGTAAGAGTGGGCTCCCTCACCTCCAACCCTCTGACTTTCAATACAGGAGCCCTTCAGGACTGTGTACCGAGTCCCCTCCTTTACTCCCTGTATACCCATGATTGTTCCGCCACCCACAGCTCTAATCTGCTAATTAAATCTGCCGACAACACTACATTGATTGGCCTCATCTCAAACAATAACGAGGTGGCCTACAGGGAAGAAGTCATCTCTCTGACACAGTGGTGTCAAGAAAACAACCTCTGCCTCAATGTCACAAAAACAAAGGAGCTGGTTGTGGATTACAGGAGGAATGGAGACGGGCTAACCCCTATTGACAGCAATGGATCTGGGGTTGAGAGGGTGAACAGCTTTAGGTTCCTCAGCAGCCACATCACTGAGGACCTCACGTGGTCTGTACACACCAGCTGTTTGGTGAAAAAGGCACAACAGCGCCTCTTTCACCTTAGATGGTTGAGGAAATTTGGTGTGGGCCCCAAAATCCTAAGAACTTTCTACAGGAGCACAATTGAGAACATCCTGAACTGTACCTCCCTTAAATGCAGGGTTCTGCAGAGAGTGGTGCAGACAGCCCAGCACATATGTAGATGTGAACTTCCCATGATTCAAGACATTTACAAAGACAGGTGTGTAAAAAGGGCCTAAAGGATCATTGGGGACCCAAGTCACTCCAAACACAATCTATCCCAGCTGCTACCATCCGGGAAGCAGTACTGCAGCATAAAAGCCAGGACCAACAGGATCCGGGACAGCTTCTTCCACCAGGCCATCAGACTGTTGAACTCATGCTAATCTGAGTGTACTCTATATTACATTGACTGTTCTATTTATTATAAATTATTATAAATGACTATGATTGCACACGGCACACTTAGGTGGAGACGTAACATAAAGATTTTTACTCCTCGTGTGTGAAGGATGTAAGAAATAAATTCAATTGAATTCAACTGTTGGTAGGAAATTAAAAACTTAAAAGTCTGAAATGGATTATTAATAGAAGCAGTTTGGGGGTCGGGTAGGTAACACAGGTGTTCACAGGTGCAAATCGCTCAGTTGAATATATAATGTAAATGATGCCTTCTTAAAAATTTTTTTTGCTTTTGTTCGAAGTCAGCCAGGTTTTCCAGACCATTGAGATACCAGGCAGGTGATTGATGGGATCCTTTACTTCTGGCTGGGCGGAGCCACGTTGTTCCTTGTAGGGCCAGTAATCAATCCAATAAAATCATGCCCACCACAATTCACCTGCTCTCCACTCCTCCCACCACATTTGCACCCTGAAATGTGCTTGTCCCTTGTCTATCCCATGCCTCCTGTCACATGACTAGTTAGGCAGCTGGACAGTTACATTTATGAAAATTCTGAACTTTTAAGTAATTGGCCTGAAAGCAGCTCAAACTACAACACCCTCAACTTGCATACTTTTCAACTCTGAGCACAAGTTGTTCCAGTTGTTTTTGTTGATTCTAATTGGAAAGAACTGTTTTGATCCGGACACAATTAAAAAGATTTTGCCTACACTTAGACTATGAATCCTGGGGACAGGATAACCCATCCAGACTGTAGATGTACTGTTCCTATTGTTCCCAGTCTTTCTTGCCTCATTATCTTACAGAAATTAGAGATGGGTGTCTATGTTTTGTTCATCAGTCTTGACATAAAATATTCAGAAAATTTAGATTGTTATTTTGTTGTTTCAAAATATTTCGTAAGCCAGGCATTAACAAGCAGGTTTTGAACATTGCAGGGGATAACAAGGGATGATGAAGCAGAGACAGGAAAAAATGAGTTAATATGGAAATCAGCTGCTACCTAATTGACTTGCAGAACAGACTTGAAGTGTTAAAGGGCCTCCAGTTTCTACTGTCCCTTTGTTCCAGTCTCACTATAAATAATTCAGCATTTAACTTTATTCTCAATGATATAATTTGACAGTAAGGTTTTTATTTAACCTTGTTGGTTGGTCCATGCCATTTACAAGAGTAAAAATGCTTTGATAGATACTGTATGTTAATACATTAAGTTGCAAATTCCATTTGATTAAAATTGCAAAATTCACAGAACACTATGAGAGGAGCAAACTGATTGCATAAATTGTAACAATCTGTTCATTGTTGAAAATTGACAGAATGAATACTATATTGTATTATATTTAGAGCAACTTGAAATTATTACAATCATTTAACAGTTACTAACTAAAATATATAAGTTGCTGGTTATGTTCATGGCAATGACATCCTATTCAAAATTAAACAGTGCCATTCATTCTTGGAGGAAGCATATCATAAACACAAGAAAATCTGCAGATGCTGGAAATCCAAAGCAACACACACACAGCAGGTCAAGCAGCATCTATAGAAATAAACTGTCAACGTTTTGGGCCGAGACCCTTCTTCCGGACTTCTTTGAGGTAGGATGTAAACTGGGCAGAATACCTGTTATTGGGAAAAGTGGAGAGCAGGGCATTTTAATTTGTTGGGCCTGGATTTATTTAGATAGTAGGAATGGAATTGGTCACCTTGCTAACTTGATAGGTGTTGGGAATGGTGGGAGACATTCAGAACACAGCCTCTTTGACTAAATTAGAATTTGTGGGAGTATCCACTGCTAATGATCAAGTTCCTCCAGTTAGGCAGAACTGAAGATGTCCTGCATGATTAAGATTGAAATGATTTCTTTTTCTTCTCAGCTCTGCACAAAAGTAATCAGAGCCCTTATTGCTCTTATGACCCCACCCCCTCAATAATTTTTACTCTGCCCCCAGCTACTGGTTGGTGTTGACCTAAAATGCCAGGCTCTAGGAGTCTGCCTTGAGCTGGTGCCACATTAACCTGGTACTAGCACTGCAGTTCCCAATCAAGTGAGGAGGATACATTGGCTCCAGGGAACACCAGTACCTTGCAGATTCTGTGGGACCCTTGGACTCAGGGCAAAGATTCACAGCTGGGTCCCAACATAGCAGTATTGCAGGTTTTGTAAAATATTAAAAATAAACTTCATTCATTAAAATATGTGCAAGAGATACAAAAACAGTTTATGTCTTGCTCTGCACTCAGAGCTATTCAGTGCAATATTGGGCCCACATATTTGTAGTGTTAACACGTTCTATGTACTGGACGCCATTGCTGCTCCAATGGCCCTTCCAGATGATACAATCTTCAAGTACTTTGAGGGGTTGTTCGCCAGGGCTTAGCCCCTCAATGTCTCATGGCAGAAAGAACTTAGACTGCAATCTTTTTGCCCAGAAAGCTACGTTGGCAGCACCAAGGTTCAGTGTGTCCTTAGCACATTCTCCTGCAGCCTGGAATGTGACAGGTGGCAACATCCCTTTGTGAACGTCACTCCTCATTTACGGGAAAAGCAGCAAGCTTTGTGAAGACCAATGTGCACCTTCCACTGGCTCGATGAAGAAGTGACAGGTCTCCATTTGTAGAGTACCTGTTCCATTAGGATCCCTGATTCAGGGATTGCATCATAAGCTCAGATGAGTTAATGCAAGTTTAGCTCACTTACATAAGTTAGGGCTAATAATTTCGATGAAATGTTAATACATGGCTGTACTTTAGCTTCTTACACATTATTTTTTTGGTTATTTAAATTTTAATTTTTTTATACATCTTGAGTGTTACTGGATTTTTTATAAATATCAAAGACATTTGTGTATATTCATTGGCTAAGAGGTATTTGCAGCTTTTGCATCCGCTACCTGTAGGAGCTGGGGCTGACGGTTTGGGTGGTGTGTGGTACAGTGGCTGAGCTACAGTTGGACGCCCAAGGGGTCATGCCAGGTCAAGGGTCATGCAGCCAGCAATTTTAGAACAAGGAAAAATCTGTCCAAAATTTAATTGGGGGGGGGGGAATGTTTGGGCATGTACATATCTCCCCACTGTGTGGTTTTGACTGTATGACCAAGTTTATGGTAAACTTGGTAATCTGTCATATGAAATGCTGGTTGAAAACGTCAAAGTCAAATGTGTCTGATTAGAAATTCCTGAGTAAATGTCAGGCATTGGATCATTTTACACATCATGACTTTTGTATATCAGTCAGGCTTGACTGCTTTTTCTGTGTAAATACTGTATGGAAGAGATGTAAAAAATAAGAATTACTGGCAGGGACAGTGTGACCCAGTGAGCCTCCAGTTCACTCCATAATCCCATATAAAGGATTTATAATTGTCTTAGCACAGGCTGTCTGAACATGCACATTTTTGTTAAATCGTGGTGGCAACAGTCATTTCATTGGTAACTCAAATATGAATGAAACTTTAAAACTACTTATTATTTTCTATGGGAGTTGCTGGGGCTGGGAACATGCTGTCAGTCTGGGTATGAAATGTTAACCTCAGGTGATCCAAGATCAACTCTCGCACAGGCGGGCATACCAGGTCTTACCCCTTGGTTCTGCTTGAGTCAGGCAGCCCAGAGAGAACACGGTGTGCACTCCCTGCAGGACCTATGAAAAGATGCAGAAATTGACAGACCTTAAGGAAGCTGACAAGACCACCCACTAGTAGGAGTTCACTGTGCTGTAAAATACGGTCTGTTATTTTCCCAGTATCCATGTCATAAACTGTTTCTCATCAGCTTCTTCATGTTCACTCCCAGACCATGCTGTGGCCTCACGCTACTCTACTGACATTTAATTGCATTTTCTGCATTCCCAGTCTCTGAGAGGGCATCCTTTGATGCTGCAGCCTAGGACACATCAGCATCATTAATTCAATTTTGCATCAATACAGGTAATCCATTATAGAAAAAGGAACATTTACTTGTGCAAGAATGAGAAGCAGCTTTTAGTTAAAACTATTACCATTTTTTTTAACTGTTGTTATTCTGACTGTTACGAACCCCGTTACAGGGTATCTTACCAGCAAAGATAGGAGTAGCCGTTGAAGTCTGATGATACTATTTTTAACAGTATTTATTAATAAAAATACACAAAAATAATATCAATGCAAATATACAGATAATATACGTTATCAATACTAAACCTAAAAGTGCGGGTATAATAATCATCAATAAGAAATAAGCTCTATCGTTGTCTAGGGGATAATGAATTGTCCGATGGAAATATAAAGTTCAGTTCAGTTCATACAGGCTGCAGTCGTTGCTGATCACCGTGTGGCAATTGTTGGAGAGAGAGAGAGAGAAATACTTGCCGACTTTCCTTGGTACGATCTTGATCCGTATCCGTCCTTTAGCTAGATTGTTCCGTGGAGGACTCGCCACCCAGGCAAGGGTGGACACACACACAAGCCCCCACTGGTCTCGTAGCGTCTCTCCTGGTGCATCTGAGGGGTGTTCCCCAGACCTTACTTTTATCCCCACTCACGGGGTCTCAGATGTCAATCAGGTTGGGATGATGCAATCCCTCAACCAGACCACTCTGGCTGCCCCCTGAGGGGTTTCAATGAATAGTACAGTACTCAATACACAATTCCTTCTCCAAGAGACAATAGCAGTAATCAGTGGTTCCGTTCCACTTTTGTTAGAAGGAGACATTCCACTTTTTGTGTATTCCTGCGTTGTCAATAACAACTGCCTTTTCTGTTATCCTGTGTCTCTCTCTCATTACTGACATGATGTGTATCTCTCTCATTTCCTGGGTATCAGACCCGAAATAATAGCGATCTTGTGATTCTCAAAAAGGTGGGGGGGCGGGCATTGGCGATTCTGTACCCTTCTGCCCATCAGATTTGCTCCTCATTCATAACATGACAAAGACATTGGCTGTGGTGCCGATGATAAACCCATACTGACTTTGAGTAAATATGTATTGGATATTGAGGGAATGGAAATTGATGTTCACAATGGGGTGGTGCCTGATCACGACAAAACTGATCATATGGTGGAGTTGAAACAATGCCGAGTTGCAGCTGCCATTCTGACACACCACAGCAACATTATCACAAAGAAGAACAAAGAAGGTCTACAGATGTTGGGAATCTGGGGCAGCACGAACATTGACTATCCCATTCCCTCCATAGATGCTGAGTTTCTGGAGGGAACGTTTCAGGCCGGGACCCTTTATCTGGGGTGTCCATAACCAGGAATCACTGCCATTTAGAACTGAGATTAGGATAAATTTCTTCAATAAGAAGGAGGATCTCCTATAGAATTCTCTACCATAGAAGGCAGTAGAGGGCAAGTTAATGAATGTGTTCAGGAAGGAAGATGTAATTATTAATAGTGAAAATGTTAAGTATATTTTGATACCTATGGGTTGCTATCAAGCTTCCCTGTGTGTTACATACTGAACATAATGTGAGAGGGCATTCTGGGTAGATGTCTTCCAAGCACAATAAATAGCAGCACGTTTGGTCCTCACCTTTGTGTCTCCCGTGTGTGTTATTCACGGCCATACGGCTTTACAGTACTGGTGATGAGCTGACAAATCCTCGTGATATTTATTGTTTTCAAGCAGTTCCTCCTCATTTCCATCCTAAATCTACTCCCTCGAATCTTGAGGCTATGTCGCCCTAGTTCTAGTCTCACCTACCAGTGGAAACAACTTCTCTGCCTTTATCTTATCTATTCCTTCCATAATTTTAAATGTTTCTATAAGATCTCCTCTCATTCTTATGAACTCCAGCGAGTACAGTCCCCAGGTGACTCAAATCACTCCTCATAGTCTAACCCCCCTCACATCTGGAATCAACCTGGTGAACCTCCTCTGCTCTGCCTCCAAAACCAGTATATCCTTCCTCAAGTACGGAGACCAGATCTACACGCAGTACTCCAGGTGTGGCCTCACCAGTACCCTGTACAGTTGCGGCATAACCTCCCTGCTGTTAAATTCAATCCCTTTAGCAATGAAGGCCAACATTCCATTTGCCTTCTTGATCGCCTGCTCCACTTGCAAACCAATCTTTTGCAATTCATGCATAAGCACTACCAAGTCCCTTTGCACAGCAGAATGCAGTAATCTTTTACTATTTAAATAATAATCTGCTCTTCCATTTTTCTTTCCAAAGTGGATGACTTTGCATTTACCAACATTATACTCGACTCTTGCTCACTCACTTAACCTATCTATATCTCTCTGCAGACTGTATATAGGAACAGAAGTAGGCCATTTGGCCCATCAAGCCTGCTCCACCATTCAATCATGGGCTGATCCAATTCTTCCAGTCATCCCCACTCCCCTGCCTTCTCCCCATACCCTTTGATGCCTGGGCTAATCAAGAACCTATCTATCGCTGCCTTAAATGCACCCAATGACTTGGCCTCCGCAGCTGCGTGTGGCAACAAATTCCACAGATTTACCACCAGTAATTTCTCCGCCTTTCTGTTCTAAATGGACGTCCTTCAATCCTGAAGTCATGCCTCTTGTCCTGAACTCCCCTACCACGAGAAATAACTTTGCCATATCTAATCTGTTCAGGCCTTCTGCACAATTTGCTTTTCCTCTCAATTTAATATCATCAGCAAACTTAGATATACTACATTTGGTCCCCTCTTCCAGATTGTTAATGTATATCATGAACAGTTGCAGGCCCAGCACCGATCTCTGTGGCACACCGCTCACCACTGATTACCAACCAGAGTAACAGCCATCTATCCCAACTGTCTGCTTTCTATTAGTTAACCAATCCTCCATCCCTGCTAATACATCACCCCCAACTCTATGCATCCTTATCTTATGGGTAAGTCTTTTATGTGGCACCTTATCAAATGCCTTCTGGAAATCCAAGCAAATAACATCCATCTGTTCCCCTCTATCTGCTGTGCTCACTATATCCTCAAAGAACTCCAGTAAGTTTGTGGTTTCCATCAGAACCATTTTTCTGCACTACATCAGAAAAATACATTGAGGAGCTACATCTCATCTTCAGTTGCTTTGGGTTTCCTCAACAGTTTGTAAGTGACAATGGCTCACAATTCCCGTCTGAAGAGTTCAAGGCATTAATGGAAGCAAATGGTATTCAGCACATCAGGTGAATACCAGATAGAACATAGAATAGTACAGCACATTACAGGCCCTTCAACCCACAATGTTGTGCCAACCCTCAAACCCTGCCTCCCATATAACCCCCCACCTTAAATTCCACCATATACCTGTCTAGTAGTCCCTTAAACTTCACTAGTGTATCTGCCTCCACCGCTGACTCAGGCAGTGCATTCCACGCACCAACCACTCTCTGAGTGAAAAACCTTCCTCTAATATCCCCCTTGAACTTCCCTCCCCTTACCTTAAAGCCATGTCCTCTTGTACTGAGCAGTGGTGCCCTGGGGAAGAGGCGCTGGCTGTCCACTCTGTCTATTCCTCTTAATATCTTGTACACCTTTATCATGTCTCCTCTCGTCCTCCTTCTCTCTAAAGAGTAAAGCCCTAGCTCTCTTAATCTCTGATCATAATCTATATTCTCTAAACCAGGCCACATCCTGGTAAATCTCCTCTGTGCCCTTTCCAATGCTTCTACATCCTTCCTATACTGAGGCAACCAGAACTGGACACAGTACTTCAAGTGTGGCCTAACTAGAGTTTTATAGAGCTGCATCATTACATCACATCTCTTAAACTCTATCCCTCAACTTATGAAAGCTAACACCCCATAAGCTTTCTTAACTACCCTATCTACCTATGAGGCAACTTTCAGGGATCTGTGGATATGTACCCCCAGATCCCTCTGCTCCTCCACACTACTAAGATTCCTGCCATTTACTTTGTACTCTGCCTTGGAGTTTGTCCTTCCAAAGTGTATCACCTCACACTTCTCCGCGTTGAACTCCATCTGCCACTTCTCAGCCCACCTCTGCATCCTATCAATGTCTCTCTGCAATCTTCGACAATCCTCTACACTATCTACAACACCACCAACCTTTGTGTCGTCTGCAAACTTGCCAACCCACCCCCACATCCAGGTTGTTAATAAAAATCACGAAAAGTTGAGGTCCCGGAACCGATCCTTGTGGGACACCACTAGTCACAACCCTCCAATCTGAATGTACTCCCTCCACTACAACCCTTTGCCTTCTGCAGGCAAGCCAATTCTGAATCCACCTGGCCAAACTTCCCTGGATCCCATGCCTTCTGACTTTCTGAATAAGCCTAGCTGCTAATCTAGCTGCTAATGTCCTTGCTGAACGATTCGTACAACAATGAAGCAAACCCTTCAAGACTTCAGCGAGAAGTGATCCCTCAAGCAGCATCTTAGCACTTTCTTGCTGACATACTGTAACACACCTCATGCCACCACCAAAATGGCTCCAGTTACTGCACTGATGAAAAGGCTTGATCTGGTTGGACCTCCCCCTTCCCCCCACCAAGCACAAAACAGATTGTGCTAAATAAACAGAAAACCTAAGTTAATCAATGGAAGAACATGACCCTCCAAGGGAGACATCCCCATAATCTGACCAGACTAGATGTCGACAAGGAAGCATCAATCACTTGGCTCAGTGTTGGAGGCCTCTTCACAGAAACAGAGGAATTCAAATGCTTTAATTTAGTATCAGAGGATGTATACAGTATACTACCTGCAATTCTTACTCTTTGCTGACATCCACGGAACAGAAAAATAAACCCCAAAGAATGACTGACAGAAACGTTGGAACTCTATTGTCCCCCCTCCCACATACAATCATCAGTAAAACATCTACACTCCACCTGTGCAGAACCGTCGTTTGAGCTGCAGCTGTGGATCATGTACTCTGATAGGACTCCAGCCATCGTGATAAGAAAAGGAAGACATGAAAAAAAGAAGAAACTGCTTCACGGGTGAATTGGAAGAAGTTGCCTGGATCTACAAAGACCTCTGGCACCATCTTTAGCTCGCTCCACTCCTTGTGTCAATACAGGACCAGGTGGTTAACACAAAAAGATATCAAGAATACATAATAAAAGGCCAGCAAATTCATGATGTTAGATGCAAAAAATGACAAGAGAAACTAGGAACAATCCAACACACTACAGGATCCTGCAGCAGTTCAACTCTGTGATTCCTTACACAGGCTCTATTGAGTGGCAAATACCATTCACCAAAACTGTGTTTTGAAATACAAACTCATAAAAGAAACCATACCTTACCATAAATACAAGCCTGATCAAGTTTTAGAGTCAGATCCTACAAATTATATTATTATGTTATATTATTATCCATTATTACAGATAGGACAATCCAAAATAACCATCCAGGTATAATAATACAGGATAAATGAGCAGGAACAACTTACTCAATAGACACAGCCATTCCAAACACATATAACATACAGAAATCAGTAAGTGGAAAAAACCAGAAATCTGCTGAACAAAAACAGGAAATTGAAAGACTATGGAATATGAACAGAGTATACATTGTCCCAATAGTAATATCTACAACTGGAAGCACCCCAAAGTCACTACACAATACCATTAAACAATTAAGCCTTCACAGCAATATTTATGTAAATCTCCGGAAAGCCACAATGTTAAACACCACAAGAATAGTCCAAAAGTTCCTAGCATTTTAGAAACGAGTGTGCTTGGCTATGTCTGTACCTCAGGTTTCACCAGCCTAAGCTGTGAAAAGACAAAGTTTATAATAAATAAGCAATAAATATCTGGAACACAAGTTGTAGAGTCTTCAACCACCCCATCCGACACCAACATTTAAAGTTCAAAGTAAATTTATTATCAAAGTACATATATGTCACCATATCCAACACAGGAGAACACAGAGATTAATTTTCTTGTGGGCATACTCAATAAACCCATAATAGGGTAATAACTATAATAGAATCAATAAAAGACCACACCAACTTGGGCATTCAACCAGCATGCAAAAGACAACAAACTGTGCAAATACAAAAAAGGAAATAATAATAAATAAATAAATGATAAATATAGAGGACATGGGATGAAGAATCCTTGAAATTGAGTTCATAGGTAGTGGGAACATTTCAATGATTGGTTAAGTGTGAAGTTATCTCCTTTGGTTCAAGAGCTTGATGGTTGAGAAGTAATAACTGTCCCTGAACCTGGTAGTGAGAGTCCTGAGGCTCCTGTACCTTCTTCCTGATGGCAAAAGAGGGCACCTCCTGGGTGGTGGGATTCCCTGATGATGAATGCTGATTTCCTGCAACAGCATTTCATGTGAATGTGCTCAATGGTGGGGAGGGCTTTACCTGTGATGGACTGGGCCATATCCACTACTTTTGTATGATTTTCCATTCAAAGGTATTGTATTTCCATACGAGGCTAAGATACAGCCAGTCAATATACTCTCCACTATATATCTACAGTATAAAAGTTTGTCAAAGTTTTAGATGGCATTTGTATACTCCTAAGGAAGCAGGAGTTTGTGAAGATTTGTCTTTCTTTGTAATTTCTCTTATGTTCTGGGCCCTGGATGGGTCTTCCAGATTAATGATATTGGTGAACTTAAAGTTCCATGGTCAAAGTCACTTCGATCACAATTCTTCCCCATTCTGATGTTTGGTCTGAATGACAACTGAAGCTCTTGACCCTGTCTGCATGCTTTTTGCACTGCATTGCTCTCACATGACTGGTTGATTAGCTATTTGCATTAATGACAGGTGCACAGGTGTGCCCAATAAAGTGGCCACTGAATGTATGTTTGTTCCCATTTGCTACCATCCTGAGTATAGGAGAATTGGAATTGTGGTGGTTCTGTGAGGAGCGAGGAGTGAGAGGTAGGTGATGTAGCTAAATGAGCATGTAACGTGTGAGGGTAGGTGGCAGGGAAATGAGTGACGATTAGGAGTAATGGGACTGCTCTGTGAGTTGGCATGCCATTGATGCAGTGAAAGCCTCCTTACACATTTTAGGCAAATTTTCAATGTATCAGCACTTGTTTGGTAAGGTAGCGAGAAATAGGCCAATGGGAAGGAGTGACTAAAACTTTATGTTGCATCGTCAGCGTCTCAGGGATTTCGTCCCAGAGACTTGTATCCTAACACTGTTCTTATGAAAACCTATACTTAATGAGGATCTAAGTTTGTCTTAAATTTTGTTTCAAGTTCATACTAATGCTTGTACTATATCATATTGTGAAATATGAAGGTAATACTTTTTAATCTTCCAGCAAGCAAGTTTAGTCTAATGCTTTCCCTTAAATCTAAATGAGTGATGGCCTGCTAAACACGTCCCTCATTTTGTCAGTCATGGAGTCATCTATCTTACTAAATACATAGCCATTTAGCATTTCATTTGTGGTTAGTTGCCTTTAGATTATTCTGATTTATATTAATTAATATTATTAGCCATAATTATGATGGTTTCAATTACATTGAAAAAAGGTAATAATCCTGTGAAGATTAACTTTCCCTTCAATCTAAACTTCATTGCTTTTACCCTTTCCTATTTCTTCCTTCCTCCAGTAATTTAACCCAAAGGACAAGATACTGCTGATTTTCTATCTATTTTGGGAAACATCTAGTTCTCTGTGTCTTGTAGTGAGAGAATCTGATTGGGCTGTAGACTCAGTGTGTGGGGAATTGAAGACACAGGCCTTGCTTCTATACTCTGTGTTGTGGGAGTTAACACAGCAGAGAGAGTGAAAAGTAGGAAGTCAGTTTTACCTTGACTTGCTGACTGGTTTTCCAGTGGAGTGCCCACATTTTGTTTTATACCTCATTAATTCCAAAGCATGCCCCTCTGAGCCATATATTTTCAAAGTGTGGTTGTTTGGACATCTGTTCTTTGATGTTTAACTCACTAAATTCACCCCAGCGAGCAAAATTGCAAAGGTTTCTTACTCTAGTTACTAATTAAAATCTCAATGGGGGCCAAATTACATTATCCATCACCAACTTGCATGTCTAGAGGATGGTGCCGACTTCAGGTGTGTGGTTTCTTCGGCCCTCGAATGAGAGATTAAAATGGAAGACCGTGTGAATGGGGGAAGTCGGCCTGGCTTTTAGTTATTTGGCCACCTGATTTGCATTGCTAAAATCTCATTTTGTTGTAGTGGTATACAGTTGTAGTGTTGGATATGGTGATATTGTGATCCAGGGGTTCTTTGGAAGTTAAGAATGAAACATAAAACTTCATGGTTATAGCAATTTATTGGGTGTTACAGGAGCAAAGAATGAACAAAGACATGAAAAGGACAAAGAACAAAGACGTCATGGTTGTCTTATATGAGAACTAATTTAGACTAGGAGAGATAATGAGACATTCCACTGAGCTATGAGACGTAACCTATGAAATAATCAGGTTTAATGGCATGCACCAGGCTGTGGAGAAACTTCTAGAAAAATATGGAATAGGCAATACTAAATTACTGAAAATTCAATGAATAATTACATAAATGCAAGTGATTATATAAAGATTATAGGCAAGCATAGGAAAGTAAAACCAGAAGAAAAATGTTAATTCTCCACCTAATCCAATAGTAGGTAAATTATTGGAACTCCTGCATATTCAATTCACCATTCTAAGGCAAGCGTTAAATTGGGAGTTGCTGGGTAGCGTGGCTCAAAGGGCCTATTCAGTGCTGTATCATAGAAACATAGAAAACCTACAGCATAATACAGGTCCTTCGGCCCACAAAGTTGTGCCGAACATGTCCCTACCTTAGAAACTACTATTACTATTTTTCTAAGCTTGATGTACCTATCCAAAAGTCTCTTAAAAGACCCTATCGTATCCGCCTCCACCACCGTTGCCAGCAGCCGATTCCACGCACTCACCGCTCTCTGTGTTTAAAAAAAAACAAAAAAAAACACTTATCCCTGACATCTCCTCTGTACCTTCTCCCCAGCACCTTAAACCTGTGTCCTCTTGTGGCAGCCACTTCAGCTCTGGGAAAAAGCCTCTGACGGTCCACAGGATCAATGCCTCTCATCATCTTATACACAATAAGTAAATAAATAGATAGACCAAATAAAGTTAAATTGAATTACTCATGTCAGCACAAAGTGATAGGTTGTATAACAGCTTACTTTTAAGTAGCACTGTAAAACATTGACCCAAAGTTAACCGAAAAAGCGAACTCTTCCGCACAGCGCTGCTGACGTTTATCTGCATGTGCATTGAGAAGTTTGGAGCTCCTAAGTAAGAATACATGGAAGTAAATTTCCCAAAGGACTTCATAGCTGATTGTGATCTCATTCGCACTGTGTACTGATAGTGGATCTCTTATAGAGTCCTGTGGAACACCAGCTTCCTGCACTGTTCTATTAATAATGTAATCTGACCAGGAGCATATTCCCTGATGCCATGGATTGTGAGTTGCAGGTTTCAGCTAATTGCATTTTTGATTTAATCGAATTAATTTAAATTAATTAAATGAATTGGAAAACACAAATACCATAGTTTGCCAGTGTGTATTCCATTTTTATTTGGAATTGGAATTTTCTTATTATTATCATGTGTACTGAGTTAGAGTGAAAAATTTGCCTTGCATACTGTTCATACAAATCAGATCATCGCATGGTGCCTTGAGGTAAAACAAGGTAGAACAATAACAATGCAGAATTGAGTACAGCCCCCTCACTGGGCTCATATGGAAACTTGGCATTTTGCCAGCCCCACTAACGGCCAAGGGAATCAGCGGTGAGAAGCCCACCCTTCATAAACAACAAGCGTCTGGGGTCGGTATGATTTGGGGTTCTACCAACCAGGAGTGTTGTGATGTTCTGATTAAAGAAACCTCAATTTGCGCAAATGCTGCATAAATACTGCCCATACCCATTTGTCGGTCGGCAAGAAATAACAAATTGTACACCACATAAAATTATGAAGGAAGCATATTTATGAATTTCAGCTTATTGAATGGTTAGCAGGGAAAAGAAATGGGTAAAAAATAGAAAGGCCCATTACAGTTTAACCTGTCCAAATGTGCACATAAAGTTGTAGCTCACCTTGAAGTTGCCTTTGTACTCATGCGCTGGACTGACGGTCTACGTGAAAGCACACACCACATTCCAAACTTGGCTTGAAATTAATCTCAAACAAATGGGTTCTCTCTTGGGAGTATTGGCCCTTCCTTCTCGGAGCCATTCATCTGCACAAAGCACCTTGTGCTACAGGGACGCTCCTTCCCACAGCACCCTCAGCCATCTTCCCTCCTGTCCTCTCCGTAGCTCCCAACAAAAAGACAATGACCCCCCACCAGTGTCCGTCACCAATCTCTCTCCATCCAGCTCTCTGCAGAACCTTCTCCCAATTCCACCATCCTGATTGGCAGACACAACATCCCTAAGTTGAACATCAAAGCCCTTTATCGAAACCCAAACATGCCATCAGCAGGACACATTGCTTCTTCAGAAAGCTAGTAAATGAAATACCCTACGGCATTAGCAGTAAAAATCTTAACCAGGGCATTACAAAAGTGGAACAGCTGAAGACAAAATATAGTGCCGGTAAACAATAATATGCAAGATCATATCTAGGTAGGTTATGAAGTCAAGAATCTAATATATCATACTAGGAAACTATTTAATAGCCATATAACAATGAAGTAGAAGCCTGGTGGCATTTGCCTTCTGGCTTTTGTATTTCTGCCTGATTGGAGAGGGTAGAAAAGAGAATGACCAGGCTGGGTAGCGACTTCACTGATGCTGCAAAAAGTATAGATGGAGTACGTGGAGGAGAAGCTTGTTTCTGTGATGTGCTGCCTTCGTTGCTTTTTTAGAATGTCACTCTCAAATACTCAAGCTGTTTGACAGCCAGTACTGCCTAGGAATATGACTTTACCAGGTGGCAAAGTACTTGCTTGGAATTTGTAATCAGAGACCCTTGGAATGAAGGGATTCAAGGGGTATGGGGAAGTGCAAGGAAGTGGTATTGAAGGAGAAGATCAGCCATGGCATTAGTGAATGATGAAATATCCTCAAGGAGCTGAATAGTTTCGTCCTGATTATATTTCTCATAGTCACTGAACAGGGCATCATCAACTAGACTGAGACTGGATTCATCCAGGAAATTTCATCTCAGTAAGGAAGCATTAGGAAAAAGTAACCTGAAGAGGGAAAGGGAGTTGGAGATCCAGGAAGTCTTAAAGAGAGAGTTCCAGAGCTTGGAGCCCAGGAAGCAAAAAGCATTGATTTTAAAATAGGGGATGCAAAAAAAGGTCAGAAATAGCGGCATTATTATAGGAGGTTTTGAATATTGGGAATAGGAAGACCATGAAAAGATTTAAATAGCTGAATTTTAAAATGAAGGTGCAGTTTAAATGAGAGCCGATGTTAGTCAACAAAAACGAGGTTCATGGGTTCTTGTTATCATATAGAACAGAGATCAGTTGTTAATTGAATTCAAATACACAATTGGTCATCTTTCACAAGCAAATTGTTCTGATCTACTAAGAGGTATTGACCTGAAGATTTGGCTCCAATTCCTTCTTTAAGGATACTGCTTGATCTGCTGAGCATTTCCATTTCTTATGATCAAAATATCAAAAACTACGGAAACACAAGAGATTCTGCAAATGCTGGAAATCCAGGGAAACATACGCAATGCTGGTGGAACTCAGCAGGTCAGGCAGCACCTATGGAAAAGAGTAAACAGACTGGAAAGGAAAGTGTGAAAACCAGAATGTATAGAGACTGGATCCCTAATATTGATACTTGAATCTGGAGCAACAAACAATTGTTGGAGAAGCTCAGTAATGGTCTCATTTTATTTCTGTGATCTGGCAGTGATGGTATGAGTCATCTTAAACCATCCAGGCAGATTGTAGTTATTGGCTCAAGGATTCCAATGGTAGATGGCACGTCAGTTATTCTCTGTCTGCTAACTCATAACTTCCTAAATCTGTTCTTTATTCTTCCACAAAAAACCTTTCTGGGATAGTTTACCATAAATGGTTGGCCTGAATAAACCACTTTAAGAACTGCTTTCCCCTTTTGGTGTTCTAGAACATAGAAATAGCACAGAGAAAACCTACAGCACAATACAGGCCCTTCGGCCCACGATGCTGTGCTGAACATGTCCTTAACTTAGAAATTACCTAGGATTACCCATAGCCCTCTATTCTTCTAAGCTGCATGCACCAGATCAAGTACAGCCTCTCCTCATGTAGGCTTATGTACATATTGTGTCTGGGAACCTTCCTGAACACACCTAACAAACTCCACCTCATCTAAACCCCTTGCTCTAGGAAGATGCCAATCAATACTAGGGAAGTTAATATCTCTCACCATGACAGCCCTGTTATTATTGCACCATTTCAGAATCTGTTTCACTATCTACTTCTCAGTGTTCCTGTTACTATTGGGAAGTCTATAAAAAACACCCAGTAGAGTTATTGACCCTTTCCTGTTCCTAACTTCCACTCGCAGAGACTCCATAGACAATCCCTCCATGTCTTCCTCCTGTTCTGCAATGACACTATCTCTGACCAGCAGTGCCTTTTTGCCTCCCTCCCTGTCCTTTCTGAAATATCTAAAGCCTGGCACTTGAAGTAACCATTCCTGCCCCTGAGCCATCCAAGTCTGTGTAATGGCCACCACATCATATCTCCAAGTACTGATCCATGCTCTAAGCTCATCCACTTTGTTCATGATGCTTCTTGCATTAAAATAGACACATCTCAAACCTTCAGTCTGAGTGCATCCCTTCTCTATCACCTACCTATTCTCCCTCTCACACTGTCTACAAGTTTTCTCTATTTGTGAGCCAACCACCCCTTCCTCCGCCTCTTCAGTTTGGTTCCCAACCACCAGAAATTGTGTATAAGATGATGAGAGGCATTGATTGTGTGGGTAGTCAGAGGCTTTTTCCCAGGGCTGAAATGGTTGCCACAAGAGGACACAGGTTTAAGGTGCTGGGGAGTAGGTACAGAGGAGATGTCAGGGGTAAGTTTTTTACTCAGAGAGTGGTGAGTGTGTGGAATGGGCTGCCGGCAACAGTGGTGGAGGCAGATACGACAAGGTCTTTTAAGAGGCTTTTAGATGGAGCTTAGTAAAATAGAGGGCTATAGGTCAGCCTAGTAATGTCTAAGGTAGGGACATGTTCAGCTCAGCTTTGTGGGCTGAAGGGCCTGTATTGTGCTGAAAGTTTTCTATGTTTCTATGCTTAAGTTCTAGTTTAAACTCTCCTCAATAGCCTTTGCAAACCTTCCCACCAGGATATTGATCCCCCTTGGATTCAAGTGCAACCCGTCCTTTTTGTACAGGTCACACCTGCCCCAAAAGAGGTCCCAATGATTCAGAAATCTGAATCCCTGCCCCCTGCTCCAATCCCTCAGCCAAGCATTTATCCTCCACCTCATTCTATTCCTATACTCACTGTCACGTGGCACAGACAGTAATCTGGAGAGTACTACCTTTGAGGTCCTGCTTCTCAACTTCCTTCCTAACTCCCTGTAGTCTGTTTTCAGGACCTCCTCCCTTTTCCTGCCTATGTTGTTGGTACACCAATATGTACCACGATCTCTGGCTGTTCACCTTCCCACTTCAGGATATTGTGGACACGATCAGAAATATCCCAGGCCCTGGCACCTGGGAGGCAAACTACCATCCCTGTTTCTATCCTGCATCCACAGAATTGTCTGTCGGCCCTCCTAAGTATAGAATCCCCGATCACTGCTGCCATCCTCTTCCTTTCCCTGCCCTGCTGAGCCACTGGACCAGACTCTGTGCCAGAGGCCTGGCCACTGTTGCTTCCCCCAGATAGGTTGTTACCCCCCCCCAACAGTACTCGAGCAGGAATACATTGTCAAGGGGTACAGCCATTGGGGTACTCTCTAATATCTGACTCTTGCCCTTCCCTTTCCTGACTGTTACCCACTTATCTGTCTCCCAAGGCCCCGGAGGGACTACCTGTCTATAGCTCCTCTCTATCACCTCCTCACTCTCCCTGACCAGACGAAGGTCATCCAGCTGGTCATTCTATTTCTATTCTTGCTGTTATTTATCTTCTGCAGTGCTGCATGCAATTTTGATTAATCAAATGTGGCTGTTAAACATCGGGATCTGGTATGCCAAATTGGTTCCTTTTAAAATCATCTTAAAAGCTCTTTGAAACAGCTGGGTATACAGAAAGGATGTCACAGTTGTGCTATTTAATTAATAATTGATTTATAATACTTAACTTTATGCTAACTTCAATTATCCTTATACAAATCACTGTGTATGGGGTCATAATTTTTTATTTTGCACCTTGTTAAAAGATACTTTATTTATAATGTATCTGTAAGAGTAGCAAATCTTAGCAAAATATGTTTTAACTTATTTGTTAACTGTAGCAGAGTTTAACTGAGAGAGCTGAAATGTTTTTTTCCCTATGTTACTATCAGGAATGACTTAGAATTGCCAGAGTATGATGTAGCAAAGATCAGGTAACTGGAGGTGGGACTTGGAGATGGAAGTCAGAAAATGGGATGATTGTAATCCTTCTGAATTTCCTTCCACTAGAGCCAATATTACTTTTGACTATTCCTTCTCTTTTTCTTGTGAAGGTGGAATGGGACCAATTAACCTACCTAGAATGGGAGTGGGTCAGCGTTGACCCTATAACTTGCATTTTATCTTCCTTGTACCTCAGCAGTGGTATAACATCAGTATTAGAGACTTGGGGTAGTGTAGTGGTTAGCACAATGCTTTACAGTACAGTGACCTCGGTTCGATTCCTGCCACTGCCTGTGAGGAGTTTGTACATTCTCCATGTGACCATGTGGGTTTTCTCTGGGTGCCACTGTTTCCTCCCACAGTCCAAAGATGAACCAGTTAGTAGGTTAGTTGGTCATTGTAAATTGATTAGACTAGGATTAAAATTGGGGGATTGCTGGACGTACGGCTGGAAGGGCCTATTCCATGCTGTATCTCAATGAATAAATAAAAAATAAAGATTCTCTTACTATATGTAATTCTCGGTCTTGCAAAGCCAATCTTGCTGCTCCACCAATGATATTACTTACAAGGTGACTGTCAGCTTCCATCTAGTGGGAGTCACCAGGTAATGCCCATGATCAATGATATTGATCTGGAGACATTGTAGATCAGGGTTGGAAGGTAGAGATCTAGTCCTGATCCTGGAAAGGTAATCGATGTTGAATTGATGCGAAGCACGATCAGTGTCCAATCATGACAACATTGCTTAATACAGTCTTGTGACTGTCATGATTATGTGTGCAGGCTTACAGTCACATCAAATATGCACCGTGATGCTCTTGTTCCTGAACGTTTTGAACTAATTCAACTTGCAACCTTAGAAATTGCATTTTATCTATTTTGGGCTGGGAAAAAATGCTCTGATTTTCTATGCTAGGAAAGGACGCCATTGATTTTCAAAGAAAATTTTTAGAGGACTTGGTGAAAAGAGTTATGGACTCACTGTTTTACTATTTAATTACACTTTATGATCATAAGGAGAGTCCTTATAGAAATGGAAGGTAATTCCTAGATATTTCATTAGTTAAAACATTCTGGAGGGTAAGAGATGTTTTTGGACAATAGTAAGCAATCACTACTTGTGATATTTTATCCATTCCAATTACTGGATAAAAGAGGAGCATTGTGCACCCTGGTGTGAAAGGACAGCAGAAACTCAAAATATTTATTCTCTTAGTTTAATGTAATCAGTTTAAAAATTGGCAATTTTCAAACGGATAGTTGTCTGACTCTCTTGTGACCACAACTATCTTTATCTCCTTTTGACATAAATTACTCTTCTCATTAATTAAGATTCAAATAAACTATCTGTGCTGTGGACAGGGGGCTAAGGAATGCAACTGATAAAATACAAGTTAGGGAGTGTTTTGAGGGTCTGGGAACTGTAATGATTCCATGACAGGCATTGTTTCTAGTTCATTGTTTGTTTTGATTTGCTACATAGGCACGGGTGGAATAGATCTGCTGCTCATTAAAGAACTTCAAAGTTAGAAGTTAATCCCTGTATCTGGTAGTGAAATGAATCATAGTGTGTTGAGAAAAGACTCTTGCATTATAGCTAGATATGTTTATTACGTAGATCAACATTGATTGAGTATAATCAGTTATAAGGTCAGAAGACCATATTGTGCAACTGTGAGCCAGTACTCATTGAGGGATCAGAGGTGGAGAGGGTGTGCAACTTTAAATTCCTTGTGTCATTATTTGAGGACCTGTCCTGGGCCTAGCATGTAAGTGCAATTATGTAAAAAGCACAATAGCGCCTCTACTTCCTTTGAAGGTTGCAAAGATTCAGCATGACATCTAAAACTTTGACTAAGTTCAATAGATGTATGGTAGAGAATATATTGACTAGCTGCATCACAGTCTGGTATGGAAACACCAATTCCCTTGAACGGAAATCCTACAAAATGTATAATGGATACTCAGAGCGCTGTCTCAGGGATTCCCACCACCCAGGTCATGCTCTCTTTTCACTTCTACTATCAGGAAGAAGGTACAGGAGACTCAGATCTCGCACCCCTTAACCATCAAGCTCTTGAACCAAAGGGGATAACTTTACTTGCCTCATCAATCAACTGTTCTCACACCTCTGGACTCACTTTCAAGGACTCTTCATCACATGTTCTTGATACTTATTACTTATTTACTATTATTATTATTATTATTCAGCACAAGCTGGTAAAATCTGAGGGGTGGACATAGCCAATCACACTCATTTCTTAAATGCTAGTAACTTTCAGACTATTCTAGTGGTGTTTAGTACTGTGGCTTCGTGAAGATTTACATAGATATTGCTGTGTAGGCCTCATTGTTTAATGCTATTGTGTAGTGACTTTGGGATGAGAACAGTTGTAGATGTTACTATTGGGACAATGTATACTCTGTTCATGTTCCAAAGTTTTTCAATTTCCTCTTTTAATTCAGCATATTTCTGATGTTTTTCACTTATTGATTTCTGTAAGTTATATATGTTTGGAATGGCAATATATATTAAATAAGTCCATCCTTATTTATCCAGCATTATTATATCTGAATGGTTATTATGGATTGTCCTATCTATAAAATCTGAGCAGTCATAAGATAATTTGTGGTATTCTGACTCTACAGCAGGACAAGGCTTATGTTTATAGTAAGGTATGATCTTTTATGAGTTTGTATTTTAAAGCAAGATTTTGATAAATGATATTTTCCACTTGATTGTGCCTGTGTAAGTAATCAGATTGAGTTAAACTGCTGCAGGATCCTGTAACATGTTGGATTATTTCTGTTTTTTACCCAGCATTTTCTACATTTATCATCTTGAATTTGTTGGTCTTTTATTATGTATTTTTGATATGTTTGTGATTATTATTATTGTTTCTTCTTTATTTTTGTATTTGCACAGTTTGCTGTCTGTTACAGACTGGTTGGTCCTTCAATGATTCTCTTATAGTTAATGTATTTATTGAATATGAATGCAAGAAACTGAATCTTGGGGTTGTATATGGTGACATTAATGTAATTTGATAATAAATTTACTTTGAACTTTGATATTCCTTCAGCTTTGACAAAGTGCTCTGGGCCTCTTTTCATTGTAATTTTAGATCAGAATAATTGAGTCATTCCCTTAGCAGGGAACATTTTATAGCAATTAAACTAAGTAATATTGTTAACGTTTATAGAGAGCATTTGTCTCTATAACTATCACAAGTACATGGACTTAACGTATTTTTGGTTTTTAATAATTAGCTCACTACCAAAAATAAACTCCCCCTGGCAGCTCATTACAAAGCAGATTGTTTATGATAGCTACTCTCAGTTGGGTGGTAGTTCCCTGACAAGGATATGCAGTAATGACCGAAGTGCGGAGGCAGGAGGGAGAGGGAGAGGGAGACCAACCCACAGTTCAGTGATTTTTAGTAGGAGTTGTGCATAAATGAAGGAAAAACAATAAACGCTAGGCCAACGGTGCCATTAACTGGATCTTTCAAACTAAAGCTGACACCAATGCAATGGCCCAGCAGCTTAATTCTAAGTGATTATCGTACCTTATCAGCGTCAGTCTAAATGGTAGTCTTCTTTCCCGGAACCAGGGCAACAGTAAGCAGGGAGCATTGACATTGCACTGCTCTTGGGCAAGTCTTGACAAGACCGATGTGAGAGGAGGGGAGTTAACTACCACCAGAAGGAAACATTAATTGTCTGGAACACGCATACTCCCCAGTGTGATTGCCGACCCCGTTCCACAGCCCGCCTGCGACGGCACACAGACCCTGTGGCAGAATCCGTGGTTGTGAGAGTTTCCACTTACTTCAGGGTCAGCTATAAATCTGTCCTCCGCTCCTATCTCAGAAAAAGAACAGAGCACCAGAAGCCCACTGGACAAGAATAAGGGGTTCAAGGTCCCGCCTGGGATGTTAATCTGAAACTCCATCCATCCTGTCAGGTGGATCATAAAGTCCCCACACTAGAAATATGATTGCTTGCTGAATGTGAAAGGTCTTGACCTGAAATGGTGATGACCTATTTCCCTCCATAGATGCTGCATGACCTGCTGAATTCCTCCAGCATTTTGTGTGTGACTCTAGATTTTTCAGCATCTGTAGTCTTTCGTGGGTCCTGATTGCATACTTTGGTGTTATGTACATCGCTGCAAAATTTCAATGGAAATTCATCCATGAAGTAAAATAAAGGATTTGCTGTCTGTTTCAAATATTCTTAGGTCATTCTTCTGATTCTTAAAAATACTTGACACGGAAGGGTATAGTTAGATGTTGCACTTCGGGAGGGCAAAACAGGATAGAACATACACAGTGAGCGGTAGGGCACTGAGGTGTTTGGTAAAACAAAGGAATTTGGGAATAGAGATCCATAATTCCTTGAAAGTAGCACCTTGGATAGATAGAGAGAGCTTTGGTCACATTTCACATCAATAATCAGAGCACTGAGTACAGGAGTTGGGACGTTATGTTGAAGTTGGCGAGGCCAAATTTGCAGTTCCTGCTACCTACCTGCAGGACAGATATCAATCAGATGGAAAGAGTACAGTGAACATTTACAGGACTATTGCCAAGACTTGAGGGCATGAGTTACAGGGAAAGGTTGAATCGGTTAGGACTTTATTCCCCGTAGACTGGGGAGGCGGGGAAATCTGATAGAGGTTTACAAAATTATGAGGTCTATAGTTAGGGTAAATGGAACGAGCTGCCAGTGGAAGGTGAATGTGGATTCCACTGCGTTTAAGAGAATCTTGGATTAGTACTTGGATAGGATGTGCATTGAGGGCTAAGATTGAGGTGAGCTGATGGGACTAGGCAGAATAACAGTTCGGCATGGAGAAGCTGGGCCAAATGATCTGTTACTGGGCTGCAGTGCTCTATGACTCCATGGTTAATTTACGTCAAGAACTGCTGAAGCAGCGGGACTTTCAAGCTCATGGAAAGTTAATAACAGCTCAGTGACATAGAATCTGAGTCATAAATTCAGAGGGACATAAATACAATTATTTCACAAACATTTATTTAAGTCCATAAGAAAACAGAAGCAAGAGTAGGCCACTCAAGCCTGGTCTGCCTTTTAGTATGATGTTAGCTGACCATGCTGACAGGCAGATCTGCACTGTGCACACCCCAAAACCTTCATTTCCTTGAGCTTTTTGATATTTATCTATCTCTATTTTAAATATTTCTAATCTTCTGGCACCTAAAGCAGACAATTCCAAAGATGTTTGACCCTCAGACAGAAGAAATTTGAAGATTCAACGTACATTTATTATCAGAGAATGTACAGTAAAAATTATACTTAGTTTAAAAGACTGGTTTCTCGTAACAATGCCCCTTGTTCTTGATTCTACCACCAATAAAGCCTATTCATTATTGAAAATTGTGCCCATATTTTTGAACCATTTGCAGTATTGTGAGAATTTCTTTCCATGCCAGTGAAAGATTGGTGGACTATTAGTCAAAAATATGGACTATAGGAAGAATCGTCTGGTGTACTGTATGGCATGCCATCAAGCACCCTTTACCCACCCCCTTCATTCAAGTTAGTTTCTGAAGCACTTGATGAACCATTGCAATACCTCACTGGGTAGCCCAATTTGGGTAGCAAGTGGCATCATGAAGATGTCACTCGTATCTGAGAACATAAAAATAATTACTTCCTGTAAAGATTCTGAGCATTCAATATTCTACAGATTCATTCTGTATATAAGATTTAAAAGACTACGGACTAGTATCTATTGATTCTAGAGTATTTTATTGTGTTTTGTGGCACATCTGCTTTCTGAAAATCTCAGTTCTTTTTTACTCCTATTGAGTTATAAACCTGAGGTTACTATTCAGCGTCATTTTGGGTCAAGTGTATAGTTCATCTTTATGTTCTTGTCAGTTAGGCCAAATACAATTGCATGTATCTCCCTGGAAACAAGCAGTGCAACGTTGCACAGATTTTCAATTGTAACTGCATCAAAAACACTGAATTCCATAGGGCATTTATTCCTTACTTTGTATATTTCTCATATGAAAACTCTCATATGTATAATTTTTAGAGTGCAAAGTTTAAAATTTGCTGAAAGAAAATTCTATTCATGGCCAGGTAACGAGCAGTGACAATCTGCTGGAACTTTGCTTTGTAATTATTCAGTTATGATGAGGACAACTAGTTTACACATTCACATTCTCAGTCCTATCTTGGAAAATGTTATTCTTAGAAAACAAGTGCACCAATTGTGACAAAGCTAGATATCTGGCAATAAATACACCTCTTAATTTAAGTAGTCTAATTTTCCTCCCACCTTTCTCTGTTGAGCTCCAACACAAATGTTGAAATAGGCACGAGCCTTCTGTCCTCAATCAGCTTTACTGAAAGCGTAGTTGTGTTACTCAACTCCCCCTCTCCCATTATCATAAGATTGTGTGCAATTTCAGAATTTGTGTGCTAGATACAGAATGTTGTATTATATCCTCCCAGGCTGTGAACCCAACAGCATAACAATTGACAATCTGAAATATTAATATTTCCTTTGATTATTAACAAGGAATTTTGTATTTCTGGCTCACAGAGCAACTGCTGCTTAAAGCATCAATTATAAATGGGCATCCTCCTGGGCCTCTAGGCAATACCAAACTCCTGTGAGGTCAGCAACAGGACACGGCGATGTAGATTTTTTTTGAAATTTCAAAACTTCTGGAACTACTTGTTTCTTTCTTTTGGCATAAATTATCCTGACCTTTGACTGCAGTCTCAGGTGGTTGTAAAAGATACTGACAATTGATGGATGTAAACAGGTAGAAAAGTTGAAATTATTTCAAAGAATGGCAGGGGAGTAACTCTTGGTATTCTAGCCAATATTTACCTCTTATCTAATATTATTAAAACAGATTAGATAACATTTAGTTTGTGGGTGTTTGCTTGGTACTAAATGTCCATCAGGCTTTCTGCACTTCAAGAATGACTACTTTAAAAGGTGTACTTAACTGTAAAACACTTTAGGACAAACTGAAAGGCATTATATAAGGATAAGTTTCCCCCCCCCCACCTTTTTTTCTCTCTCTCTCTGCCCATTACTCTTTGCCTGTTCTCCATCTCCCTCTGGTGCTCCCCTCCCCCTTTCTTTCTCCCTCGGCCTCCCGTCCCATGATCCTTTCCTTTCTCCAGCTCTGTATTCCTTTTGCCAATCACCTTTCCAGCTCTTGGCTTCACACCACCCCCTCCGGTCTTCTCCTATCATTTTGGATTTCCCTCTCCCCCTCCTACTTTCAAATCTCTTACTATCTTTTCTTTCAGTTAGTCCTGATGAAGGGTCTCGGCCCGAAACGTCGACAGTGCTTTTTCCTAAAGATGCTGCCTGGCATGATGTGTTCCACCAACATTTTGTGTGTGTTGCTTGAATCTCCAGCATCTGCAGATTTCCTCGTGATAAGTTTTTCTTATTTCTTTTTGTGGCAATCAGTATAAAATTTACTTTTCCATCACTGACACTTAATGGACATACATAAAATACGGATCCTATCAATTTGGCAGGCGGGGCACAGGGTGATATTATGAAATCTATATGCTTTGCTCTTGCTTCTACCTGACACTTCTATTCCAAGTGATTTAATCTATAGTTTTCTGAAAGTGCAATTGTAGTTTCATAAAGACGTAAGCAAACAACTTAAATCCAGAAGTAAAGGAATGTTATTACCAAAAGAGAACTGTCCTCTGCTCTCCTCTCTGCAAATGCTGTTTGACCTGCTGTGTATTTCCAGTTTATGATATTTTATTTCAAAGAAAATAGGAGCTAACTCTGGACACAATTACGATATGATGAATAAAAGATAGGATTTAATGGCCTGTTATCTACATGAATATCATAGTTAAAGGTCAAAGTCACAAATTACCTAGATCATTGATCTGTCTTCTATAGAAACAGTTGCTATGGCTACCATAACTGTCTAGTTTGGCTATTCATCGAATCACACCATACAAACAAAAGAGCTAATCAAAAAAATAAACTGATGGAAGTTCTAAAAATAAAATGTGACCTTTTACATACCTGCCAATTTGTCAGTAACTGTGTAATTCTGATTAAACAGCAGGATTCTAGAAATGGAGTAGCAAGTGCATGTGCTTAGTGTTAATGTGAGCTTACAGTAGTTCTGGCAACGACAGTATAACTCCTGACTGTGTTCTGAAGTTTTGGATCCCATTTACCTCAAACTGACTCTCTTAGAACCAATGAAACAAAGAGTAGGTGCTACTTCTTGTCAACTGCTGGCAATTATATTTCCTTGGTAACCTTTCATGTCATGAGAGGTGCTGTTTCCTAATGAGGCCAATGAGCATATTCTGCACAGAGGATGCACCCTCCACTGCAGGGTTCCATGCACAGAGCGTTTAGTCTGGAGATGTGTGGACTTAATATGTTAGAATTTGCGCATGTTTATCTAATTACTGATATTTTAAACAATGCTGATAGTAGATTTAAGAAGGTTTCACTTTTCTTTTTATCAAAGCTGAGATCCTTTGAACTTTCAAAAATCGGAGTGATTTTTAGAATTATGACTAAAGAATAACTTACAAAAAAAGTATTGTACAGTTCTCTGGGTCAACATCAATGCTTTCTTTTTCATGAAAAAGAAATAACATTTTCTTTAACTTTTCAATAATTCTGTGTGAAGCAAAACTTCTACTTTGTAAACACTTATTAAATTGTCAATGACACGCTTATTAAAAAATAAAGTTTATATTGTTTATGACCTGCACAGGACTATTGTAAAAGGATCTAAGAACATAGATAGCTACTGGAGGTTGAGTAAACATTGGTTGACAGAACTGATGCATTTCACACATTCTGACAGATTGATTAAAAAAAATAAAGCACCGGGTAACCTAAACTGTATTTCATACACATTTTATTTGGAATTGCAGTTTTTTTTTGTGTTTGCATGAACACTGAATGACTGGATATCTACTCTATAGGAGGACAGATCAAAACAAAATACAGTTTGAAAACATCAGTGAAATATTAAGATTAAAATTATCCAACTATTTCAGGAGTTTTACTCTGAAGAAAATGAACCACAATGAGGCAGGGAAACACATACAACAAGTCCATACAGTCCGCTCCATTGTTTGACCATGGATGATTTATTATCCCTAATAACACTATTCTCCTTTCTTTTCCCTATAACTTTTGATACCCATACTAATCAGGAACCTATCAACGCCGACTTTGATGATACCCAGTAACCCAGCCTCCACAGCCATTGGTGGCAACGAATTCCACAGGTTCTCCATGCTCTGGGTGAAAAAATTCCTCCTCATCTTGGTTCTAAAAGGGCGTACTTCTATTCTGAGACTGTGCCCTCAGGTCCTAACCTCTCTTACTATTAGAAACATCCTCTCCACATCCACTCTATCACATCCCTACAATATTCAGGAGGTTTCAATTAAATCCCCCCCTCCACCCCATTCTTCTAAATTCCAGTGAATCCAGGCCCAGAACAATCAAACTGTCCATTAAACCTTTTAATTCCTGTGATCATACTCATGAAACTCCTCTGGACCTTCTCTAATGCCAGCACATCCTTTTTAGGTCATGGTCCCAAAACTGTACTCAATACTCCAAATGCAGTCTAACCAAGTTCTTATAAAGCCTTAACATTACATCCTTGCTTTTATATTCTAGTCCTCTCAAAATTAATGTGGTGATTGAGGAGACGGAGGTCCTTTGGAGTATGCAGGCCTCTCTATCACATGTTCTGCTAGTCTGTTGTCACCAGGACAATTTTCTATGTGGTGGTGTGATGAGGCAATGGCATCAACACAGGTGATGCAACGGGCTCAATAAACTGATTAGAAAGGCTGGCTCAGTGATAGGAGTCAAACTGGGCTGTGGCTGAACTAAGGACCCTGCAGCTGAACAAAATCCTGGCAGTTCTGGTCAATGTTTCTCACCCTCTGCATGCCACCTTGGCTGACCAGAGGAACACCTTTAGCATAGACTAAGACAACAGTGCTGCTCCAAAGAGTGCCATATGAGGTCATTCTTACCCTTGGCTATTAGGCTCTATAATAAGTCAATCTACAGCCGGGGACGTGATGACCCCCTCATGTTAGACTGCTTGAGGTAACTTATTTTTTATTCTTTCTTACTTCTCTTCTAATATTTGTTTGTCTGTGCACTTCTAATGCTATTGTGACACTGTAATTTCTTTTGGGATCACTGAAGTATCTGTCTATCTGTTGCATTTGCCTTACTTTCTACTGACAGCCTACAAGCCTCCCAAATCTCTTTGCACTGAAATTTCTCCCCACATAGAAAATAGTCTAAGCCTTTGTTCCTTCTACCAAGGTGCATCACCGTGCACTTCCCTACACTGTATTCCATTGTCACTTCTTTGCAGTCTGCAGTTGTAACAGTTTCTTCCCTCAAGCTATCAGACTCCTCAATACCTGAAGCCTGGACTGACACCTTGCCCTATTGTCCTGTTTATTATTTATTGTAATGCCTGCACTGTTCTGTGCAATTTATGTTGTCCTGGGTAGGTCTGTAGTCTAGTGCAGTTTTTTTCTGTGTTGTTTTTTACGTAGTTCACTCTAGTTTTTGTACTGTATCATATAACACCACGGTCCTGAAAAATGTTGTCTAATTTTTACTATGTACTGTACCAGCAGTTATAGTTGAAATGACAATAAAAGTGACTTGACTTGACTCCTAATCTGTCCATGCCTTTCTGTCAACTCCCTACTTCCTCAGCACTACCTGTCCTTCCACCTATCTTTCGTATCATCCATAAACATAACCACAAAGCCATCAATGCCATCATCATCCAGATCATTATCATGAAACATGAAAATTAGTGGATCCAAGACACCACTAATCACAGACAGACAACCAGAAAAAAGCCCCTTTTATCCCTATTTATGTTCCGCCAGTCAGCCGATCTTCTGCCCGTGTTAGTATCTTTCCTGTAATATCATTGGCTGTTGTTTAGCAGGCTCATGTGCAGCATCTTGTCAAAACCCTTCAACATGCATTGACTCTCCTTCGTCTATCCTGCCTATTATTTCCTCTAACAATTCCAACAGATTTGTGAGGCAAGACTTTCCCTTCAGAAAGCCATGCTGACGTCAGCCTATATTATTGTGTGCCTCCAAGTAACACTCTGGTATGGAAACACCAATGCCCAAGAACTTAAATCTACAAAAAAATTGTGAAATGCAGCCCAGCCCATCCCGGGAAACCCCTCCCCAGCACAGAATGCTACCACAAGGAAGGAACATCCATCATCAAGGACCACCACCATCCAGTCCATGCTCTCTTCTTACTGCTGTCATCAAGAAGGTACAGGAGCCTAGGTCCTGCACCACTAAGTTTAGGATAATTTGCTACCCATCAACCACCCAGTTCCTGAACTAGCATGGATAACCTCACTTATCTCAACACTGAACTGATTCCACAGCCTCCAGACTCACTTTCAGGAACTCTACAACTTGTACTCTCAGTATTATTTATTTATATGCTTTTCTGTCTTTTTATCTATATATTCTTGTTTTTGCACTGTGTGCATTCTTTTGCAGATTGGTGTTTGTTGGTCTTTGTTCATGTGTAGTTTTTAATTGATTCTCATGAGGAAATCTGCAGATGCTGGAAATTCCAGCAACACACACACAAAATGCTGGTGGAACGCAGCAGGCCAGGCAGCATCTATAGGAAGAAGCAATGTCACGTTTCGGGCCGAGACCCTTCGTCAGGACTTCATCCTTCATCCTGACGAAGGGTCTCAGCTCGAAACGTCGACAGTGCTTCTCCCTATAGATGCTGCCTGGCCTGCTGCGTTCCACCAGCATTTTGTGTGTGTTGCTTGAACTGATTCTGTTGTGTTTCTTTGTTGTACTGGGAATACCTGCAAAAAAGTGAATCTCGGGGTAATATATGGTATATTTACGTACTTTGTTATTAAATTTACATTGAACTTTGAAGTAGCTTGAAATCTCATCCTTAATAAGGGATTCTATCATCTTCCCAGCCACTGAAAGCTAACTGGCCTCTAAGTTCCTGTCTTTTGCCTCCCTTCCTTCTTAAAGAGTGGATTGACATCTGTGACATTCCTGTCCTCCAGAACGTAGTGGTTCTAACGTTAGTGGTTCTAACATTAGATAACTACTAACGTCTCTACAGTCTCTTCAGCTACCTCTTTCAGAATCCTGGGGTGTGGTCCATTTGCTTAGTAATAGTGACTCCTCTCACTTCTGCCCCCTGACACTCAAGTTTCTAGCATGCTGCTGGTATCTTCCACAGTGAAGACTGACGCAAAATATTTATTCACTTCGTCTGTAATTTCTTTGTTCCCCATTGCAACCTCCCCAGTGTCATTTTCCAGTAGTCTGATGTCTACTCTTGCCTCTCCTTTACTTATATATCTGAAAACCTCTTGGTATCTTTTTTTATTTTGGTACTGTCTTTAAGATTTAGGGGACAGGATGCTGGATCCATCTGGGTAGAGGCTAGGAATAGCAAAGAAAAATTAATCTCTGGTGGAAGTTGTCTACAAGCCACCAAATGATATTCCAGAGATACTGGCAATGAAAGGAAGAAAAATCTGTTGAATGTAAGAGTGGAACAGCAACTGTCATGAGGACTTCAACTTGCACGTATCAAATTGGTTAAAGCAGTCATGAGGGTGAATTCAAAGAATGCATTCATGATAAACACACATAAAATGCTGGAGGAACTCAGCAGGTCAGGCAGCATCTATAAAAAATGAATAAACAGTTGATATTTAAGGTCGAAACTTCATTGACTGCTTATTCATTTTCACAGATGCTGAGTTCCACCAGCATTTTGTGCATATTGCACTTGATTTCCAGCATCTGCAGAATCTCTTGTGTTTATCCATTCATGATAGTTTTCTTGAACAGCATGTTCATGAGATACCAAAGGGAACATACTATCTTAGATCTTGTCCTGTGCAATGAGACAGGTAAAAAGATTGCAGCATGCTGTTGTGCAAAGGGACTTTGGAGTACTTCTGCATGTCTATAAGGAGAGAATGAGTCATCTGGGACTTTACTTACTGGAATTCAGAGCAATGAGAGAGAATCTTACAGAAATATATGAATTATAAAAAGGGATAGAAAAGATAGAGACAGGAAAGGATTTTTCCCCACTGGTAGGTGAGACTAGAACTAGGGGACATAGCCTCAAGATTCAGGGGAATAGATTTAGCAGAGAGATGAGGAGGAATTGCCTTTCCCAGATGAGAAAAGAATCATTGCAATTCTCTGTTCAGGAAAGCAGCGTGCTACCTCAGTAACTTTATTCTCAATATTATTTCCATATAATAAAAATACAGTTCTCAATATTAATTATTTAGTATTATTTCTATTTCTGTAATTGTATGGTTTATCCTCTTCTTGTTTTATGTCTGCCTTTGTTTGTTTCTGTGTAACTTTTCGTTGATTTTATTGTGTTTCTGTGTATCTACTGTGAATACCTGCAAGAAAATGAATCTCAGGCTAGTATATGGTGACATAAGCGTACTTTGATAATAAATTTACTTCCACTTTGAACTATTTAAATTAGATTTTAGATAGATTTTTGCATTGTAGGGAATTAAGGGTTTGGGTGGAAGGGGAGGTAGGTGGAGCTGAGCCCACAGCCAGGTGGGCAATGATTTTATTGAATGACAAACAGGCTAGATGGACTGGGTGGCCTACTCCTGATCCTAATTCTTATGTTCTCATGTAAAAAGAAAAATGTATAATCGATTGCAATCAAATGGTATTATGTTGTTTTATTTTTTAAAGTAATCTCCTCAACTTTGATCTCTTTTTCATCCTTACTTCTTTGAGCAACCTTTTGATTATCATCCATAATATCTTCTTTATTGGTGTCGATACTAAATCTTGTTCAATAACTATTGTGTGTAATGCTTCAGGTTGTCTTACTACATTAAAAGAACTATATAAACGCTAAGTTGTTATGTACAGTAATTTCTATTATAGTTTAGTTATTTTTCTATTTGAAAGCCAATTCAATTATTATACCCTCTTTGTACTTGATCTCATTGTCTTTTGAACTGACTGGCATCTGACACAGAAGTAGGTGACCACTGATTGAATCATCCCCACCAAGTCCACCCCCAAACACTAACCAGTATGACTTAGCCCTTGTCTCTTCTCCTCCCCCTTATTTCTGTCCGTTTTCCTTCTATTCTCTCTGCTAAAACTATGTGTAAGATGAAATCTTCCTCAATTACAATTGCTTTAACTCTGATCTTCATCTTCAATGACATTTCCTTTCATATAAAATTCTTACTTTATCATAAAACTCCACCTGATTTTCCACCTACAAAATTCTGGCTTATTTACAAAATAATAGGGCATTTTCAAGCATTTTTGAAGCTTTTTACCAGGGAACTCATTTAAATTATATAGTCCTGCTTGTATCTGACACACAATGAAAGCTTATTTTCAATTCAGTGCAAAATTCATTGGTTACAGAACATAGAACAGGGCAGCGCATGAACAGATCCATCAACCCATGATTTCTGCCTGCCACATGGTCTATACAGCTCCATTCTGTGCCTGTCCAAATTCCTTTTAAACATTGCAATTGTATCTCCTGGCCGCATTGAAGGTTCCTACAAATAAATCAGATTTTTGACTGAATGGTAATACAATTGAGCCCAACTTCGTGTCTTGGTTTTCAATATCAAACAAGTTTTGTTTCGTGCCTAATTATCTAGGCAATAATGTACTTATTTTTTTGATGAACTGTGTAACAAAAGGCAAAGGCTTTGATGAGGAAAACAATTCTCAACGAAGTGCAATTTATCAATGTGCCTCACAAAGCAGTGAAATTAAAACATATTTGCTGACATTTTCACTGATTGTTTAGCTCAGAAAAAAGGCATGTATATTTAAAAATAGCTCATTGTTCTAAAATGATTATGAATGTGATGAATAGCAATCAATTTTAACATTTTAGAGACTTTGTATTATTACAAAGCTGTCCAAATTTATTATCCTAGCTGTACACCATAACATTTTAATGGCAAAAATCATCATAATTCACTTGGCTTACGATCCAACAGCCTGGCATCCTCTAATCAGTAGGAAAGGTCACACAATGTTGATGTTCCTTAGCTAAAGAGGAGAACATGGTTTATTCACACTTCCTCAAGTTTACTAGGCCTTCCAAAATTCTTTCATCAAACTCCACTTGTGCAGTTCATATTTCTCAGCTCTATATGACCATGGCTATGCTTGGTTGTCTCAAAATTATGTCTTTGTGGATTAAAACACTTGAAGGCAAACTAGGTCAATAAAAGGTGGAAAAAATGGCTGATTTCAGAACTGGTGCATATCATCGTCTCTTTATGTTTGACCCGAATGATTGGAAAGAAAAGTAAACCATGATCAAAACAGGCAGAATACATTTTTCAGATACTTTTAGTATTACAGAATTTAGTACTTCTAGTATTTTGTAATCCCAGAGGACAGGAGAGTAGCAAATGTACCTTTGTTCATGAAAGGAAATAGGGGTAATCCAGGTAATTCCAGTTAAGGTGGTGCTACTGAACATGTGCAACAGCTCCCTGGTAGTTCAAAAGGAAAGGAATTCAACTAAACATTACTCATAATACCTTTTCAGAAGTAAATTGTGTTAAATGTTCACCTCAAACAATGAAGAGGCAAGTAAAGGTGAAGCAAGATCGGGGGATGAGCCCTGTGGGTGTGTGGTAGAATTGACAGAGAAGTCCGGGCAGAGGAGTTCTGATGCCGGTACAACTGGTCTGGGTGTGAGATTGGATCACTCTGGATGCCGTGCTGATTTGAAGAGTTTGAGAGTGGTGAATCTGGGCTCGGAGTGAGTCATTGGGCGACTTGGTCTCGGCTGGGAGCCTTTTGCAGCAGCGGTTCCCGGGTGCAATCCACTGTTTAGACAATTTAAACACCAGCCTGGATCGGAGGAGACAGCCAATTTTGCTTGCTCTCCCGCATTGTTCACTCCTCTCTCCGTGGCGCCAGAGCCTTTCGCTGCTGTGGTTCCTGGCTCCTAACGTGAGGTGCGATCCGCTGTTTGCACAATTCAAACGCTGGCCCAGATAGCTTGGAAAGACAAGGTGTCAGGATCAGAAACGAGGGCCAATTTCACTCGCACTCTGCAATGGTGACTCCTCTCTCAATGGCACTGAAGCTATGAAAACCGCTCTGGCTGTTGTAAACAAACACATTTCAAGATTGTATAATTTATTCTTTCTTTACAAAACTATTTACAATATTACTCAAATATTGCTGAAATATTGAACACTCCTTTCTGCTTAGCTATAAACTCCAACTCAATATAGAATGCATTTCAACTATATACACAGTATACGATATAACTACTATACACGGACATCCTCAGCATAGGAAATTTAAAATTATCCCATTCAGGCCTAAAGATTTAATTGTTGTGGAGGATTTCTTACTCTTCTGAGATAACGTCTTTCCTGACAAGGCCAGGTCTCTACTTGGCAGATGAGATCTGTGGCAGTCTCAGGTCTGGGGTCTCCTCTGTGATGGTTGTAGAATTTGACTCTGAGACTGCAAGAAGTGGTTCTGACTGCTCTGAATACCTTTCTTCTCCTTTCCTCAGCTCTTCCCTCTGGATCTACTTTGATCCCTGTTTCTCTCCCGGACCTGGCTTCTTTCTCTCTCATTACTGCTCTTTCTTCTTTCTAGGATGTGTATCTTAATCTTGGGAAGGTGCATTTAGTTCACTGGAGTATTCTATTATTAATCCTTCTATTGTGTCCTTTACGATCTGATATCTCCTCTTGGTTTACTCATCCACAATGTCATCTGATGTACCCTCAGTTTTCATATCTCCATTGACCCCTTTCTTTTTGGTCTTCCATTCATTCAGCTGGGCGTTGGTCCTTGCATCTAAGCAACTTTTTTTGTCTTCCACTTGAAGTTCATGCAATAACCTTAATGCACGCAGAGTAGATTCTGGTTCTTTATACATACGGGAGTCAACTGCTTGCAACCTTCCTGAAGCTCCTTGAAGTCTCTTCCAGTTTAAAATCAAGCTACATTTCACAAGTAGCTTCCTGATTATCATATCACAAGCTTTCTCTGGTATGTTGCCTACAAAAACTGTTGTAGTCGGACCACTGCTTTCTTCATTTTCATGATTCCACTGATCATCATGGTCTTTCCTTGGTTGGCACCAACGCCTGTTTGTCCTCTGTTGAGCAACAGTTCATAGTTTTCATCATAGAGCCAGTTGCAGCATCATCTTAATTTGCTTTCAGTTGTCTCTGCTGCAAATCATGGATGGATCTCCAACCAAGTTGTAGTTGTCTCAGCCATTCAGGTCCCCACCAGGCTGGTCCTTTGCTTTTTATCACATACTGGCCCAATGTGGCTTGTTGGTTATTGTATTCCACTCCAAGCCCTGGGCCTCAATACCCCCTTGTGCAATTGGATCTTGGATTTCCTCACTTGTAGACCACAGTTGGTTCAGACTGGCAAAAACATCTCCACAATCTCCATCAGCACAGAAGCACCACAGGGATGTGTGCTAACCCCCTGTTTTACTCGTTCTACACCTATGACGGTGTGGCTAAGTTACATATCCATCTACAAGTTTGCTTACTATTATGGGCTGTATCAAAGTGGATAAAGAATCAGCAGACAGAAGGGAAATTGAAAATTTGGCTGAGTAGTGTAATAACAACAACAATAATTAACAACTCAATGTCAATTAGACCAAGCAACTGATTGTAGACAGGAGAAGGAAACCAAAGGTTCATGAGTCAGTAATCATTGGAGGATCAGAGCAGGAGACAGTCAGTAACTTTAAATTCTTGGGTGTCACTATCTCAGAGGACCTGTCCTGGACTCAGCATATAAATATAATTGTGAAAAAAAGCATTACAGTGTCTCTACTTCCTCAGGAGTCTGAAGAGATTTGACATGTCATCAGAAACCTTGGCAAACTTCTATAGATGTGTGATGGAAAGTGTGCTAACTGGCTGCATTATGGATAGTATGGGAAAACCAAAACCTTTGGGTGGAAAATCCTACAAAAGGTAATGGATTTGGCCCAGTACATTATGGGTAAAATCTTTCCAAACATTGAACACATCTACATGAAACTTTGCAAAAGAAAAGCAGCAACCATCATCAAAGATCCTCGCTACTCAGGCCATGTTCTTTTCTCGCTGTTTCCATCAGGTAGAAAGTACAAGTACCTCAGGATTCTCACTGCAAGTTACTACCCCTCAACCATCAGGCTCTTGAGCAAAAAGGGATAGCTACACCCATTCTGCTTCTGGTGTTCCCACAATGATGTGTTCACTTTATGGACTCTTTATCTTGCTATTTCATGCTTGCTATTTATTGCTATTTACTTATACCTGCATTTGCACAGTTTGTTCTCCATTGAACCTGTTTACAGTTATTTGTTCTATAGATTTGCTAAGTATGCCCACAGAAGAATAATTTTAAGGTTGTATGTGGTGACATGCATGTACTCTGATAATAAATTCTATTTTGAACTTTGAGATACAGACTCTCATATTGTGCATGAACTCTTAAGCCAGCAGCTCATAACAGAATCCATCATTTCAAGTAGGATGGCCAACATAGAGACATCCCTGCTTTTGAGCTTGGATTTGGCATTAAACATTTGTAATAAATCTAGAAGTTCTGAAAAACAGAGCTGAAGGACATGCCTAGCTCAAGGATCACTACCATCTGGCTCATGCTCCCTCCTCACTGCTACTATCAGGTAGGAGGTACAGAATCCTGATGTCCCACATCAACAGGTTCAGGACCAACTCCTTGTCTGGACCCATTAGGTTCTTGAATTGACCTTCTCAACCGTAAACCTACCTCAGCCATAGAACACTACAGACCACCTCTCGCACTACAACAAACTTGTCTTTGATTGATTTTGTTGTACCAATGTCTTGTTCTTGCACAGTCTTATTTTTCCTCTCCCCTCATTGACTTGTGTAGTAAATATGCCAGTTGTGTGTAATTTCTGTGTTGTTGTTTGTACCTACAATATGTGCTTTTAATGAAAAGACATTTTTCATTGTACTTGTAGATCTGACAATGAACTTGACTTAATTTGCTAAAGTGCCTGGAGTTCAAGAAGAAGTTGTTTAATGTGAGAGCAAGTCCATCCTGGCAAATATGTGTTGGTGGATGGGAAATGGTTGAAGTTTAAGTTTATTATTGTATACATACGCAGAGTATAACTGTCATGAAAATTCTGTTCTTGCAGCGGCAGTACAAGATGAGGACAAACATAAGTTAACATAAAATAATATTGACATGAATTATACATAAATTACTCATCTGCAAAGTAAACAACAGAAATATAGCAACTTTGATGCAGGATTGAGAGAGCAGAGAAATATATATATATATATATATAGCCCGAAGTAGTGTTAAAGATTTACAGGTTGGTTCAAGAAGCTGATAGCAGTGGGGAAAAAGCTGCTGTGGAATCTTGAAGTGTAGGTCTTCAGGCTGCTGTACCTGAGGAGAAAGTCCAAGAGGAACTTAAAATGGTGACATTTTTCACACAGGGAGGCATCAATGTGGAATGAACTGCCAGAGGAAGTGATTGAGACAAGTACAGAAACAACTTTCAAAGAGAGTTGGACAGGTACTGGATTGGAAAGTTTTAGAAGGCTATTGGCTTAATTCTGGCAAGTGTTGGCAGGAACTAGTTGGGCAAAGGCCCTTGTTCCATGCTGTATGACTCAATGGCCATCTGCCTGATGGCAGCATTGAGAAAACGGCGTGGCTCAGATGGTGGGGCGTTCCTGATGACGGACATTGCCTTTTTGAGGTCTCCTGCATGATGCGAAGAGCTTTTCCTATAATGGAACTGACTGAGTATATCACTCTCCATAGTCTACTGTATTCCTGTACATCGGAGTTTCCATACCAGGCCATGATGCAAACAGTCATAATGTTTTCCACTGTACATCTGTAGAAATATTTCAGTCTTTGATGATATGCTGAATCTCCTTAAACAGATACTCCTCCTTCATCTTTGTCTCTATGTGTTTGTCCCAGGATAGGTCCTCTGAGATGCTGATACCCATCACCTTGAAACTACTCACCCTTTCCACTGCAGATTCCTCAGTGAGGACGAGGTGCATATTTGCTTGATTTCCCCAAAATAAGCCCACAACTTGTTGGGCTTCTGCTCAGGGAAGAAGCAGGAGGTCCTCAGACCAATCTCATGTGGGACAAGGTGTAAAAGAATTGCACCTCCATAAGTTGGAACAGTTTCAGAAATCATGACAGTTGTGAAGGGCATCAGAGAAGTTACAGATACTATGAGTGAGAAGGAACTGGACCAGAGAAAAAAGGATGGAATGAAGGCAAGAAGAAATAAGTTTGGTGAGGCAAGCACAGGTTGAAACAAAGGGATTGCTCAGTCGTGGGTCTTGGGAGGAGTTAGAGGCTGGCTCTGCGGGGCAGGAAGGCCAGAAGACTGGAAGTCTTGGAAGGAAGATCTCCTGATGAAATGAGGCTGTAATTACCTCAATGTGTTAGCAGAATGCACACCTGACCTAAGCCTAGAATTGAAAATCAGATGTTGTCCAAGCTTGGTTGTGTTGCCAAGGTTAAGTCTGTGTGGCTGTACTATTAATAAGCTTGCAACTAGCAACTTCTTCGACACACAGTCTAACTGAGATGCCAGTCTCCAGCTCATTTGAGTAAGTGAAGAATTTTAACTACTGAATGAGTGCCTGTTTCATGCTAATAACATATCTTGTTCATGGAGACAATCAGCCACAATTTCAGCAAAGTCTTTGTTTGAACAAGTGATTTCAAACTTAGATAGAATTAGGGCTAAGTCCCTGATGGTAGGTTTTTCAGGTTACTTAATTTGTTGCATCTTGTTCCGCCCTTGCTAAGACTGGAATAAAACCATATCAGAAGGGCAATAGTGGAGAAACCACAAAGAGAAATGGGAGCAACCTTGAAAGTTAAAGGTCAGCTTTATTTACCACACGTACATCAGAACATTGAGACGTAGAGTGAAATGTATCAAGAATGTGCTGAGCCCACAAGTGTTGCTAACTTCTGGCGCCAACATAGCATGCCGCCCACGTCTTACTAACCCTAACCCGTACATCTTAGGAATGCGCGAGGAAACCGGACTGCCTGGAGGAAGCCCATGCATGTCACAGGAGATCCTTACAGTGAGTGGCAAGAATTGAACCCCAGTCAGTGATTTTTGGTGCTGTGAAGTGGTTGCACCAACCGCTACTGTGCCGTCCCTTTGTTGGAGTTCCCTTGAGTAGATCATTCAATGTGTGAAGCAGCTAATGTTACAACTACATGCAAACCATATACCTGCACTTCCATGCTAACTTACTATGGTTATGCACCGTACATGGGCAATTTGGGGTGGCATTGTTGATTGGTATCGATCCAAGAATACAAATCCCACAAAAAATCATGTGCTTAGAATAGTTGTCAGTGCACCTGATAAATATGTGGTAAATCTGCTAACAGTCCATTCTGATACAAGATTAAAACATCTCTCATTGAGGTCATCTAGCCAAAAAACCATGATTAACTGAGGAGAGAGATCTGAACTCTGCAGGAGTGTATCCTAGCAAAGAGTACCCAAAAAGGTATCCCCATTGAATTGACTGAAGAATGAGTTGTTTTATTTAATAATAACTTTTTTATTTTCTGGCCAGTCAATTCTTCCAGTACCTATTGCCAGTTGGTGGCACTTGAAACCACAGTTTATGGTGGTCTTGAACAGGATGACTACAGCTATCAGTAATAAAATTTGATGAAGCAGCCTGCTATTGTTCTTAAGTGCAAGCAGGGTCACTGTGATTCCAATAAAGACACAGCCATTCCTGCCACACCTCTCTGAATCAGAGAATATTCGTTGTAATGTGAATTTATTTAGTCAATGATTTAGACTAGTGCCGGAGGAATGTACCAGTTGTCAAGTGAATAAACATGCACGAAAACATGACCTCCATTTATTTAACAAACAGCCTGGTGGCGACGCCAATCTCCAGCTCGTTTGTGTACACATGTGGGATTTGTCCAATTGAATGAGAACCTGTCACAAGGAAGAGTAATAGCTAAAGTGAGCACTGACATGAATTCTGGATGTTAAATGTGTAATACAGTACTGAGCAAAAGTCTTAGGCACACACAGTATATATCGCTGGGGTGCATAAGACATTTGCGCAATAATATAGTAATTTTATGCTGCCACAAAAAAATGGACTGAGAGTGGGAAGGGGGTAGCAAGAAGGGAATCATGATTGGGGAAAGGCGAAGGGAGAGGGAAAGGAGTGGGAGGCTACAGTGAGGTATTCTGTAATGATCAATAAACCAATTGTTTGGAATCAATTGACCATGCCTGGTGTCTCAGGGCTGGATGTGTCTGAACCTATGCCACCCCCACCCTGGCACCCCTTCTCTGTGACCTGTCTCACACCCCTCCCACGGCACTCCACCCTCACTATTCTCAACATCCTTTCCTCCCACTCGACTTACAAACTCACTCTCCACTCCACTTCGACAAATACAGTACTGTGCAAAAGTCTTAGGCACCCTAGCTATATGCTGTATATGTGCCTAAGACTTTTGCACAGTGATGTACCATTTTCCTGGATTAATAATATTCCTAAATATTATTCCTAAAAGATGTTTAAATTTGATGATTTCAAGAGAGTCACAGCCATTCCCACCACACCATTCCTATTCAGAGAATACTACTGGTAATGATTTACTTGATTGCTGAAGCAACATACACTTATTATCTTGGCAGTCTGTAAAACCATGGCCTTGATTTATTTTCCTTTTGGAAATCTGCCAGTTTTTTGAAGATTGCAAATCAGTATGCACAGGAAAGTGAGGTAGAAGATTTACTGACCCTTGCTGCCTTTTAAAGGACTTGTCTGTCCTTCTCTCTCCTTTCTGCTCTACAGTACTACACCTCACCTCTAATAGTGCTCACGTTATGCCTCCTTCATCACATTAAAGGTGACAAGTGGGATCCTTCATTTCTGCAAAACAAGATCTGTGCATAAATGAGGCAACAAAATCACTCTGTTGGATGTAGAGGACATCTCCTGGAAGGACTCCTGTTTATCCATCTCTTTTATGTATTTCCAAATGTCCATATTGTTTCATAATAGCTCCTTGGATATTACTTATTAAAGAACATTGAACACTTCTAACTTTGTGGTTGCTCATTTCTAGCTCTGTAACAAGTACACTGTCCTTTGTCCATTGTGTCCACTGTGGCCATTCTCTCTATAGAGCAGAGAGATCACCAAGACCCTACTGCTCAGAGAGATGTTCTTGCTTGTGGGGATATCTGCTCAACAGGTGGAAGCCAGTGACATAGTTCAAGCACAAATACTGGCTTGAAACAAAGTCCAGACTAATGAGTTGACGTGAGAATGGATTGAACTCCTAGTTAATCATAATAGTGATGAAGATTTTCAGGAACAGAACAACACTGTGTAATTTATCTTTAAATTTATGGGTTGGGTTGAGATGAAGTAATCAAATGTTTTCAAACTATACCACCTTGCCATTACATGTTGCTGCAGAGTGGCTATAATTAACTCAATGCATTAGAACAAGCATTTTAATACAGTTACTTAAAATCTCCTCATCTTCAGTACATGGAAGGTTTTTTTGTCCAGGTTCAGTCTGAGTAATTAATTCTTCACCCTGAAGCAGAAACGCTGTTGCTTTGCACTAATTGCACTGCAATCATGCTGGCTATTAACTATCTGCTGGTTGGGTATCTGTGAAATGATGGCAACCAAGTTATTCTGTGGCTTATCTGCTTCAGTGGGCATAGACGCTTCTGTTGGAAAAATAAAGAACTTCTTTTAACATGAACGTGAACTCGTTCTGCATGCCAAATAGCTCACCCTTTAGTCAGCAGCTTATCAAAAGTTATCAAAATATTTCCATTGACTCATATGTATTCTGCACTTACATTAACATATTGAAAAGAGCAAACATAATCAAGAATATTTCCTTTCCGAGATAGCTAGATGCAGAATTGTCATTACCAGTCCTATGTCTGCAGTGTATTTTTATTAGTGTGTGTGGGGTAAAGGAAGTTCCACAGTCCAGTATTGAAAACATGCAACTCAATAAGAACAGAAGTCAAATAAAGAAGATAAAACACTCTGCAGCTTGTGGGAAATAAGATAATTGGAAATGTGACAGTGCAACAAATTCAAACATTTTAGGAGATTCAATCCTAAATGATTTAGGGTTGTTGTTAATCCAGGAAAACTGTATTATTGTGCCATAATTTTCACAATCATCATCCAGGATTTATGAAGTATCAATAGACAATAGGTGCAGAAGTAGACCATTCGGCCCTTCGAGCCTGCACCGCCATTCTGAGATCATGGCTGATCATCTACTATCAATACCCGGTTCCTGCCTTGTCCCCATATCCCTTGATTCCCCTATCCATAAGATATCTATCTAGCTCCTTCTTGAAAGCATCCGGAGAATTGGCCTCCACTGCCTTCCGAGGCAGTGCATTCCAGACCCCCACAACTCTCCGGGAGAAGAAGATTTTCCTTAACTCTGTCCTAAATGACCTACCCCTTATTCTCAAACCATGCCCTCTGGTACTGGACTCTCCCAGCATCTGGAACATATTTCCTGCCTCTATCTTGTCCAATCCCTTAAAAATCTTATATGTTGCAATCAGATCCCCTCTCACTCTCCTTAATTCCAGCGTGTACAAGCCCAGTCTCTCTAACCTCTCTGCGTAAGACAGTCCGGACATCCCAGGAATTAACCTTGTGAATCTACGCTGCACTTCCTCTACAGCCAGGATGTCCTTCCTTAACCCTGGAGACCAAAACTGTACGCAATACTCCAGCTGTGGTCTCACCAGGGCCCTGCACAAATGCAAATGGATTTCCTTGCTCTTGTACTCAATTCCCTTTGTAATAAAGGCCAACATTCCATTAGCCTTCTTCACTGCCTGCTGCACTTGCTCATTCACCTTCAGTGACTGATGAACAAGGACTCCTAGATCTCTTTGTATTTCTCCCTTACCTAACTCTACACCGTTCAGATAATAATCTGCCTTCCTGTTCTTACTCCCAAAGTGGATAACATCACACTTATTCACATTAAACGTCATCTACCAAGTATCTGCCCACTCACTCAGCCTATCCAAGTCACCCTGAATTCTCCTAACATCCTCATCACATGTCACACTGCCACCCAGCTTAGTATCATCAGCAAACTTGCTGATGTTATTCTCAATGCCTTCATCTAAATCGTTGATGTAAATCGTAAACAGCTGTGGTCCCAATACCGAGCCCTGTAGCACCCCACTAGTCCCCACCTGCCATTCTGAGAAACACCCATTCACCGTTACCCTTTGCTTTCTATATGCCAACCAGTTTTCTCTCCATGTCAATATCTTCCCCCCCAATGCCATGAGCTCTGATTTTACCCACCAATCTCCTATGTGGGACCTTATCAAATGCCTTCTGAAAATCGAGGTACACTACATCCACTGGATCTCCCTTGTCTAACTTCCTGGCTACATCCTTGAAAAACTCCAATAGATTAGTCAAGGCATTAGTCAATCCATGGCATGACCTTCAGTACTCACAGTAGCTTTTATTTTTCCTTGTAACATCAATGGGTCATTCATGTCCCTGTAGTTTAGACCTTATATCAGGCTTAAAATTGTGTGCTGGGAATCTAATATCAAGAATGCTGGAACTCTGCACTGGTATCAACCCCTCCAAAGTGTAGGCTGTTCGTGTGGAACCCTTCAAAACTATTTACAAATCAATTTTTTGTTCACTGCCAATGAAACAAAAGGTGACATTTAAACACGTAATTGCAAATTGATTGAGATACATTGAGAAAGTTTATTGTGCAATCAAATATTTACTAACTGTTCCAATTACTTTTATTCTTTTATTCTTTATCAGACTTTTATTCTGTATCAGAATCTGGGCATTGTTGATAAATCTAATACCCTAATTGGCTTTCAGAAGGTGGTAGTGAACAGTAATATTAAACTGCTGGAGTTTCTTCAGTGAAGCTCCTCCCATAATGCTGGTGAGTCTGGTGGGTAGCAAGTTCCAGGATTAAGATGTAGCAATGACAATGAACTGGCAAATTTATCTCAAATTAATGTGTAACTTGGAAACATGCAAGTGGTGGTGTTGCTACATATCTGGAACACCAGCCCAGAATCTGTTCTTGGATGCGGTAAATTGCAAAATAAATAAATAGTGTAAGAAAGCAGAATAATGAGGTAGTGTTCATGGTCTAGTCTGAATAGGTTGGGGGAGAGGAAGAAACAGAAGTTGGATTATTGAATGTGGGTCTTCGCTCTCCTGTATCTCCTGCTTGATGGAAGTAATGAGTGAGGGTCCATAATGGTGGATGCCTCATTCTTGAGGCACCACTTCCTGAAGATGTCTTTGATGGTTGGGAGGGCTGAGCCCATGATGGAGCTGGCTGAGTCTACGACACTCTGCAGCCTCTTGTGATCCTGCACGTTGGAGCCTCCATATCTGATTGTGATGCAACCAGTCAGAATGCTCTTCACTGTACATCTGTACAAATTTGCAGGAGATGTACAAAATGCGATCAAACTACTAATGAAGTGGAGCCACTGGCATGCCTTCTTCACAATTGCATCAACGTGTTGGGCCCAGGGGCAGATCGTCTGAAATTTTGACATCCAGAAACTTAAAGCTGTCACCCCTTCCACCACTGACCCCTCAATGAGAACTGGAGTGTGTTCTCCTGACTTCTCCTTCCTGAAGTCCACCATTGGTCACTTGGTTTTGCTAACACTTAGAGTGAGGTTGTTGTTGTTGTTGTGACACCACTCAGCTAGTCAGTCTCCGCTAAGCCTCCTTGTTGCCATGAGATTTTACCAACAACAGTCAGCAAATTTATAGATGGTGCTTGAGCTGGGCTTAGCCATCCTGCCACGCGTGTACAGTGTAGTGAGCAGTGGGCGAAGCATGCTTCCTTGAGGTGCGCCTGTGTTGACTGTTAGTGAGGAAGAGAGTTTATCACCAATGACGAAGTTGAGGATCCAGCTGCAGAGGGAGGTACAGTGGCCCCGGTTTTGAATCTTATGTAACTCATCACATAACACTTAGAACATAGAACAGTACAGAAAAGGACCAGGCAGCCCATAACCAGCTAACAGGTTCAGCACAAAACCACCCAAAAATAATCCCTCCTATCTACACAATGTCCATCTCCCTTCACCTTCCTCACTATGATACGTCTATCTAAATGTCTCTTAATAGCCTCTAATGTATTTGCCTCTACCAGCATACCAGGCAGTGCATTCCAGGTATCCTCCACTCTCAGAGTGAAAAAGCTTACCCCTCACATCCCCTTTGAACCTACCCCTTCTCACCCTCAATGCATGCCCTCTGGTATTAGACAGTTCTACCATGGGATACAGATACTCCCCGTACTCCCCATCAATACCTCTCATCATTTTATAAATCTTTATCAGATCACTCCTTAGCCTCTGCTGCTCCACAGAAAACAACCCGTGTTTGTCCAGCCTCTTGTGATAACACATGCCTTCTAAGCCAGGCAGCATCCTGGTAAACCTCTTCTGCACCATCTGCAAAGCCTCAACATCCTTCCTATAGTGAGACAACCAGAAATGCATGCAATAGTCTAGATGTGGCCTAACCACACTTTTATAAAGTTGCAACATAACCTTTTGACTTTTGAACTCAATACCTAAAACCAGCGTTCCATAAGCCTTCTTAACCGACCTGTGTAACCACTTTCTAGGAAATATGAACTTGGACCCCAAAATCTCTGCTCAGCAACACTGTTAAGGGTCTTACCCTTAATAGTGTACTGTCTCCTTGCATTTTCCCTACCGAGGTGCAAAACCTCACATTTATCTGGGCTAAACTCCATCTGCTATTTCTCTGCCCATATCTGCAAATGATCTATATTGTGTTGTATTCTTTGTTAGTCTTTGACACTATCCACAACTCCACCAATCTTGATATCATCTGCAAATCTACCTGCCCACTCATCTTAATTTTCATCCAGGTCATTTATATACATCACAAACAGCAGAGGTCCCAACACAGATCCCTGTGGAACATCACTAATTACAGGCCTCCAGCTCCAATAAATCCCTTCAACCACTACCCTCTGACTTCCATATGCAAGCCAGTTCTGAATCCAGGCAGACAATACCCTGTAGACCCCGTGCATCTTAATTTTCTGGATTCGCCTTCCATGAGGGACTTTTGTCAAATGCCTTACTAAAATCCATGTAGACAACATCCATTGCCTTACCCTCATCAGTCTCTTTTGTCACCTGCTGAAAAACTCAATCAAGTTGGTAAGATATGACCTGCCCTGCACAAAGCCATGTTGGCTATCCCTAAGAAGGCCATGCTCATGTATGCTATGCCTAAGAATATTCTGCATCAATTTCCCTACAACTAATGCGAGACTCACTGGTCTATCGTCCCCAGGATTTTCCCTTGTTCCTTTCTTAAATAAAGGTACAACATTAGCCACTCAACAGTCCTCCGGGACTTTGCTGTGCCTAGAGAGAACATGAAGATACTGGGCTTGGTAATTAAAACTGAGGGGACAATGGCATTGAATGCTGAGCTGTAATCATTAAACAGCAGCCTGACATACATTTTGCTGTTGTTTAGGTGTTCCAAAGCAGAGTGAGAGCCACATGTTCTCAAAGGTCTTGATAAAATATGATGACGGCCAGGGCATATTCATTTGGATCCGCAGGAGAAACCCTGGATGTGATCCAGTCAACCAACTCGAAGCAGTTCTGTAAATGCTCCTCTGGCTCCCTGCAGTCTTCAGTCTCTTCTTACATGGCAGCAGTAGAAGTACAGCCAGGTGACCTGCCGAAGTGCAGGCGAGGGATGGCGTGGCAGGTGTTCTTGACGGTGGTTTAACGGTGAGTGTGTTGGCTTCTGTGTTGGCGTGTTGGTGGAAGTTTGTCAGAGACTTCCTCAAGCTGGCCTGGTTGAAGGTGCCTGTGATGATCAAGAAGGCATCAGGATGTGCGTCTCGTGACTGCTGATCACAGGGCTTGGTTCCTCCAGAGCCAGTTTAACGTTTCTATACCTCATCCCCGATGGTAGTAACAAGAAGATGGCATCCAGAGTCAGAATTAGGATCACAATCTCAATCAGGTTTTTTTTATCATTGACATATGCCATGAAATGTGATGTTTTATGGCAGCAGTACGGTGCAAGACATAAAATATTACTATAAGTTGCAATAAGAAATTAATAAATAAATAGATCATTTATTCTGTATGTCCAAACTGGTGATGGCCCTCAGTGATGGACGCTGTCTTCTTGAGACTCTTGAAGGTGTCCTTGGTTTTGTAGAGGGTTGTGCTCACACCAGATTATTAATGCAAATTGTTTTATTTCTATTTTAAAACTTCTTGAGGAAACTAGCTGTGAGCTGATTGTCTACTGCACTTGCCACTTTAAAAAAAACTGTGACTTTGTAGGGTATGGAATGCTTTGAGGTGTTTTATTTCTCCATAGAAACAACATTTATTGTCCATCCTTACTTGCTCTTGCGAATGAGGTTATGAACCATCTTCTTGAACAGCTGTTGTATTGTTTTGGATGCCCAGATCTGAGCTCCCAAATCTGTGCTGGGTCTATTGTATTTAACACAATTATAACACCTGTGTCCAGGGTGTGAAGGTGGGACAGCCTTCATGATAACATCTACCTGTGCCAAGGGTAGTTGCACTGACCAGGATAAGAGCAAGTCCATTGATTCATTCACTATCTGCTTCAGATTTGGTCCAACAACTGTTCCTTAAGACTCAGGTAGCTTGGTCGATAGAGCCGGCTACCAAGTCTCTCGTTGTGATGGACATTGAAATCCATGTTCATTATTGAGAATTGCTATTCATCATCTGGAGGAGAATGCTGTGTGGTAATCAGGATCTGAAGCCATAGGACATCAAGTGGTCTTGAGTCAACAATGAGGTTACTCAAGGCTATTCCCTCCTCCCTTTATACAACTGTTCTGCCCCATCTGGTGGACCAGATCTGACAGGGGGACAGGACATGCCCAGGGAATTTGGAGGAGGAGCCTTGCCTGTAACATGTGACTCTGTAAGTATGACTTTGTCAGGCTGTGGGGAAGCTCTCCCAATTTAGTATTCCCAGATGTCCATGAGGAATCTTTTCAAGGCCGACAGGGCAGGTCTGAGCTTTGATACATTAGAATACAGTGTTCTGATCTATGCTTTATTCTTTGTTTCTGTTCCCACTAGTGTGTAATCTATTCTACTGCAGTAGCAGGGAAGCTTCTGTTCAAGTAATTAAATAAAACTTGCAGTTTTTGTCCACAAGAACATTATATTGCCATAAAATCTCACAAGGTTCACAAATGTCCTTTAGGAAAGTAAATTTGACTCTCTTACTTGTCTTGATCTATGTGTACTCTCATGAGATCAGTAGAAATTAAGTGTGAATGTCATCAGCAACATCTACATCCTGTAAATGAATAATTTTTTTGAAACAAATTGGTTTTTGAAAGTGATAAAAGCTCTAATGGGCAAAACTTGCAAAGATTTTGGGAATAACTGAATTGCTCTTTGATGCAAACTTCATGGAGCAAATGGTTTTGTATGGTGTGTATATTTATATCATTCTCTGATCAGCTCATTTTAGTTCAGATACTTTCCTGTTATAGATTCTCCAGTTAGACATTTTGATGAGCAATTAGGGCACACTTTCCTATGTCCTTGTTTTAAAGTTACAAGTGAAGTTCAAAGTAAATTTATTATCAAAGTACATGTATGCCATCGTATACAACATTGAGATTCAAGTTCTTGTGGGCATAATCGATAAGTCTATAGAATAATAACCATAACAGAATCAATGAAAGACTGCCCAACAAGGGTGTTCAACCAGAAATGGAAAGTAGTAAAAACCACCTACTGGATAACTTTCAAAATATTTCTAAATATTTTATTTCTGTTTCAACAGACAATGAACAACATTTACTTAATAGGCTCAAAATATAATGTTGGAGGAATATCCCCAATGATAAATTGGAAACATAGAAAGATAAAAGATCTAAACTATATTCCACTTATAGCTCACCTCAGGATGCAAGTATTCAGTAAATACTTCTAAGAAGGCTTTGTGATATCATTTTAATAGGATTTTAACTTTTACCCCATTAGGGTCTGTTTCTTGAGAGTCAAAATCAAACAGCAAGTAGTCAGGTGAAAACAATGTCTTTCAATAAGTTCAGTAGGACTTCTGGGAAGGCCATCTTTCTGGGTTTCCCATCCTTGAAACTACCTCACCCTGCCCCCATCGCCACACTTTTCACAACTGGAGTAAATATAGGGGCCTTTGTCTCCCAGGAGTTGATTAATCCAATTATTACCATGATAACTAAAACATACGACTTAGTTTATGCAGCACCATAGTGAGAGCATGGCTGAACTTGAGCTGTGCCCTGATTTGTTTGCAGTGACTGGCTGTATTTAATGTTATTTCAGGTGGATACAGACAAATACGTGAGATTTATGCCAAGCTTGGAATCCAGACACTTTATCCTGTGTATTTTGGAAAAATAATGCCTTTTTTTCCAGAACATTTTTACATTCATCACAGTGTCCAGAATATTTGACTTGTTTGCCATTTGAGGCTGATGTTCATAGAATAACATTTTTTTTCATCGAATGCTCCAATCCAGACTATATAGCCTTTCTCCTTGAGACAAATCAGACTGTTGGTGATCATTCTTGTACAAAGAACCTCGGTCTGGCTGCTGTTCTGCCAGTTTTAAAAATAGGCAACGTCATAACTAAAGATTCAAGAGAACGCATTTATATATTTCATAACTCCTGATAGTTGGTTATCTCTGTTTAGATAAATCAGTTAACAAAGGCAAAAGAGTATTCAACTCTTTAAATGAAAATTTAACACTGAAACTAAATTACCTTTATACAAAAGTAATGCTTTACTCTTTCATAGCAGGTAAGTACTGTATAATTGCAGCATTGAAGAAACTAACAACATTACTTTTTCACAAACATGAGGAAATCTACAGATGCTGGAAATCCAAGCAACACACACAAAGTGCTGGAGGAACTCAGCAGGCCAGGCAGCATCTGTGAAAAAGAGTACAGTTGATGTTTCAGGTTGAAACCCTTCAACAGTCCTGCTAAAGGGTTTCAACCTGAAAGGTCAACTGTGTACTCTTTTCCGTTGATGCTGCCGGGCCTGCAGAGTACCGCCAGCATTTTGTGTGTGTTGCTAACATTATTTCTTCAACTTTTTTTTAACCATTCATGCCGCATGTCCTTCACAGTTAAAAGTGTGGGCAGGAACTTATAACTGTTAAAATCTGCTCGGAAGCAGCCACGGGTCCGTGCATTATGGTTTCCCTCTTTTTTCTAAGAAGAACAGCTTGTTTCGAATCAGTTCTCCAAGACTAGTTTCTGCCATTGAAATAATGATGCTGCACAAAGCTACATTGAGAGCTTATATTCTGGGCAAACGTACTCAGTTACACTTAGTAAATCATTCTGACACTTGACTGATTTAAAATGTTGTGAGCTTCTTTCAGGGCACTTTGGTAGCAGCAATTTCAATAGTTCACGTTGTTGCCACAACAAAGCAGAGATGATGAAAGTGGAATTCTAAGCCGACAATTTCAATATAAATGCCTTGTTTTTTTTTCAAAATCAAGACCTTACATCTTTTATATGTGGCTTACTTAATAAAAACTGCATCAAATTATAATTGTCAAAAATTATATTGCATTTCATAAGATCACAAAGGACATAAAGCGCAGAGAAAAGCTAATTTGATTCAACTGAGTGATGCCACCATTTTAACCTGATTCACTTTCCCTGCCTTTCCCTAGTTAGTTGACTCACAGTTATTTTCCCAAGTGCATGTACATAAAACAGAAACTCTTAGATGTAGGTGACTCTGAGGAAAGGGGGTGGTTTTGTTTCATTAGACTGGAGTGGGTAGCTGAAATCAACTTCCTTCGCTGGTTATCAGTTTGAGGTTAATACTTCTACAACTTCTAGATATTGTTCATTTACAAACAGTCAGTAGTTGTGAAGCAGGTGGCAGGAGGTAAATACCAAACTATTGACAGGTGAAGCTTAGCAGGGGCAAGCTCAGAGTCCACCTTCTGATACATGGGTAAGCTGGTGAGATGGAGGGAGGGACAAGAAGTAAGGTTGTGTCTATGCTAATCTTGTTAGTTACCAGGAAGCTGATGAAGGTGAGGCAGTGGATATTCTGTACATGGACTTTAGCAAGGCATTTGACAGGATCCCACACGGGAGGTTGGTCAAGAAGGTTCAGTTGCTTGGCATTCAACGTGAGGTAGTAAATTGGATTAGACATTGGCTTTGTGGGAGAAGCCAGAGAGTGATTGTAGTGGATGGTTTCCTCTCTGACTGGAGGCCTGTGACTAGTGGAGTGCCACAGGGATCGGTGCTGGGTCCAATGCTATCTGACATCTTTATCAATGATCTGGATGATAATGCGGTTAACTGGATCAGGGAATTTGCAGATGACACCAAGATTGGGGGTGTAGTCGACAGCAAGTTTCTAGACCAGACAGAAAAATGGCTGAGAGATGACAGATGGAACTTAGTGCAGAGAAGTGTGAAGTGTTGCTCTTCGGTATGGCCAATCTTACACAGTGAGTGGTAGAGCACCGAGGAGTGCTGTAGAACAAAGGGATCGGGAATACAGATCCATAATTCATTAAAAGTGGTGTTACAGGTGGATAGGGTCATAAAGAAAGCATTTGACACATTGGCCTTCATAAGTCAATGCTTTGAGTACAGGAGATGGGATGTTATGTCAAAGTTATATAAGATGTTTGTGAGGCCTAATTTGAAGTATTATGTGCTGTTTTAGTCACCTCCCTACAGGAAAGATGTAAATAAGGTTGAAACAGTACAGAGAATATTTACAAGGATGTTGCTGGTACTGGAGGATCAGAGTTATAAGGAAAGATTGAATAGGTTAGGACTTTATTCCTTGGAATGTAGAAGATTGAGGGGAGATTTGATAGAGGTAGATGAAATTATGAGGGGTATAGGGTAAATTCAAGCAGGCTTTATTTCTGATTGCATGTCTGTAACGTGGGATGCCACAAGATTGGTACTGGGACATTACTTAGACCATAAGACATAGGAGTAGAAATAGGCCATTCAGCCCATTGAGTCTGCTCTGCCAATCCATCATGGCTGATCCTGGATCCCACTCAACCCCATACACCTGTCTTTTCGCCATATCCTTTGATGCCCTGACTGATCAGGAAACGATCGACTTCCACTTTAAATGTAGGCTTTTTCCATTGAGGTTGGGTGGGAATGCAACTGGAGGCAATGGATTAAGGGTGAAAGGTGAAAAATTTAAGGGAAACATGAGGGTAAACTTCTTCACTCAAAGGGCCGTGAGAGTGTGGAACAAACTGCCAGTGCAAGTGGTGTATGTGAGCTCGATTTCAATGTTTGAGAGAAGTTTAGCTAGGTACATGGATAGTAGGGGCAAGGAGGTCTATGGTCCCGAAGCAGGTCAATGGGAGTAGGCAGTTTAAATGGTTCAGCACGGACTGAATGGGCCAAAGAGCCTGTTTTTATGCTGTACTTTTCTATGTCTGTATGACTCTTCGACAAAATATGTTTAAAAACAGGAAGGTAGGGGAGGCAAGGCTCCATATAGGTGGCTGATATAATGACTCCACTTAGGAGATTGTTCTTTGTTGAATCAGCATTAAACAAAAGTAAAATATAGTTTTATTGGAAACTGAGAGAAAAGAGCTGATTTTATTGATGATTTACAAATAAATGAGCTGTAGGTCTACTTGCCTCTCTAAGCTTCTCTACTTGGCTGATTTAATTGACACCTCCACTGTATATTCCCAAATGCCCATGACAACAGTTGTGATTTAATATTTCATTAACATTTGAATAATAATGTAAATACTTTTTTTGATTAAACATTCTTTGTTTATATAATTAATTTTGGGTGTATGTAGAAGTACGTGAGTGGTATATGTCATCATGCCATTATGTCAATGGTGAATAAATTGCTAAGAGAGAAATGAAGCATGCATACGCACCCCCAGCTCCTGTGTTTATTATTATTTTTTTCTTCCTTTTGTACTTGCACAGTTGGTTGTCTTTTGCAGACTGTCATATACCCTATTGGTGTGGCCTTTCATTAACTCTGTTATGGTTATTCAATTTATTGAGTATGCCCACAAGAAAATGAATCTGCGGGTTGCACGTGCTGACGTACGGTACTGTGCAAAAGTCCTGTTCTCATATGCATAGCTAGGGTGCCTAAGACCTTTGCACAGTATCGGATTTGTAAACGTGAAGCAGAGAATGAGTTGGTAAGTCTGGTGGAAGCAAATGATGTCAGGGATGGTAAAGGTGGAGCACTTCGGGAGGGATATGGGACAGGTGGCAGAAAAGGAGTGCCAAGGGTGGGGAGGGGGGCGGTGTGGGTGTGGACACACCCAGCCCTGAGATACCAGGGAAGATCATTTCATTCCAAACCATTGGTTTATTGATCATTATAGAATGTCTCTGATCTTACCCAATTCCTCCCCTCTCCCTTCCCCCTTTCTCAACCATGATCTCCCTCTCCCTGCCCCCTTCCCACTCTCAGTCCACAATAGCAACAAATGTCTGAATCAGGTTTATTGTCACTCACATATGTCATGTTAGTTTTTTGCAGCAGCGATACAGCGCAATACATAAAATCATAAAATTACTATACAGTACTGTGCAAAAGTCTTAGGCACCCTAGCTATGTACGTATATATGTGCCTAAGACTTTTGCATAATACTGAATATGTACTTTGATAATACATTTACTTAGAACTTTGAGACAACCAAATCCTCCATCAGAGCTCTGCAATTTCATATCATTTTGATAAAATGCTTCTTTATTTTTCCTCATTATACCCCATTATATCCCATTTGTCAGTTCTTTGCCCCTCTACCTACCTATCTATATTTCCTGGCAATGAGCCACATCATAGCTTGTTCCAGCAGGCACAAGGGATGCAAGACACATTGGCATGCTGAATCCAAAACTGGCTTGGAGATAAATGAAGAGTTTCTTTATTTCTGATTGCATGTCTGTAACGTGGGATGCCACAAGATTGGTACTGGGACATTACTTAGACCATAAGACATAGGAGTAGAAATAGGCCATTCAGCCCATTGAATCTGCTCTGCCATACCATCATGGCTGATTCTGGATCCCACTCAACCCCATACACCTGTCTTTTTGCCATATCCTTTGATGCCCTGACTGATCAGGAAACGATCGACTTCCACTTTAAATGTAGGCTTTTTCCATTGAGGTTGGGTGGGAATGCAACTGGAGGCAATGGATTAAGGGTGAAAGGTGAAAAATTTAAGGGAAACATGAGGGTAAGCTTCTTCACTCAAAGGGCCGTGAGAGTGTGGAACAAACTGCCAGTGCAAGTGGTGTATGTGAGCTCGATTTCAATGTTTGAGAGAAGTTTAGCTAGGTACATGGATAGTAGGGGCAAGGAGGTCTATGGTCCCAAAGCAGGTCAATGGGAGTAGGCAGTTTAAATGGTTCAGCACGGACTGAATGGGCCAAAGAGCCTGTTTCTAAGCTGTACTTTTCTATGTCTGTATGACTCTTCGACAAAATATGTTTAAAAATGTACCCACGGACTTGGCCTCCACTGCAGTCTGTGGCAGAGCATTCCACAGATTCACTACTCTCTGGCTCAAAAAAAATCCTCCTTACCTCCATTCTAAAAGGTTGCCCCTCAGTTTTGAGGTTGTGCCCTCTAGTTCTGGATACCCCCACCATCCTCTCCACATCCACCCTATCTAGCCCTTTCAGCATTCAGTAGGTTCCCATTAGATCCCTCCTCAAATGTTAACCCCTTCATTCCCAGAATCATCCTTGTGAACCTCCCCTGGACTCCCTCCAATAACACATCCTTTCAAAGAAATGGGGCCCAAAGCTGTTGACAATACTCCAAATACTCCTGACTTATAAAGCCTCCGTATTATCACCTTGCTTTTAGATTCTATTCCCCTTGAAATAACTGCCAATATTGCATTTGCCTTTGTTACTGCAGACTCAACCTGTAAATTAACCTTCTGGGAGTCTTGCACAAGGACTCCCAAGTCCCTCTGCACCTCTGATGTCTGAACCGTTTCCCCATCTAGATATTAGTCCACACTATTTTTTCTTTAACCAAAATGCCTTATTATACATTTCCCATCACTGTATTCCACCTGCCATTTTTTGCCCATTCTTCCAATTTGTCTAAGTCCTGCTGTAATCGCATTGCTTCCTCAATACTACCTACCCCTCCGCCTGTCTTCATATCATCCACAGACTTTGCCACAAAGCCACCAATTCCGCTGTCTAAATCATTGACAATGAATGTGAAAAATCCCAATATTGACCCCTGAGGAACCCCACTAGCAGTCAAACAGAAAAGGCCTCCTTTATTCCCACTCACTGCCTCCTGCTTGTCAGCCATTCCTCTACCCATGCCAGTATCTTTCCTGTAACATCATAGGGTTTTATCTTGAAGAGAAGGTTGGTGGTCTGCGTAGTTAAGTTAAGATGACACAAATGTTGGTAGAGTCTTAGGTAACAAAGTAGATTGTCTAAGGGTATAGTGGAATGTAGATCAGCTTACAAGGGGGTGGAGCAGTTGCAAATAGAATTAAATCCAGACAAATTGGAAAATCCTATTTGATAGGATATAGACAGTGAATGTCAAGGACCTTAGAAACATAAATGTACAGAGGGGCCTTAGGATGCAAGTCAATAACTCCTTAAAAATGCTGACACACATGGAAAGATGTAGTGGGCGGTTTGCCACAGAGAACAGTGCTTTAAAGATTGAAGTTTCTAGCACTGATCTTTGTGGCATTCCACTTGTTCCATCTTTCCAGTTGAGAAAGTTCCACATACACCTGCTCACTGTATCCTGCTAGCCAGCCAATCCACCATACCAGGCAGCAACTCTTCAAATGCCTTTGGAAAGTTTAAGAATAACGTTATATCCATGCCCCTTTATCTACAGAACAGTTTTTTCTTCAGAGAGCTGAAGTAAATTGGTGAAGCACGACATCGTTTCAGGAAGCCATGGGAAGTTGTCTAATTTCCCTGAAATTTTCTAAATATCCTGTGATAACATCTTTATTAATCATTTCTAAAATGAGCCCTGTGACAATGTTAAGCTAACTGCCCTGTACTTCTCACTTTCTTTCTCCATCATCTTCTGAATAATGGCATTAAATTTGCTGTTTTCCAGTCTAATGGAACATTTGATGAATTGAAGGAATTTTGGAAAATTAAAACCAATACTGCATTTGTTGTTTTCCAGTCTAATGGAACATTTGACAAACTGAAGGAATTTTGGAAGATTAAAACCAATACTCTCTCACAGGCTACTTCTTTTAAGCCCCTAGGATTAGCATGAAGTCCATCAGGGGTAATGGAGCCATATACAGAAACAAGAACCTTCACCGCAATTCACCAGTGCCAACCATGTTGCCTACCTGAGCTGCTCTCATTTTCCTGTGTTCGCCTATATCCCTCTGAACTATCCTATCTGGATTCAGGAGTAAGGGAGCCCTTAGAAACCAGTGACTAGAATATGAAAACCCTTGTTCCGCAGTTTGAAAGGGTGAAGCTAAAGTAGGATATGTCGCCATTAATGTTAAGTAAAGATAACTACAGAGGGACCCTCTTGAGAGATGCTTGGACTTTGTCCTCCAAGACAGAGATCACAGGGTTCCTTGGATGCTGCGAGGATTCGCGCAGGTGTTGTGTTGTTCTCCCTTTCAAAGCGTACATAAAAAGTGTTGAGCTCATCAGGGAGTGAAGCATCAACCCTATAGGAAGTAATGGCATGCAAACCCTGCCACAGCTATCATGCATATGATTCTGTCTCTAGTTTCAATTGGAGTTGTCTTTTTGTTCTCACAATGGCCTTCTATACATTGTTCCTGGACTTTTTTGTACAATTCTGAATTGCTTCTTGTACAGATCTAGCCCTCAGAAGACTATGAATCTTTTGGTTCATCCAGGGCTTCTGGTCTGGGAATACTGGTAGTGACAGCCACAGCATATTCATTCAGATCCAAAAAGAATCTCTGAACATGGTCCAATCCACCAATTCAAAACAGTCCTGCGAGCGCTCCCCCACCCCCTCCGACTGCACCGTTGCAGTGTATGACGCTGGTGCTGCGAGCGCTCCCCCACCCCCTCCGACTGCACCGTTGCAGTGTATGACGCTGGTGCTGGGAACGCTCCCCCACCCCCTCCGACTGCACCGTTGCAGTGTATGATGCTGGTGCTGCGAGCGCTCCCCCACCCCCTCCGACTGCACCGTTGCAGTGTATGACGCTGGTGCTGGGAACGCTCCCCCACCCCCTCCGACTGCACCGTTGCAGTGTATGACGCTGGTGCTGCGGTCCTCAGTCTCTGCCGAAATGCTGGATTTCAAAGTACAACCGGTGACTGGACTTGCCAAAGTGCGAGCATGGGATGCCACAATTAGCATGATTTATTTCTGCAATATATAGATTTGTATGTCTTTGCAATCTGTTGCTGCTACAAAACAATAAATTTCATTTCATTATGTCTGTAATAATAAATCTGTTTCTGATTCTGATTTTTTAGCACATTTGGTAATCATTCCAGTTTTTTCTAAGAAGAGGCACTTAAAAGTGTTGTTTCTTGGCTGTAGTTCAGGTCATGATTAGGTGCCAAAGTGCAAATCATTTTCCAGACAGTAATGGTACTTACATCACATCTGTTAGCAAACTTCTCACAGGTCTGTACTACAGCTGCCTTGTTATGCCCCGTCAGAGGGATAAGATTCTCTTGATGTGCTAGGAAATGAAAGAATGGATTTCACTCAGAGATAACATGTCGACCACGATCACACCTTGAGCGATAAATCAAATTGGGACAGTGGGACTGAACCAGTGAAGAAAGAAAAGGTATACATTTAAGGTGGAGAAGTCACAGGTGAATGAGAAGGGGGCTGTAAAGTCCTTTTATTGGAGTTGTATGGTAAAGACTACTCGACAGTTGTTTGATTTCCTGGAAGCTAGAATTCATCTCCGGAGCTTCATAACTGAACTCTGAACATTCTGTCCAAAATGTTGTATAATTTTAATAAGCAAGGATAACAGAATTATTTGAAACATATTGCTGCCAGTACACAGGAATGTGACAGAAAAATGCAGCAAAGAAGTCAGATTCAAACTAACCCAACTGTTAAATAAGATGACCATAACAATCTACACAGCAAAATATTGAGTAACCTCTGACTCAAGAAACCACAGACAAAATAACGTGTACTTTAGCCAGATTACTAATCTATTCTAACACAAGAAAATCGATCTCTTGATGAATAAACTTCAAAAAGAATCAAAGAACAAAGCAAGTCTATAAAACATGCTAATTACTCTCAAACATTTATGTTCGAGTAATGCAATTAGGTTGTGCTGAGACCTGTAAAACTGGATATACTGAAAGGCTAGGAAGGAAAGTCAGAAGAAGCCTGTTTTTCTCCTTTGTTCCTTCATCTTTATCTCTTTCTCATGGCTACTTCTCTGCCAAAGAAATTGTCATTGTTTTTCCTCTCCGAGTAAATTTTCCTCTTGGCTACTGATTATATGCCCATTGGTTTAAGAATAATGCACTAACCATCCAAATCCCAATTTAGTTTAACAATGTTTTCTATTTATGACTATTACTGCAAATCACTTAAAAAGGATCCATCTTTGGTCCAAAGCCCGACTTGTGTTTTAAATGTTAATCCTCTAATTGTGATTGGAAGCAATGATAAAAAGGGAATGAACTGTGGATTAGAAATAGATGCACTGACATAGCTGAGTTAACAAAAATGTTAATATATCTGTATGTCATATGGAAAGGATATACACACATGTGATGCAAAGATATCATTGTACATGTGACATAAGCATATATAGTTAGTTGTTAGTGTACACCAAAGAGTGAGTACATATTCTGAAGTTTGCATTATGGAGAAGCTTGTCTTGGAAGTCTACTCTATTGTTGTATTTTCAAGATTTCTGCCTCCTTTTTTTTCCACAATCTAGATTTAATTCCTAGCTTTTAGACCTGACAAGCTTCAGCCAGCATGTGGAATGGTAATAGTCTTCAGGTCAAGCAGCATCAGCAGAGAAAGAAACAGTTAATGACTAGGAATTACTTCAAAGAGATTATGTGCACCCTTCATGGAGTTTAATAACGGCAATTGGCAGAATTCTTCATTGATGACTAAGGGTGTTATATCTCACTTGAGTTCTGCCAGTAAGGTTCCCTGAGATTAGTTCTTCATCTAATTACATTATTAGACTTTCTATTAAGCCAGTTAGTCTAATCTGTTTATCCTGATTATAAATTAGGATGTAGTTCACCACATTTTTCTTTTTTCTTAATTCCTTTCCTTTAAAGACTAGGCACTGCCAAATGTAACTGGTTGTGGGATCATCCAAGTCACATAATTTCCCATAAAGGCTGTTTTATGATCTGGCATGAAAGTAAATCAAAGAGATTGAGTCAGAAAATGTTTGCTAGCTAAGTCTGAATAATTTGGCTCCACTAGCCATGAATAAATGAAACTCACCCAGCTATGCCTTATGCTGTTGTAGGACTCAACTTTTAAGTAGAAGCAGTACTTTTTACCTTTTGACATACCATTCACATTCATATACATATGGGAAACTTAAGTTGTGCATTTTTAATTTAAGATCCAAACCTTAATGGCTCATTGAGTAGGTGAAATTTCATTTGTATATTCAAAGTTCAAGAGTTCAAAGTAAATTTATTATCAAAGTAGGTATATGTCACCATATACATCCCAGAGATTCATTTTCTTGCAGGCATTCACAGTAGAACAAGGAAGTACAATAGCACCAATGAAAAGCTACACACAAAGATGGACAAAAGAACGAATCAAATTATTTCATATCAATATGTGGCAAACTGCTTGACAAGAGCACCAACAAGAACTGAAGCATGAATTGAGTTATTAATGTAGTTTTCAAATGGATGCATTTAAAGTACTGGCTTAAATGGAGAGAGAATCTCGGAAAGAAGTTTAAGATCTTCTTGAACAGGAAGCTGAAAGCACAAGTATGGTTATAGGGCTGGTGGCATTTACAAAGAGAGGGATGGAAGAGGTCTTGGAGAGATTTGAAGGCATTTGAAAATGTTAGAATAAAGTAATGGTAGACCATGAGTCACTGTGTGTCGACAGGTATTTGGTGAGTTAGGATGTAGGAAGCAAAGGTTCAGACGAGTTTGTGTTCATGAGGTCAGGAGGCAATTAGACCAACAGGTCGCTGCGGCAAATGAGCTGAGTCAGGCGTGGTTATGTGAAACACTGCAGAATGGAAGCAGGAAGTCATGATCAGACTGGAAGTTTGCCACACTGTAAAAAGGAACACTGTGACTTACTGGTCTGGAATAGCATGAAGGGCAGAAGTTTCTAACCAAATCAATTACTTTTTTGATTTGTGAGTCTAATACTGGAATTCTGGCAATCAGCTGTGAGTGTCTGAGGGATATCGTTCTGCCCCTTTTACCTAGCTGACCGAACTATGGACAACTGTTGCTGTGCTGAAATCTTTTTTTTTTGTTAGTTTTTTAATACATTTTCTACATCGCTACAGATTTAAAAAACCCAGATCGAAATGAAGAACATTAATACAGTGCAAAAATAAACATACAATAATAATATAATACAAAAGAAGATAATTGAGAAAGCACCCAAATTGAAGATATGTAAAATTAGTATCCTCCCCAAGCCCCGCAACAAAAAAAAAGCTCCAGACCAACCACAACACAATCTAGAGAGTATACATCAGGACATTCAAACCCCCAAAACTGTAAATACACTTAGCAACAGAAGATATTAATGCCTACTACCAACAAAAAACGAGCTGAAAGTAAGGGACCGAAAAAAAAACCTTAGTTAAGAGGAAGGTTATGAAAATACTCAATAAAAGGTCCCCAGACTTTATGGAACTTTGTATCAGAATTAAGAACTGAATAATGAATTTTTTCAAGGTCTAAGCAGGACATAATATCATTAAGCCATTGAGCATGCGTGGGCGGGGCAACATCCCTCCATCTAAGGAGGATTAAACGTCTAGCCAGGAGAGAAGCAAAAGATAATATTCGACACTTAGTCAAACTCAGACGTAAATCTGTCTCACCCAAAAAACCGAACAAAGCAATTAAAAGGTTAGGTTCTAGGTGGTGATTCAGAATACAAGATAACGTTATGAAGACGTCTTTCCAAAATTTCTCCAAGCTAGGACAAAACCAGTACATATGAATGAGAGAGGCCTCGCCCCTTTTGCATTTATCACAGAGAGGACTAATGTTAGGGTAAAATCGAGATAGTTTAGATTTAGACATATGGGCTCTATGAACAATCTTAAACTGTAAAAGGCAATGGCGAGCACAAAGAGAGATTGAATTAACCGATTTGAGAATCGAATCCCAAGTCTCATCAGATAAGGACATATTTAAATCATGCTCCCAAGCCATTCTAATTTTATCCACAGGGGCAGGCCGTAAGGATGCTAATTTATCACGAATAAATGATATTAAACCTTTACCTAGTGGGTTAATAGAAAGAAATAAATCCATAACATTTTTCTCAGGCACTTCAGGGAAGTTAGGAATTAAAGGATTAATAAAGTGTCTAATTTGGAGATATCTAAAAAAATGAGCATTGGGCAGATTGAACTTAGCAGAGAGCTGTTGAAAAGATGCGAAGCGATTATCAATAAAAAGATCTTCAAAATGTCTAATGCCCTTCCTATACCAATCATGGAATGCTGAATCATACGTAGTAGGTAAAAAAAGGTGATTATGTAAGATAGGGCTAGAAAAGGAAAAACCATGGAAACCATAAAACTTCCTAAACTGAGCCCATATACGCAAAGTGTGTCTAACAAGAGGATTAACAATTAATCTGGACAAACTACTAGGGAGTACAGAGCCAAGAAGTGCAGAGATAGATAAATCTTTAGTGGAACTCAACTCCATTGCCACCCAATTAGGGCACTCGGGTTGGCCATGGAAAAAAGACCAAAAGGTAGCACAACATATATTGGCTGCCCAATAATATAAATGAAAGTTAGGTAAAGCCATGCCACCCTCTTTTTTAGATTTTTGGAGATAAACTTTATTAATTCTAGAGCGCTTATTCTTCCACAGATATGACAAAATAATAGAGTCTAAGGAATCAAAAAAAGATGTAGGAATAAAAATTGGGATTGATAGAAATAAATATAAAAGTTTAGGGAGAACATACATTTTAACAACATTGATACGACCTACCAAAGACATAGATAGAGGTGACCATTGTAACAGACGGTGTTTTATAGTATATGAAAGATTGGCAAAATTTTCACGAAAGAGATCTTTAAACTTCCTTGTGACTGTAATCCCAAGATAAGTAAATTGATTATGAACTACTTTAAAAGGGAGATCACGAAATGTTAATTCTTGTGCTTCTTTATTAATTGGGAAAAGTTTGCTCTTATGTAAATTAAGTTTATAGCCAGAGAACTGGCTAAACTGATCAAGAAGTGAAAACATTGGAGGTAAGGATGTAGACGGATTTGAAAGAAAAAGTAATAAGTCATCAGCATAAAGAGAAACTCTATGCTCAACACCCCCTCTCCAAATCCCGGTCAATTCAGGACAATTTTGAAATGCTATCGCCAAAGGTTCTATAGCCAAATCAAAGAGAAAGGGACTTAAAGGGCATCCCTGGCGGGTGCCACGTTTGAGGTTAAATACCTGGGATTTCTGAAAATTAGTCAAAACAGAGGCAGTAGGACACAAATACAGCAATTTGATCCAAGAGATAAAACTTTGACCGAAGTCAAATTTTTCTAAAACTGCAAAAAGGTAGTTCCACTCTATACAATCAAATGCTTTCTCCGCATCGAGGGAAATAACACATTCAGGAATCCCAGTTGGAGGTGAATATAAAATGTTAAATAAATGCCGAATGTTAAAAAAAGGAAGACGGTTTTTGATAAAACCAGTTTGATCATCAGAAATAATAGAGGGAATAACAGTTTCTAATCTATAAGCCAAAACTTTGGCCAAGATTTTAACATCAACATTGAGCAAAGAAATCGGCCTATACGAGGAACACTCTGTTGGGTCTTTACCCTTTTTTAATAAAAGAATAATAGATGCCTCATTAAAAGAGGGTGGCAATTTACCGTAATTAAACGGGTCAGATAATACTGAGAATAACTGAGGGGAAAGAAGTGAAGAGAATGATTTATAAAATTCTACGGGGAACCCATCAGGACCAGGAGATTTCCCTGAAGACAATGCAGAAATTGCAAAAGATATTTCTTCTGATGAAATAGGTGCATTAAGTTTGGCTTTAAAATCAGATGAAAGCGAAGGAATATTCAGATTATTTAAAAAGTGATCAACAGAGATATTGTCATTCAAAGATTCAGAGGAATAAAGTCGAAAATAGAAATTTTTAAATGCATCATTGATTTCTAAGTGATCCGATGTAAAGTCTCCATTCTCCTTCCGGATCTTTGTAATATGTTGTTTGGCTTTGGAACGTCTCAGCTGATCGGCTAGAAATTTACCAGATTTGTCACCATGAATATAGAAGCAACTCTTACTTTCAAGAAGTTGGCGTTCGACAGGTTGAGTAGACAGAAGATTAAATTTAGTTTGAAGTTCTACACGCTTCTTGTATAATTCAGGATTCTTAGTTTGAGCATACAGTTGATCCAATTCTTTAATCTGATTAATGAGGTCTAATCGATCTGCACAGGACTTTCTATTAAGATTTGCTGTATAGGATATTATTTGACCCCTCAAATATGCTTTCATGGCATCCCAGACAATCTGGGATGACATTTCAGATGATGTATTGGTGTTAAAATAAAAGGTTATCTGATCCTTAATAAATTTTAGAAAATCATCATCCGATAATAAAGTCAAGTCAAAACGCCAGTGTTTATTCCTCTGAGGGAGACCAGGAAAATTTAAAGACAAAGTAATTGGGGCATGGTCAGAAATCAGTATACTCTGATAGTCACAAGAATAGACAGATGGAATAAGTTGATTATCGAGTAAAAAGTAGTCAATTCTAGTAAAGGTATGGTGAACATGTGAAAAAAAAAGAATAGTCTCTCTCAGTGGGATGAAGGAAACGCCATATATCAGAGAAACCATAATTAGAGAGAAAAGAGTGAATAGCCAAGGCAGATTTAGTAAGTAGTCTAGTAACAGAGGACGATCGATCCAAATTAGGATCTAACCAACAATTGAAATCGCCACCCAGTATAAGAGAGTATGTTTAAATCTGGTAGCGAGGAGAAAAAACGTTCAAAAAAATTAACATAATCAAAATTGGGAGCATACAGGTTTGCTAGTACAACTTTAGTATTGTATAATTTACCAGAAACAATAATAAAATGGCCATTTGTATCAGATATCTTATTATGAAGTTCAAAAGGAATATTTGAAGTAATAAGGATGGAGACCCCCCCTAGCTTTGGCAGCAAAGGATGAATGAAAATGCTGACCCGCCCACTTTGACAGAAGCTGAGAATTATCAAAACTACGAATATGAGTTTCTTGAAGGAAAGCAATGTCAGTTTTGAGTTGTTTAATATGCGAGAAGACCTTCCTTCTTTTAACAGGATGATTCAATCCCTTTACATTCCAGCTCACAAATTTAAGTGAATTAACCATTATCAATTGTTAGTGCATAGAAGGTAGCAGGCATATAAAAAATCAAGCAGTACAATAACAGTCTGGGAGCAAAAATGTAAACATAGATCCGTAGAATCAAAACAGAGACATGTCCTGAATAACAAAGGAAAACAAAAGAAACAGTGAGTAGTGTTGGAACTGGAGAATCCACCCCCCCTCGCAACCCAAAATTGGACGGCTACCTAAAAAAGCAGCTAGCTCTACCAAAAAAATTAACCCAAATATGACTTCCAGTTCTGTGTCATTAACAAAAGATCCGTATAAATAATATAGCAAATAATAACTAATTTATGCACTAGAAAACAGAATTATAAATAGGAACAACTTCAACAGAGGTATAAAACTTAATACAAAGAAAATCAGAAGAAAACTAAAACTAACCTACCCGCGAAAAATTATAAAAGATTAAAAGAAAAAAAAAGGGAGGGAGGAAAGAGGGAAATTACAAGATTCAAAGAGAGTCCTTATCAACCATTTACAGAAAAAAAAAGCAAAACTTAAACTATGAATCAACCAACAGGGAGGCCTTCAATAAAAACTCCAAACCTCCAAAACAAGTTAAAGACAATTGTAGTTCTCTATAGATAAGGTTATACAAAAATAAAATAGATTACACAGGTAAAATCTAAAAGTTCGCAGGGAAACATTAAACTTAAATTATCTATTTAGAAAAAATGCACCAAGTCCAGGGAGAGATTGACTACAGCCCTTAGAGTTTCAATAGATAATGACTGAATTATTCAAGTAAAGTCTGAGTTCGGAAAAAATAGTTTTACTTCGAGAATTACTTATCAACCATTTTGGAAGATCAGGCCGGTTCCGAAGAAGACGAGGTGGCTGGAAGACTTCCAACAAACGCCTCAGCCTCCTTCACTGATTTAAACCACTTATAATCTCCAGTAGTAAGCATAATTCAGAGATCGGCTGGGTTTCGGAGAGAGGGTCTGAATCCGCGATCAAAAAGCACTTTCATTACACCTTTAAACTCAGCACGCATCTTCAGAACCTGGGGGGCAAAATCCTCCACAAAACGAATGACCGTATTTTGAAAGGCAAAAGTACCTCTGCGGCGTGCCTCCATAATCAAACGGTTTTTCACCTGGTATTGATGAAAGCATAAAGTAATCGGCCATGGGTGGGAACCCAGAGTTGCTCGAGGTACATAGATCCTGTGTGCCCTTTCAAGCTCAGGTGGAGTCGGAAAAAATTATTTCCCGAAAATCTCACAGAGAAACTTGGAAAAAAATTCAACGGGAGAGCCCTTTTCGGTGGCCTCTGGCAAACCAAGAATTCGTAGATTGCAACGTCTGCTCCGATTTTCAAGATCCACCATTTTGGAAAAAAGTTTACTATTCTTCTCCTCTAGGTTGGAGCAGAGAGTTTCAAGATATTGAACACGGCGTTTTAAATCTTCAGAAGTTACGTCAATGTGAGATAAATGTTCAGCATGATCATCCACTCTAGCATTAATTTGATCCAGTTTGACATTCAGCTGGTTGAAAGAAGTTCTAAATTCAGTTCTAAAATCCATTAAAGTATCTTGTCGATGTTGTTCCAGAACAGCGAGAATGTCAGCCGGCAAAGCCGTAGAAGTTTCCTTTTTCCCGGTTTTAGTACTTTTGGTAGCCATTATAAGATAGATGTGTTGGCAGGCAGGTAGAAGAGAACTAATAAAATACCTAACTAAAGTTTAAGAAGGGAGACACATAGTGCAAAGGTAAGAAGAATAACGGAGCAAAAGTTCGGAGCAACTAAACAATCGCCATCTTACCGGAAGTCAGCTGTGCTGAAATCTTACTTAATCTCGTTATTGCTCAGGATTTCAAAGTAAGTATATTACCAAAGTACATTTATGTTACCATATAATACCTTGCAAGCATTTATGGGGAGAAAAGAAATACAGTAAAATTTTACAAAGAAGAACTATACATAAGCAGACACCAACTAACCAGCAACCAATGTGCAAAAAAAAGACAAACCATGCAGATAAAATAATGCAGAAAACATTAGTTATGAAGAGTCCCTGAAAGGGAGTCTGTAGATTATAGAATCGGCCTAGAGTAGTGGTGAATTAAGTTAGCCACACTGGTTCAGGAGCCTGATGGTTGTAGGGTAATAACTGTTTCTGAAGCTGGTGGTATCTGGTCTAAGGCTTCTGTACTTCCTGCCGCTGGTAGCAGTGAGAAGAGGGTATGGTTTGGATGGAGGAGACATTTGATGATGGATTCTGCTTTCTTGTGGCAGCACTCCACGTGGGGAGGACTTTGTCTGTGATGGACTCGATTGTATCCACCAATTCCTGTGGCTTTTTCCAGACCTGGCATTGGCGTTTCCATACCAGGCCGTAATGCAACCAGTTAGGATGCTCTCCTATAGAGGTTGCTGAAGTTTTTGGAGACATGCTAAATCGATGCAAACTTCTAAGAAATTGAAGGCCCTGTCTTGCCTTCCTTGTGATGACACTTAACGTGATATGTTTACGCCAAGGAATTTAAAGCTACTGAGCCTCTTCACCTCCATTCCAAAAAGAGTACTGGCTCATGGACCTCTAGTATCTTCTTCCTGCAGTCAATAATCGGCTTGTTTTTGATGTTAAGTGAGAGGTTGCTGTGTCACCACTCAAACTATTTTGCAATCTCCCTCCTTTATACTGATTCATCACTACCTTTGATTTGTCCAATGGCAATAGTGTTGTTTGCAAACATAAATATGGCATTAGAGCTGTATTTAGCCACACACCGTAAGTACAAAGTGTGTAGAGCAGTGACCTATGCACACAGCCCTGCGGTGCACCTCTGCTGATGATGAGTGCAGAGGAGATTTTGTTGCCAATCTATAGTAACTTGCATCTTCCAGTGCAGAACTGAATGATCCACTTGAACAGGGAGGTACTGAGGCCTAGGGATTGGAGCTTAGCAATAAGTTTTGAGGGGATACTACTGTTGAATGCTGAGTTATATTCCATGAAGAGCATCCTGACATGTACACCTTCTTTGCCCAGGTGTTCCGGAGCTGACTGAAAGATGAATGAAATGACATCCGTTGTTGACCTGTTGGTACAAACTGGAGCAGATCCAGTTCATTCCTCATGCAAGAGATGAAATGCTTCACAACCAACCTCTTGAAGCAGTTGGTCACAGTATTACTGGATGGTAGTCCCTGAGTCAGGATACCATGCTTCTCTTGGACACCAGTGTGACTGAAGTCTGCTTGATGTCTGAGTACCTCAGACTGCCGAAGTGAAAGGCTGAAGATGTTCATAAACACTATCACTGGTTGACTAGCACAGGTCCTCAGTCCTCAACCAGGTCCACCATTTGGGCCCGATGCCTTCCATGGGTTCATCTGTCGCATCAGCCTCAGAGACTGAGATCATCAGGGGCTGTGGGGGGGTTTGTGAAGGTGCCTCCATTGTCAAAGTCAGTGTAAGAGGCATTGAGCTCATCTGGGAGCGAATCCTTGTTGACATTTATGTTGTTTGGCTTTGCTTTGTAGGACATGATGTCATTCAAGCCCTGCCACAGCTATCAAGCGTCCCCCTGTAATTCAAGTTCAGTGCAGAATTGCCACTGTGCATGTGAGGTAGTCTTCCAGAGGTTATCCCTGGACCTCTTGTACTTTCCTGGCTCGCCAGTCCTAAACACCACCGAACTAACCTTCAGCAAATTCTGAATCTCTTGGTTCATCCAGGGCTTCTGGTTGGGGATGACTCTAAATGATGTTGTGGGAACAGACCCATCCACACTTGTCTTTTTAAAATCTGTGACAGCTGTGATGTATTGATTCATGTCGTCTGATGGTTTCACGAACATGATCCAGTCCACCAACACACAGCAGTTCCATAGCTGCTCCTCTGCCTCCTGTGACCACCTCATTGTTGTCCGTCATCTGCTGCCTTGCTCTTTAGTTTGGGCGTATACAGAGGTTAGCCAAATGGGCAGATCTCCCAAAGGGCGGTCGAGGAATGAAATGGTGGGCGTTCTTAATTTGTCAGACAGACAAGAAAACACTGTGGTTACACCTCACAATTAACTCATTAGTAGGAATGTATTGGGGAATATCTTGAGCATATGAAAATGCAAAAAACATATTATTTTTGAAGTGCTAAACAATATCTTGGGATGGAAGGTTCTGTTTTAGAAATTGGCTAATCCTGACAGTTGAACACATTACAGACATGCAACCAGCATCTACTTATTCTCTACTAGTCTACAGTGGGGTAATAGTGATATTTTTCTAAACAAAAGAAGACCCAGAAATGTTGGGAACATGGAATGTGTACATAATGTAACATCTGACAATTAACTTGATCTCTACTCTCACCTCTGCAAATCCTAAATGTTGGTAAATAATGTCATTAAACCAGCATCATATATGAGTGTACTGGTGTCCAACTGTGAACAAGGAAGGCAAGTAATTAGGTCATATTTTCTAGGTATACTCTGTGTTGTATTTTATGTTATTTAGCAGGTCAATGTCAAGCATAAGAGCAAAATTAATTTTGCAAAAATTATACTGCTATTACTTTTTTACCTGTCAAATTAAGTTAGTCAAAATATGTAAATACTAAAATAGCTTTTAATGACACTCTTGAGTGCACCTCAGAAAGGCAGTGTCCACTATTAGGGTCCCCCATCACCCAGGACATGCCCTGTTCTCATTGTCACTGTCAGGTAGGAGGTACAGAAGCCTGAAGGCACACACTCAGCGATTCAGGAACAGCTTCTTCCCCTCTGCCATCTGATTCCTAAATGGACATTGAACCCATGAACACTGCCTCACTTTTTAAATATTATTTCTGTTTTCAACTATTTTTAATCTAACTATTTAATATACGTACATATACTTTCTGTAATTGATTTATTTATTTTTTCTTTCTACATTATTATGCATTGCATTGAACTGCTGCTAAGTAAACAAATTTCATACAAATGCCGGTGATAATAAACCTGATCTGATTCTGACCTTACCTGAGCATATGGGTGAAATTATGATGTCTTAATCAGAGAATCTTTGTTGTTTATTGATTTCATGGAAGCTTCTTTGCAGATTTACAGTACATACTTTCTATTTATGTGTATTAGTATTCAATTCAACTAAAACGCACACCTTAATCAGGGCTCATCAGGCTGAGACGGATCAAGCTCGGGTGAGGTAAAGTGTTCTGTAAGTTACTCCCGTAGTAGTTTAGTGAGAATGTCTGCAGGGTCAGAGTTTTGTACTGTGTGTAGGATGTGGGAAGTCTGGGAGACCTCCAGTCTCCCGGATAAACACATCTGCACCAGGTGCACCAAGCTTCAGCTCCTGAGAGAATGTATTAAGCAACTGGAGCTGCAGCTCGATGACCTTTGGCTCATATGAAAGATGGACTCGAGCTGCAGGGAGGTAGTCTCCCCTAGGTAGCAGGAGACAGGCAACCGGATGACTGTCAGGAGAAGGAAGAGAAATGCACAACCAGTACAGAGTACACCTGTGGCCGTTCTCAATAATACTTATACAATTTTGAATACCATTTAGGTGGATGAGCCACAGTGGCTGGGTCTATGCACTGATTCTGGTGCAGTACCTCAGAAGAGCAGAGAGACGATGAGTACAGAAGTGTTGATAGGAGATTCTTTAGTCATAGGAACAGAGACAAGTTTCTGTGGATGCGATAGAGACACCCGAATGGCATATTGCCAGGACCAGGGATGCTCGGATTGATCTATGGCATTCTAAAGGGCAAGGGTGAGCAGCCAGATGTCAGTGCATATTGGCACCAATGACATACGTAGACAAGGTGAGGAGGTCCTGAAGAGAGATTTTAGGGGGCTAGGTAGAAAACTGAGAAACAGGACATGCAGGATGGTAATCTCTGGTTTGCTGCCTGTGCCATGGGCCAGTGATGGATGACTTGGCAGGTGAATGTGTGGCTGAGGAACTAATGCAGGGGGACAGGGGTTCAAATTTATGGATCATTGGGATCTCTTCAGGGGAAGGTACGACCTGTACAAAAGGGATGGGTTACACCTGAACCTGAGAGGGTCCAATATCCTTGTGGGCAGGTTGACTAGAGTTGTTCAGGTGGGTGTAAGCTGACTTGGCAGGGGATTGGAACTGGAGTGATAGTGCTGAAGATGAGGTAGTTGGCTTACAAACAGAGGCAATGTGCAGTGAGACTTCTTAGCGAGGAGAGGTTGAAGGTAGGGCAAAATTGCAGTCAACAGGATGAGTTGCAATGTAAAAAGCGGACAAAATCAAAAAGGGTGAATACAGGACTGAAGGTGTTATATTTGAATGCGCACGGTATACAGAATAAGGTAGATGGACTTGCACCTCAGTTACAGATTGGCATGTACGAGGAGTGATTGATATGTTCATGGCCTAAGGTAGAAGGAGTCAATTTTAGAAAACCTAGCACACTTAGTCCAGCGGTCGTGGAGCTTACGGATCCTGGACCTCCAGAAAGTGTCCACAGATGGGTGATTGATAAGTTCGTGGCCTGAGCTAGAAGGAGATGGGTTATACAGCTCTCATTACATGCACATGCAGTTCAACTCTTTGAGTGATTATGCAGAAAGTTTGAAGTTAATAACTCATCTCCTTCTACCTTGGGCCACAAACTTATCAATCACCCTGATGCGTTATTAACTTCAAACTTTCTGCGTAATCACTCAAAGAGTTGAACCTCATGTGCATGTAATGAGAGCTGTATAACTCATCTCCTTCTACCTTAGGCCACAAACTTATCATTCACCCCTGCCGTGGACACTTTCTGGAGGTCCAAGATCCGTATGCTCCACAACAGCTGGACTAAGTGTGTAAATGTAGGAGGGGACTCTGTTGAAAAATAAATGTGCTAGGTTTTCTAAAATTGACTCCTTCTACCTTAGGCCACAAACTTATCTATCACCCCTTGTATGATGTTGTAAGCATAATTGAATCATGGCTGGAAGAAGATTATAGCTGGGAGCTTTATGTCCAAGGATACACATTGTACTGAAAGGACAGGCAGGAAGACAGAGGATGTGGCATTGCTCTGATGGTAAAAAATGAAATCAAATCATTAGAAAGAGGTGACATTGGCTTGAAAGGTGTTGAATCATTGCGGATAGACCTAAAGAACTGCAAGGGTAAAAAGATCCTGATGGGAGTTGGATACAGACTCCCAAACAGTAGTAAGGATGTAGACTACAAGTTATAGCAGAAGATAGAAAATGCATGCCAAAAGGGTAATGTTACAATAGTCATGGATGATTTCAGTATGCAGGTAGATTGGGAAATCAGGGTGGTGCAGGATTCCAGGAGGGGGAATTTCTAGAGTGCCTATGAGATGGCTTTTTGGAGCAGCTCGTGGCTGAGCCTATAGGGAATCAGCTATTCTGGATTGGGTGTTCTGCAATGAACCGGAATTGATTAGAGAGCATGTGGTCAATGAATCTTTAGGTGCAAGTGTTCATAATATGATCAAATTTATCCTGAAATTTGAGAAGGAGAAGCTAAAGTCAGATGTAATAGTATTATAGTGGAGTAAAAGTATTTTGCATCAGTATTTACTGTGGAAGACACTAGGTGGACCAGATGTTGTACACTCCAGGTTTCTGAAAGAAGTTGCTAAAGAGATTGTGGGGGCATTAGTAATGATCTTTCAAGAATCACTAGATTCTGGAATGGTTCTGGGAGACTGGAAAATGTCACTCTACTCTTCAAGAAGGGAGAGAGGCAGAAGAAAGGAAACTTTAGGCCAATTAGTCTGACCTCAGTGATTGGGAAGATGTTGGAGTCAATTGTTAAGGATTTTTTTTTGGGTACTTGGAGGCACATGATAAAATAGGCCAAAGTCAACATGGTTTCCTCAAGGTAAGTTCTTGCCAGACAAATCTGTTGGAATACTTTGAAGAAATAACAAGCAGGATGGACAAAGGAGAATTGGTTGATGTGGTGTACTTGGATTTTCAGAAGGCCTTTGACAAAGTGCCACACATGAGGCTACTTAACAAGCTAAGAACCCATGGTATTACAGGGAATATTCTAGCATGGATAAAGCAGTGGCTGATTGGCAGGAGGCAAAGACTGGGAACATAGGGAACATTTTTCGGTTGGCTGTTGGTTACTAGTGGTGTTCCATAGAGGTCTGTGTTGGGACCAATTCTTTTTACATTATATGGCAATGATTTTGGATGATGGAATTGATGGCTTTGTTGCACAGTCTGCAGAGGTTACCAAAATAGGTAGAGGGGTTGGTAGTTTTGAGGAAGTAGGGAGCCTACGGAAGGACATAGATTAGGAGAATGGACAAAGAAGTGTCAGATGGAATACAATGGCCAGAAGGAGTACTGTGTAAGGAAGAGAAAGGCTTGACTGTTTTCTAAATGGAGAGAAAATACAAACATCTGAGGTGCAAAGGGACTTGGGAGTCCTTATGTGGGATTTCCTAAAGGTTAATTTGCTGGTTGAGACTGTGGTGAGGAAGGCAAATGTGATGTTAGCATTCATTTCAAGTGGACTAGAATATAAAAGCTAGGATGGAATGTTGACATTTTATAAAGCACTTGTGAGGCCTCACTTGGAGTATTGTGAGCAGTTTTGGACCCCTTATCTTAGAAAGGATGTGCTGAAACTGGAGAGGGTTCAAAGTAAGTTCACGAAAATGATTCCAGGATTGAACGGCTTGTCATATGAAGAGCGTTTGATGGCTCTGAACCTGTATTCACTAGAATTCAGAAGAATGAGGTGTGACCTCATTGAAACCTATCGAATGGTGTAATGCCTTGATAGACTCAATGTGGAGACGATGTTTCCTATGAGACTAAGACCAGAGGACACCACCTCAGAACAGAGGGGGATCATAGAAACATAGAAACATAGAAAATAGGTGCAGGAGTAGGCCATTTGGCCCTTCGAGCCTGCACCGCCATTCAGTATGAGCATGGCTGATCATCCAACTCAGAACCCTGTACCTGCTTTCTCTCCAAACCCCCTGATCCCTTTAGCCACAAGGGCCATATCTAACTTCCTCTTAAATATAGCCAATGAACCGGCCTCAACTGTTTCCTGTGGCAGAGAATTCCACAGATTCACCACTCTCTGTGTGAAGAAGTTTTTCCTCACCTCGGTCCTAAAAGGCTTCCCCTTTATCCTTAAGCTGTGACCCCTTGTTCTGGACTTCCCCAACATTGGAAACAATCTTCCTGCATCTAACCTGTCCAATCCCTTTAGAATTTTATACGTTTCAATAAGATCCCCCCTCAATCTTCTAAATTCCAGTGAGTATAAGCCTAGTCGATCCAGTCTTTCTTCATATGAAAGTCCTGCCATCCCAGGAATCAATCTGGTGAACCTTCTTTGTACTCCCTCAATGGCAAGAATATCTTTCCTCAGATTAGGGGACCAAAACTGCACACAATACTCTAGGTGCGGTCTCACCAAGGCCTTGTACAATGGCAGTAGAACCTCCCTGCTCCTGTACTCAAATCCTTTTGCTATGAATGCCAACATACCATTTGCCTTTTTCACTGCCTGCTGTACCTGCATACCCACTTTCAATGACTGGTGTACAATGACACCCAGGTCTCGTTGCACCTCCCCTTTTCCTAATCGGCCACCGTTCAGATAATAATCTGTTTTCCTGTTCTTGCAACCAAAGTGGATAACCTCACATTTATCCACATTAAATTGTATCTGCCATGAATTTGCCCACTCACCTAACCTATCCAAGACACCCTGCATCCTCTTAGCATCCTCCTCACAGCTAACACCGTCGCCCAGCTTCGTGTCATCCACAAACTTGGAGATGCTGCATTTAATTCCCTCATCTAAATCATTAATATATATTGTAAACAATTTGGGTCCCAGCACTGAGCCTTGCAGTACCCCACTAGTCACTGCCTGCCATTCTGAAAAGGTCCCGTTTACTCCCACTCTTTGCTTCCTGTCTGCCAACAAATTTTCTATCCACATCAATACCATACCCCCAATACTGTGTGCTTTAAGTTTGCACACTAATCTCCTGTGTGGGACCTTGTCAAAAGCCTTTTGAAAATCTAAATATACCACATCCACTGGCTCTCCCCTATCCACTCTACTAGTTACATCTTCAAAAAATTCTATAAGATTCGTCAGACATGATTTTCCTTTCACAAATCCATGCTGACTTTGTCCGATGATTTCATCTCTTTCCAAATGTGCTGTTATCACATCTTTGATAACCGACTCTAGCATTTTCCCCACCACCGATGTCAGACTAACCGGTCTATAATTCCCCTGTTTTTCTCTCCCTCCTTTTTTAAAAAGTGGGGTTACGTTAGCCACCCTCCAATCCTCAGGAACTAATCCAGAATCTAAGGAGTTTTGAAAAATTATCACTAATGCATCCACTATTTCTTGGGCTACTTCCTTAAGCACTCTGGAATGCAGACCATCTGGCCCTGGGGATTTATTTGCCTTTAATCCCTTCAATTTACCTAACACCACTTCCCTACTAACATGTATTTCCCACAGTTCCTCCATCTCACTAGACCCTCGGTCCCTTACTATTTCCGGAAGATTATTTATGTCCTCCTTAGTGAAGACAGGACCAAAGTAGTTATTCAATTGGTCTGCCATGTCCTTGTTCCCTATGATAATTCACCTGTTTCTGACTGTAAGACATTTGTCTTGACCAATCTTTTTCTTTTCACATATCTATAAAAGCTTTTACAGTCAGTTTTTATGTTCCCTGCCAGCTTTCTCTCATAATCTTTTTTCCCTTTCCTAATTAAGCCCTTTGTCCTCCTCTGCTGGTCTCTGAACTTCTCCCAGTCCTCAGGTGTGCCGCTTTTTGTTTGCTAATTTATATGTTTCTTCTTTGGACTTGATACTATCCCTAATTTCCCTTGTCAGCCACGGGTACACTACCTTCCCTGGTTTATTCTTTTGCCAAACTGGGATGAACAATTGTTGTAGTTCATCCATGCGATCTTTAAATGCTTGCCATTGCATATCCACCGTCAACCCTTTAAGTATCTTTTGCCAGTCTATCTTAGCTAATTCACGTCTCATACCTTCAAAGTTACCCTTCTTTAAGTTCAGAACCTTTGTTTCTGAATTAACTATGTCACTCTCCATCTTAATGAAGAATTCCACCATATTATGGTCACTCTTACCCAAGGGGCCTCGCACGACAAGATTACTAACTAACCCTTCCTCATTGCTCAATACCCAATCTAGAATGGCCTGCTCTCTAGTTGGTTCCTCGACATGTTGGTTCAGAAAACCATCCCACGTACATTCCAAGAAATCCTCTTCATCAGCACCCTTACCAATTTGGTTCACCCAATCTATATGTAGATTGAAGTCACCCATTATAACTACTGTTCCTTTATTGCACACATTTCTAATTTCCTGTTTAATGCCATCCCCAACCTCACTACTACTGTTAGGTGGCCTGTACACAACTCCCACCAGCGTTTTCTGCCCCTTAGTGTTATGCAGCTCTACCCATATTGATTCCACATCCTCCAGGCTAATGTCCTTCCTTTCTATTGCGTTAATCTCCTCTCTAACCAGCAATGCTACCCCACCTCCTTTTCTTTCCTGTCTATTCCTCCTGAATATTGAATATCCCTGGATGTTGAGCTCCCATCCTTGGTCACCCTGGAGCCATGTCTCTGTGATCCCAACTATATCATATCCATTAATAACTATCTGCACATTCAATTCATCCACCTTGTTACGAATGCTCCTCGCATTGACACACAAAGCCTTCAGGCTTGTTTTTACAACACTCTTAGCCCTTATACAACTATGTTGAAAAGTGGCCCTTTTTGATTTTTGCCCTGGATTTGCCTGCCTGCCACTTTTACTTTTCACCTTACTGCTTTTTGCTTCTACCCTCATTTTACACCCCTCTGTCTCTCTGAACTTGTTCCCATCCCCCTGCCACATTAGTTTAAATCCTCCTGAACAGCAGTAGCAAACACTCCCCCTAGGACATTGTTCCAGTCCAGCCCAGGTGCAGACCATCCTGTTTATACCGGTCCCACCTCCCCCAGAACTGGTTCCAATGCCCCAGCAATTTGAATCCCTCCCCCTTGCACCATTTTTAAAGCCATGCATTCATCGGAAATATCCTCCTATTTCTACTCTGACTAGCATGTGGCACTAGTAGTAATCCAGAGATTATTACCTTTGTGGTCCTACTTTTTAGTTTATCTCCTCACTCCCTAAATTCACCTTGTAGGACCTCATCCCGTTTTTTACCTATATCGTTGGTACCTATGTGCACCACGACCACTGGCTGTTCACCCTCCCATTCCAGAATGTCCTGCAGCCGCTCAGAGACATCCTTGACCCTTGCACCAGGGAGGCAACATACCATCCTGGAGTCTCTTTTGTGGCCGCAGAAACGCCTATCTATACCCCTCACAATCGAATCCCCTATCACTATAGCTCTCCCACTCCTTTTCCTTCCCTCCTGTGCCGCAGAGCCACCCATGGTGCAATGAACTCGGCTGCTGCTGCCTTCCCCTGATGAGACATCTCCCCCAACAGTATCCAAAACAGTATATCTGTTTAGGAGGGAGATGACCTCAGGGGACTCCTGCACTACCTGCCTACTGCTACGCTGTCTAGTGGCCACCCCTTCCCTTTCTGCCTGTGTAGCCTTTACCTGCGGTGTGACCAACTCACTGAACGTGCTATTCACGACTTTGTCAGCATCGCGGATGCTCCAGTATGAATCCAATCGCAGCTCCAGACGCTCAATGCGGTCTGCCAGAAGCTGCAGTTGGACACACTTCCTGCACACATAGTCGTCAGGGACACTGGAAGTATCCCTGATTTCCCACATGCTGCAGGATGAACAAACCACGGGGCCGATCTCAGCTGCCATGACCTACCCAATACTTGCCTCAACTTTTGAAACTTTCTCCTTTTAAAGGAACTTACCTGGCCTTACCTCGCTTGGAGTGAAGCTCGTCCTCAGCCTCTCGAGACAAAGCCTTCCCACCCTGTCTCCCTCTACTCTGTCGCCCGCTACAACGTCGTTTAGGATCGTTTTAGAACAGAAATGAGGAGGAATTTCTTCAGACAGAGAGTGGTAAATCTGTAAAATTCTTTGCCACAGGCAGCTGTGGAGGCCAAGTCTTTGTGTATATTTAAGGCAGAGTTTGATAGATTCTTCATTGGTCAGGGCATGAAGGGGTACAGAGAGAAGGCAGTAGATTGGGGCTAGAAGGAAAAATGGATCAGAAATGGCAGAGCAGATTTGATGGGCCAATCTGGGCTAATTCTGCTCCTATGTCTTATGTTTTTATGTTCTAATCATGTGCTGTACTCAATCTTCATGCTGACTTTCTGCCAACTACCTTTTGCTCATTCTGGTGATTGTTCTGGTCTTCTTGGCAATGTATGAATTGTCAGCAGTGCTGTGCCTTAGATAGCATGAGAATTGGATTTGGACCCCCTGAAGGTTTCATTTACAGCACATTACAAAGCAATTATTTTTCATTCCCCTGGAGGTTTGCTCTAGACTATTAAGGCATTCAGACTCCTACCTTTAGATATTTACTGCCTTCAGTGATATTTTAAATATGATTAATGCACAATTATGAAATATTGAAATAACACCAAGTTATTGTAACAAATACAAAAACCTGTGGGGAAATCAAATAGGTTAGGGTAGAGTTGGTGTAAGTAGGCTTTTGATGGTCTGCATAGACTCAATGGCCCATTACACGGGCTTAACTCTTGTTATACCTCTCTGTCGCTTTAACCATATTTAAAACAAGATGTTTTCACTTCTGAATCAATTGAAAACTAATTCATCAAATTAATTAAGATAACCAGCTAGAGCAGAACCTATCTCTTTAATGAGAGGAGTTGTAAATGATCTGAAACAACGGGCTATTCTTAGTAAAACACTGGGAAATGGTTCTTTTGTTTTGAGGGTTATTAACGATTAATAAGGTTTCAACAAGAGAAACATCCACTCATCTATTCCAATTGCAGCATTTTTTTACAATAGGAACTCATATTATTTCTCAGGATTACAAATGCTCCATTGGCATAATGCTGCTGGCTTGTATACTAATCGCACTGCCATTATTTACATGCAGCCTGAATCTCGCAGGAGAGTGGAACTGAGTGAGTCATTTATTATCTTTTATTCATAAGATTCCCAGTATAGGCCTGCTGCTAAGTGCAAGTCTTCCGCTGGAATGGTTGCTGGCGGGGCAGAATAGATTTGAGTAATGATTGGAGCAAAATCAGTCCTTTGATGTCTGCTTGCACCCCGCCTCAAAAGCACCTCTCCCCAGCTGCATGGTCATAAGACATACTGTCAGAGCGGAATTAGGCCATTTGGCCCATTGACCCCATTCGATTATGGCTGATGATTTATTTTCCCTCTCAACCCCATCTCCTTCCTTCTCCCTGTAACCTTTGACACCTTACTAATTAAGAACCTATCAACTTCCACATCAAATATGCTCAATGACATGGCCTTTACAACCATCTGTGGTAATGAATTCTACAGATTCTCTACTCTTTGGCTAAAGAAATTCCTCCTCATTTCTGTTCTAAAGGGAAGTCCTTGTATTCTGAGGTTGTGCCTTCTGGTCCTAGACTCGCCCACTATTGGAACCACATCCACTCTTTCAAGCCCTTTCAAAATTTGGTAGGTTTCAATGAGATTCCACCCCCACCCCCACTGGATTTTTTCTTAACTCCAATGGGTACAAGCCCAGATCCAGCACTCCTCATAGGTTAACTCTTTCATTCCTAGGATCAGTTTCATAAACTTGCTTTGGACCCTCTCCAATGCCAGCATATCCTTTCTTTGATATGGGGTCCAAAGCTGCCAAGAAGTGCAACAGTATTTCACTAAGCAGCTGTAGTCAAAACTGTCATAGGAATGATGTGGGCAGTGGCAGACTCTACAGTATGGAAGGCAACACAAACTACAGCATACATCCTGTAAGATTCTGACTGATGTGAAGAAGTAAAGACAAATAGTTTTATGTAACACTTCCAATTAACCTCAAGCAAACCAATTGACACCCATTTAATCTCCTTGAGGTTTTGCACCATGGTTTAATAATAGACCATCATTAGTTCTTCAAAACCTTGGTCTTCTAATCCCACCCTCAGCAAATCAATCTTTATTCTTCAGTATTCCAAACACACTCCTAAAATCTTGGGCACAAATTTATCTTTAACGAGTGCATATATAACCTCTAGCAGCTTCTCTGAGAGGCCACTGCTTATTAATGCCAACCCAATTCCTTACAGACTATGTCTATAATATTCTTTTGTGTGTGAACCCAAACCTTGTCATCTGCAATGATTTTTTTTCTGGAGAATTGGTTTTCATTAAACTCAGGCTTGAGCTGATGCTTTTACCGAAGGCTTCCTGGTGAGTTAAACTCTCAGACATTTGCTCTGCACGAGTTGTCAATACTCATGCCAGTGTCTCGGGCTGGTTTGAAATTTCTGTCCTCATATGTTCTCATTCCATTCCCAGGGAGAATGAATAATCCATGTCTGCATTATATGATTGAGCTTTGCCAACTTGTTGCATATTCTGAAACAGGATTCAGGTCCAGGTGTACTGTCAGCCAAAAGGTGTCCAATGACTGATTTGGAATTCCTTCCAGCTGAGAGGAAAGCCACCATGGCTGCAGTCCAGGTGCAAAGACTTCTCCAGTTTTTCACTTCATTCTCGCCCTGCCTTGACCTCTTCACATCCCAAGCGAATGCCCCTGCAGGGATCATCGCCCTCTCATTACCTCTCCCACTCTCTATTAGTCAGACTTCTTTCCTTCTGACACTATCTGAGGAGTCAGCCCTTTGCTCCTCCCTGTGTCACCCCTATCACAACAGCATTCGCTGATTATCTCAGCGCAGCAAACTCAACTGTCGCATCATCTGTTATCAACAACATTCCAATCCTGTTCAAAGGGTTTGGCTCACTAACTTGCTGCCCCCCCCAACCCCCAACCTCACGTTTCTTTTTGTGACCTGCAGTTTCTCCAGTGAATGATTGCTGAGTAAACACTGTTTACTACAATAGTTATTAGCCTGCAATCTGATTGCAGTTGTAGTCCTGCCTTTCACAAAATTGTGCCTTCCTGGATAATCAGCGGTTAATGAGTTATTTTGATGCTCAACAATGATTTTGGAGTTGTGGTTGCATTTGGTATGAGGACTTTTTTGCTGGACTATAATATATATAAAATATATATATTATATATATAAGTGACTCACATAAGAGGCATATTTGTTCTTTTCCTAGGCAAACTGTACATAAGCCAAAAGTGAAGTTTAGACTTGTCTTACTTAGTACATTTATGATTGTTCAAACAAGCATTCTTGCAGTAATTTCTTTTCAGGTCATTGAATCCAATAATAATAAATAAAACTTTCAAAGCCATTGCTTAAATGTTATTTAATGCTATTGATATTAAAATCAGATGAAAACATGCTGGGAATCTAAAATAAAGACAGAAACTGCCAGAAATACTCAGAAGGTCAGGCTGCATCTGCAGGAAGGGTAATCAAGTTAATGTCTCATGTTGAAGACCCTTCCTCAGAAGTAGGAAGGAGAGGAATGAAGTTTGTTAAACTGCAGGAGAGTGACGGATAGTTGATCTCAGCAAGATATGCTCAGCATGTCAGGATGGACATGTCCATCACTTCCAGAAATGGAAAGCAAAAAAAGGGAGAAAAACAGCCATTATTCCTGCCGCTGTCCGTAAGGAGTTTGTACGTTCTCCCCATGACAGCATGGGTTTCCTCTGGGTATTCTGATTTTCTCCTACAGTCCAAAGACCTACCAGTTGGTAGGTTAATTGGTCAATGTGAATTGTCCTGTGAATAGGCTTGAGTTAAATTGCAGGGGGTGGGGGTGGTTGTTAGACAGCACGGGTTGAAGGGCCAGAAGGGCCTATTCTGCACTGTATCTCAATAAATATAAAAATAAACAATAAATGAATAAGTTATAGTAAACATCTATTGAACTTCAAAGTGATGTTTGCTATATTTGTCTTCTTTGGATATTAACATTGCCTAGACATGAATGCAATGTAAATATGAATCTGTAGATCACTGCCAGTCTGGTAAAGTATACTTTCTACAATGCAACAAGACACCTTTCTAATTATTACCACTGAATGTTAGCCAATATTGTTACAATACTTGTCAGATTGAATTATTTCTAGCAACTGAGCTCATGATGTAATAATCTTCAGGATGTCAAGGTTGGAGAACATGGCCTACATAAGCAGTACCGTTTTGTTCCATGATGCATGTCTGAAAATCGTTCATTTGTGGAACAGAACACAATTACAGACATTTCAGATTGTTTCCTTCATTTGAAGGAAAATAAGGAGCAAATATCTGGGTTTTATTTTTGATGTAGCATCCTCTCTGGACTCATTGGAAATATTTCTTTACTCTGTTCAGTTATACCCTGTCATTCCTTCTTGAAAAACTGCAGCACAGGAGTGTGTTCTGACTCACTGACCATTGGGCCCTGTCATCTCTGTGACCCTCACACCTACTCTTATGAGATTGTTTTGGAACTGCTTATTTCCAATAACTTTCTGACATCTGAATTTCTCAGCTCCAACACACATGGAGGTCCCCAGCATAAATAACTTCAACTGTGGTACATTACAGCATATGTTATGATGTTTGCCAGCTGCCTTTTAACACTTTCACTTCCAGGTTCAGCCAACCTAGAAAATGGAACTCAATTTTTCTGTAGCGTGTTTGTTGGTAACATATGACTGCGTGCTTTATGCCCATCTGTTTTGAATTTCTGTTTAGCAGTATCAGTGAACAGACCACTCTGTTGTTGCAGTGGTATCTGTGGATATGCAGAGATGCCACCTTGGTCACTTCCCCACTGGTAGCAATGCTGTCACTTGCTGCCTTCTGCAGTATTGGCAGCCAGTGCACTTGCTAGCCACCTCTTCCAGATCCTTGACTATCCCAGACCAATAGACAAAGCCACGAATTACTGTTTTCATATTAACAATGCCTAAATGTTTTCAGATAATTTTTTTCAATTATTCTACTTTGTAGATCTTTATATACAAACAACTCCATGACTCTGTTTGGTAGTCTTGATATCTGGGCACCTTGTATTTTCTGTGTTATGGGTCCATTTGCATTAATAGTAGATCCTTCTGTGCTGTTTCAGTTATCCCCACTTCAGCTACAGGAAAATCACCTTCTTCTACAGTAGGGTGAGTACATTAGCTGCTCTATCTTCAGCATCCTTGTAAGGCAGCCTTGATAATGCAATCTTTCCTTACAGAATTATTCTGCTTGTGTAGCGAGCTCTTCTGATTGGCAGCTTTAATCTTTGATCATTATGAGAAACTACATGTTGTATCTGCCCTAGGGTTTTTGGCACGACAGATGCAATGTGCTATTTGCTAATGGGACTGTGCTGAACTTCCTATTGTTTCCCATAACCAGGCCTGTGAAACATGACTGGCCCCTCACAAAGCCATGCTGACTATCCCTAATAGGACTGTGCATCTAATAATGTTTATCATGACATTCTGATTATTAAGCTTTAGGCTTATTTTAAAATTACTGTATTTTCTATTACCTTCAAGTATACCTTCAGAATGTATATTCACACTTCAAGCTGCTTTATCATTAATGTACATGTCTCTGTTGTCAGCATTCCCCTTATAACAAGAACTTCCTTGGGTAAAATTATTCCAGCACACAGTCATGGTCTCATCTTCCATGCTGATACCTTATGCCCTTTCATTTTGCTCTTGGAAGATGGCAAATGTACCACTGTTCAAGAAAGGTAATAGGGATAATCCTGGGAAGTATAGACCAGTGTGTTTTACCTCAGTGGTGGGCAAACTAATGGAGAGGAGTAATGAGCATTTGGAGAAGTGTAGTCTTATTAGGGATAGTCAGCATGGATTTGTGAAGGGCAGGCAGTGCTTCACAAGCCTGACTGAGTTTTTCAAGGAGGTGACAAAGCAAGCTGATGAAGATAGAGTCATTGATATGGTGTATATGAATTGTCGTAAGGCTTTGGATAAGGTTCCTGTGGAAGGCTCATCCCAAAAAGTCATAGGGCATGTGACTTTGTGAACTTGGCATAATGTATTTGGAACTGGCTTGCCCAGAGAAGGCAGAGGCTGCCAGTAGATAGAACATGTTCTGCCTGAAGGTCTGTGACTAGTGGTATTCCCCAGTGATCTGTTCCGGGGCTCCTGCTCCTTGTGATTTTTATAAATGACTTGGATGAGGAAGAGGGATTGTAAGTTTGCAGATGACATGAGTTTTGGTGGTGATGTGAATAATATGAAAGGTTATTTGTAGATTACTAGGATACTAAAAGGATGCAGTCGGGCAGAGAAATGGCAGATGGAGTTCAATCCAGAAACGTTTGATATATACATCTTGGAAGATCGAATTTGACGGTGGGGTACAAGGTTAATGGCACGTTCCTAGCAGTGTGGAGGAAGAAAGGAATCTTGAGGTCCACATCTGTAGATCCCTCAAAGTTGCCGCACACGTTGATCGGGGATTGAGTTCAAGAGCTGTGAAGTAACGTTGCAGCTCTGTAAAACTCTAGTTAGATCACACTTGGAGTATTGTGTTCAGTTCTGGTCACTTCATTATAGGAAGGATGTGGGAGCTTAAGAGAGATTTACCAGGATGATGTCTAGTTCTCTTTGAAGTGAAGGAGGATGAGAGGGATCTTGATAGATTGTTTATGGTTATGAGAGGCATAGATAAAGTGGACAGCTAATGCCTTTTTGCCCAGGATGGCAATGTCCAATACTGTACCAGAGAATATCTGTTTAGGTTGAGTGGAGGAAAGTTTAACGGAGTGTCAGAGGCATCTTTCGTTACACAGGGACTGGTAGGTGCCTGCAATGCACTGCCAGGGGTGGTGGTATAGGCGGATATTATTGGGATATTTAAGAGACTCTTAGATAGGCACACAGATGAAAGAAAAATGGAGGGTTATAGGCTGTGTAGGAGGGAAGGATTAGATTGGTTACGGAGTAGGTTTATATAGGTCAGCACAACATCAAGACCTGAAGGGCCTGTACTGCGCTGTACTGTTCTATGTTCAATGTTATGTCCTAGCGCATCAGTGCTCTAAGCTGATGAACTTTTAATGGATGGGCTCCAATATGTTGACATTAGCCTTTCCCACTGGTGTTAACTTTCATGCAAAACTCGTAAGATTTATGTTTAAGATTGGCACTCCTGCACAATGATACACATTTGATCAAGTACATCTTGCAGTAATATAAACCTATTTGCATACAGTATATTAAAGTCTTCAATAATCCACATGATATTTTGCTGTCTATGCTGCCAGGGTTGATGAAGGTGATCATATAACATTCCTTTTTGAACAGGAATGTCAGGGAAAATGCCATCAGGTTTTCCTGGGAGGCACCATTGTTGAGATGTTCTGGGATAACAAGGTTATAGTTCAGCACTGGATCCCATACCTACATGTGATCCTCTCCATCAGTCCCCACGGCCCTGAATCTCTGCTCAAATCCCTGGATTCCCCATTAACTCATAGACCACGGCTTTGTGATGGGTTTGATGTCTTGATCTCCAAGGACTCTTTCATTTCAAGGAACCAAAAGCTGTGCTAATGCACTGAAAACAACAGTGAAATTCATCACTAAATGTTGGCTTCTTTGGGAGGTGGCTCCTGAAGTACGTGAAGTCTACATTTTCCAGATCTCACTGTATATGTTTGTTGTCAAAGGGCAGTGTGATACCATGTTGAGTTAGTGAAGGACCTTTGCTTTACTGAAATTACATATGAGGCAGATTCTTTCCACAGCCTCTCATATTCCTCAGTGAACAAATCAATGATGCCTTGGAACTTGACTTCTAAACTTGTCCCTATGTAAATGAGGTCTGTACACTGCCGTTCGATGACTGAAGATGAATACTTTTCCTGTTTGCTCTGTGGAAAAAGAAGATGGTAGATGAAGCTTCCTGCATTTACACACTGCATAAACCTAGTTCCTGGTTTAGAACTCAGGATCATGGACTAGTAATGGATATTGTGTGATGGATATTTTGATAGTGCTTTCTGAAATATCAAACAGTGGGAATTAATGCCCAAGTGGATGGAATCCAGTATGTAAGAGGATATAAACTGTTGTCTTATGAGCAATTTATGGCTACATTTTAATATTCCTTTAGATCATCTTAACATTAAAAAGGGTAGTTTTTGTCCTAGCTGGTGCCTTCCATTCACCCCACTGCATGATCTTTACAGTAACATTTTACAGCCTCCTGGGTCTAATTGAGCTCAAGACCTGGTTGCCATGGCATCTGCGCTGTACTGCGATGTTGGCCCACTGATAGTGATATCAAAGGCCTTTCTAACTGTTTCTAAATGCCTATATGCTGGGCAAAGACATTTAAAAACTGCTAAGATAGATTTTCTTTTTAAACCTTTGCGAGATAAAAAGAAACTTTTTAGATAAAGGATTAGAAATTAATTTAATTGAAGTAAAACTTAAAAGATAAGTTTGATTACGATAAATAAAACAACGTAAAGCAAAATTGCCTGCTTTTAATATTGATGTTAGCAAGCTTGTATAAACGAAGGTGTCGTAACAATGCATTAGCTGCACAAGACTGAGTTGCTGGTGGTGGAATGTATTTATCTCCTTGGCTTGACGTTTATGCCGTCACTGGTCTCAGTGCTGATGAAGTTGCAAAGGGGCAGGTCAGACATTCAGATCCCCAGCCTTGCATGTATCCTCTTAGCAATCCTAGGGTTAGGGAGATGGGAAAACACCAACCCACAAGGAGAGCTTCTGTACCACTGATAAAAGACAGGCACGTTTTGGTTCAATGTCTTTCCCCTTTATAATTCCAGTGCCAGGGTGCAATTCTATCTTTATATAATCTTTTATCACTGATATAAAGGGATGTGGAAGTAATTTTCAGCAAGATGACCATCTGATTTCGAGATTGTTACTGGAAGCTGTAAGTGCCAAGTAACAAATTGGTGGGCAGGCATTTTATTTTCCCAGAGAAAACTTGTAAAATTTAGCATTGTTGCTGATTAAAACTCCATTCCAGCAAAATATACTTTTATACAAATGATTACCAACTTCGGAATAGTGGACCTGATGTGGCTAGTGACAAGTTATGTTTGTAAGATTTGACTCTGAATGAAATAAAACCCATCTGAATATTCTTGTTGGCTGGATAATGTTAGCTGTATGACATTCCCTCTGTTCTCTGGCCAGTTTTTTTTTAACAAAGCCATTGAAAACACATGGGCTGTTCTCTCAGCACTTCATAGTTCTCCTACAACTTCTAAAGGCTGCAGAGCTCATGCTTGGGTGGGCTGTGAATTTTACACTTGGGGCCCATTACAAGCAACCCAGCAGCTGAAAGGGCCCCACCAGTTTTAATATCAGAACACTGTTGTGAGGAAGGACGGGAGTTCACTGTTCCCTTCTGGCTCAGCTTGTTATGTAGAAGGTGTTGGTGAATGAGCATCTCTGTAGGTGGAAGTTGCAACCAACAAAATTTAAGGTTTCACTTTGAATTTGCCCTAGCTGAGTAGGTTCAAGAATTGTTGGTCAAACATTTTTAAGCAGCATTGCGCCTGAACTAGGAGGGTGGCAGCTGAAGTTCCACCCTCTGGAGTGTGAGGGAAGGCTGCTCTGTCGGAGGTGCTGGTTTCTGGGGGAGTCTTTGGGTTGGACCGTGCTGTCTGGACATACGAGTCCCTTTGCCAAGGTGCTTGCTCATACAGATCTCAGCTCCGAGAGCAGAATATGAACAAACTGACCCAACCCAGGTCAGGGGGGCACTGCAGCCTCCCAGAGGCAGGTGCAATCCCGGGCATTGATTAAAACACTTCAAACACTATTAAGAGTTAAATACATTGAAACAGAGTAAAATAACTCTGCCACATACCTGCACGTGCATCCTTGCATGAGGCCGGCTGCCACTTCACTTGAATGGGGTTGGCACTTGTCCTAATGCTGATGGACAGGACGCGGGTGACTTCAATCCGGAGGTCACTGGCTGCTTGGAAGTCTAGATATACTAACTGCCAGATCATCCTGGACTTCCTTTGGCGTGGACGTCTGAGGTACACTGAGCTGTGAGCAGACAATGGTCAAGGATTCTCACTGAGTTGTCCGTTTGACCAAGACCTTTGCCTGCTCCGCCCGAGTGACGTCGCAGATGCTGTTGCACAATTTTGAAGAGGACCAGGGAAACAACCACCAGTATTGTGGCTAATATTTATCCCTCGATTAACATCACTCTGTAGAGGATATGGTTCCTCTGGTCACAAACTGGTGAACAACATTTGCCAAAGGGTATGACTGTCACCCTGAGCAGAATGTGCACCCCATAGCTGCTCTCTCTCCTCAACACAAATTTCACGGTGACTTGAGTGAGATGCTCCCACTCTTTGAGACCATTAGACTCTTACACTGAATGTATACAAGCCAGCAACGTGAAAGGAGTTGAAAAAAGATTATCTTAAATTAATCTCATTGCTGTCTGTGGGAGTTGGCTGGGAACAAGTTGTCAGCTGTGTTTCCTACATTCATCATCATCATCATCTTCAGCGATCACTCGTACTCGAGTATGATTCTTCTCCTGGTAGGTCTTGAGATGACTGAAGAGGCTGATCCATCATCCACAAATCCTATTACAGTGCTGGCAGATGTAGGTCATTGGGGTGGTGGTGGATGTGCCTGGTTGGGCCTTTCTCCTTATGCTGAAGCCGCTTAGTCTCAGCAACATGGTGGAGTTATTCTTTGAGCTGTGCCATCCCCTCATAGACAGTCCTTCTCCAGCTTTCCCTATCCTGTGCTAATTTCTCCTATCTTTTCAGGTTGCTCTGGCACTTCACTAGTTGAGTCTTGATATTGTCCTTGAGCCGCTTTTTCTGCCCTCCACGAGTACGCCTTGCATCCTTTGAGTTGGCCAAACAGGAGCAGTTTAGGGAGGCAGGAGTCCGGCATGCGGATGATGTGGCCGACCCATCGCAATTGGTGTTGAGTCACGATTGTGACTATGGATTTAATGTTAGCTTCCTCCAGGATGCTGGAGTTAGTATGCCTGTTCTTCCCGTTAACTCTCAGAATCTTTCGGAGGCATCTTTGATGGTAATTTTTAGGGATTTTATGTGCCTGCTGTATGTTGTCCATGATTCCCCTCCATATAGCAAGGAGGAGAAGACTATAACTTTATAGACCAGAAGCTTAGTGTCGGTCTTGTTATCCCGATCTTCAAAAACCCTCTTTCACAGCCTGGCAAAAGCTTCATTCACACTGCCTATTATCTAATTTATTTCAAGGTCAAAGTTGGCTCTTGAAGAAAGAAGGATGCCAAGATTAGGCAAATGATCAGCGTTCTCCAGAGAGATGTTGTCAGCTTGGATGTTTGGAGGTTAGGAGATTGATCTGGAGCAGGTTGGTGTGGGACTTGGGTTTTCATGATGTTTAGATCAAGTCCCAGGAGCTGGTATGCTCTGGCAAAAGCATCTGTTACGCACTGCAGATCCCCCTCAGAGTCAGCTACCATGGCATGTCATCTGCATATTGGAGCTCCATGATGGAAGTAGTTGACATCTTGTTCTTTGCCTTGAACCTGTTAGGATTAAAGAGCCCCTCCATCTGTCCTATAAAGAATCTGGACTCCTTGTGGGAGGTCTTAGCCTATGAGGTAAAGAATGGTTCCAATGAAAATGGTAAACAGAGTTGGGCAATGATGATATCGCTGTGTAAGGGCTGCAGGATCTTCAGGTATTCCTCTGGGCACTCGATTTTGGACAATACCTGCCAAAGGGCAGGACAATTTATAGTCAGATGCTTTTGTAAGGTCTATGAAGGCCATATCAAAATGGGAGATTGTGTTTCTGGCTTTCTCCTGCAATTGATCTGCTGTGAAAATCATGTCAGATGTTCCTCTGGCTGGACAGAAGCCACACTAAGATTCAGGCAGGAGATCTTCTGCCAGAGGTGAAAGTCAGTCACATAAAATTCAGCTGAGTACCTGTGGTGAACTACATATACCTGTCTGGACACGCCCCCCCTGCTGACTGCTCCTGTGGCTCCTCCCACTGACCCCTGTATAAAGGTGATTGGAGGCACTGCTCCTCCCTCAGTCTCCAGGAGGTGGTGTGATGGTCTCTTGCTGCTGATAGTGCTCTCTCTTCCAGCTAATAAAAGCCTATCTCTCGCCTCACATCTCCGAGAGTTATTGATGGTGCATCAGTACCTTTCCTGTTATAGAGAGGAGGGAGATGCCTCTATAATTTCTGTAGTCAGCTTTGTCGCCCATTTTGAAGGGTGTGACAATGGAGTTCAGCTGGAATCTTCTCCTTCTGTGCCACCTTCCTTGAGGATTTCTGCTGGAATTCCATCGGGCCCAGTGACCTTGTTGTTCCTCAATTTCTTGCAAGCCTTCTGCATCTCTTTGGTACTAGGAGGCCTATTCATGTCCTCCTTCATGGGTCATTGTGGGAGTTGGTTGATGACTTCAATGTCAACAGTGGTGTTATGACTAAGTAGCTTCTGAAAGTGTTGCTTCTATTTTTAGGGCACCTTTTCTAGTCCCTTCTCCATGTGGGGTGAGCAGAATGGGTCCTGAATAGGGCTGCTCAGTCATGGGTGTAGCTGCAGAAAAGCTCTACCTGACTCAGTCTAAGAGAAATACGACTGTATCCAACACCCACCGCCTGTGCGCATGGTTGTAGCTGAGATCTCCCAGACTTCACTGCCCTGCTCCTGTCACCATTTCCCGATCACCATACGGCTTTGTCCAGATTGTTCGATGGGATTACCAACCCAGAAGAAATGCTTATGTGTGAGGTCTTTTAACACAGGGAGACTGATGCACAAGCAGCCCACACAATTCCACATTATAACAGTGTTTACTTCTCAGAAATGCTCCTTTGGTATACCACAGAGTGGGAGATCCAAATTTAGAATCATAGAAATCTACAGCACATTACAGGCTTTTTGGCCTACAATGTTGTGCTGGCCATGTAACCTACTCTAGAAACTGCCTAGAATTACCCTACTTTATAGCCCTGCATTTTTCTAAACTCCATGTACCTATCTCTTAAAATACCTTATTGTATCCGCCTCCACCACTGTCGCTGGCAGTGTATTCCACGCATCCACCACTCTCCGTGTGAACAACTTACCTCTGACATCCCCCTGTACCTACTTCCAAGCACCTTAAAACTCTGCCCCTTCGTGTTAGCCATTTCAGTGCTGGGAAGAAAGGCCTCTGGCTATCCACACAATCAATGCCTCTCATCATCCTATACACCTAAGGATCTTTCCTGAAAGAATCTATTTAAAGGCAAGTTACTCCATGTATTGTTTTAACAGACATTGAAATGCCAGCCATATTTAAATTGATTAACTTTTAATGAATCCAGAGACTTTAATAAACTGTATTTCCCTGTGGTTTTGGCCTCCTTCTTTCTTAAATTTATATTGGTTAGTTCTTATTGACAAAGCATTTTGCATTTCCTACACCTGGGACAAGCCATTAACATTCCACTTGAATGTGGTAATATCATATATCCATTCCACTGCTGAAAATAAAATGAGAAAAAATATATACAAACAAAATAAACATCAACAATTAATTGTTTTAGTTTTTTTGGAAGTGAAAAAACTGTCACATGGGGCTCCTCTTGAGCTTTGGATGGAATTGCTTTAGTCAGTTTATTTTTTATCGGTGTAAATGATTCCAATAAACTTTGAGGGTCTTGGCTTGTAAAACAGAACTTTCATTGACATCAGCCATTTGACAACAGCTCATTCATCAGCTAAACTAATTACAGGTGTTATGACTCATAACCATGTTCAACCATGGAAACTTCAGCACAACACATCCAGCCCCATCCTTGGCTTAAGCTATATTATTATTTTCTAATAATATGATGATCTTTAAAAGAGCTAATGGTCCTAATATGCTTAATCTGCCCCACAACTTCTGTTCAATCCCACATGATACCCACATAATTACTACTTTATTTCCCTGCAGCTCCTTTGAGCTGGAGGTCTCGTAACCTCAGCTGTCCTACAGAGACAAGAAGACGTCAGGAGGCGGAACCAGAGGCACAGCCCTGTTCTGACATCTTTTGATCCCAAATGTCTTTTCAACTGTTTCTACAGGTCTGTCATAATAATAGTCAAAAACAATGGGAAAATAATTAAATAATTATAAAACGTTGTTATTTAGTAATGTGATCACTTAACTCAGAAGCACATTTAACTGACAAAAATATGACCATTGACAAAATTGACAAAAATATGACCATTAATTAAAATAAATGATACTTTCTTTTCTAACATTTCATTCATTCATTTTAAGGGAATGGACAATGCTCTATTCACTGACCACAAGATGGCCAGGTGGTCATAAAGGAATTCTGATCACTCATCTCAGCATGACTCAACTCTGCCTCTGAGTCATGCCAACAGTGGAGTGGTGTGACCTGATCTTTGTGTTGTTAAGAACATACGCATAATGGCAGAGGTGGATTTGCTGGGGTCAAGAGAGAGGGATGCTCCTAATAGAACTGGCATCACCAACAAAGGATGAGCTAATCCATTATATACACATTTCAGAAACCAGTATCTATCTATCCATTATTAGTCCATGGTCTTGAGTTCTAAACCAGGAGCCAGGTTTATGCAGTGCATAAATGCAGGAAGCTTCATCTGCCATCTTTTTTTTCACAGAGAAAACAGGAAAAGTATTCAACTTCTAACTACAAACAAGATCACTGCACCTTCAGCCATTGAACTGCAGTGTCCAGACCTCATTTACAGAAGGACAAGTTTAGAAGTCAAATTCCAAGGCATCATTGATTTGTTCACTGAGGAATATGAGAGGCTGTGGGAAGGATTTGCCTCACATGTAACTTCTGTACAACAAAGATCCTTCACTAACTCACCACACTGCCCTCTGACAACAAACATATACAATGAGATCTGGAAAACTTAGACTTCATGTACTTCAGGAGCCACCTCCCAATGAAGCCAACATTTAGTGATGAATTTCACTGTTGTTTTCAGTGCATTAGCACAGCCTTTGGTTGTTTGAAAAGAAAGAGACCTTGGAGATCAAGACATCAAACCCAGCACAAAGCCCATGGGCTACTGGACACAGTAGCCCATTATACTCTTCTGATTTAATGGGGAGATCAGGGGATTGAACAGAGAATCAGTGCTGTGACGATTGATTGAGAGGATTATATGTAGGTATGGGATCCAGTGCCTAACTATAAAGACTTTGAAATTCCAGAACAACTCAACAATGGTGCCTTCCAGAACAATATGGTGTAATTTTCCCTGACATTCCTGTTTCAAAATGAATATAGCATGATCTGCTTAATCAACCCTTGTAGGACAATGTGTCTATCTAAAATTCTCTTAAATATCCCTATTATATCAGCCTCGACCACCATCGCTGGCAGTGCGTTGCAGGCACCTACTGTTCTCTGTGTGAAAAAACTTCTTCTGACACCGTGACATCTCCCTTGAACTTCCCTCCACTCAACTTAAGCTGATGTGCTTTGGACATTGCCACCTTGGGAAAAAGGCATTAGCTGTCCATTCTATCTATGCTTCTCATAATCTTAAACACTCTATCAAGTCTCCTCTCGTCTTCCTTCACTCCAAAGAGAAAATCTCCAGCTTGTTGAACATTTCTTCTTCAGGCATGTTCTCTAACCCAGGCAGCATTCCGGTAAATCTCCTCTGCACCATCTCTAAAGCCCTCTCTTAAATTCTCTAATTCAGTCCTCTAAAGCACCCACTTGGAAATTTTGCAATCGTGTGGGTTTACTGCCGTCATTTAAAATAATTCTTTGCCAGAATTTATTTTTGTTTATTTTGCCATATTTCTAATGAGTGCGATGATTCACAACCTTAAAATATATTGAGAAGTGTGTACTATATATACAATCCTTGGGTCCCAACAGGCTTTCTCTGTCATATACCAGGAAAGTTTCCTTACAGCAGCTTATCAGGATCACCTAAGCTCTTTTACATTCAATAAATTGCCTTTTAACCATACGACAATAATATCATAAGTCATAGGAGCAGAAATAGGCCACTTAGACCATTGAGTTTGCTCTGACATTCCATCATCATTGATTTATTAGCCCTCTCAACCCCATTCTCCTGCCTTCTGCTCATAACTTTGATGCCCTTACGAATCAAGAACCTATCAACTCCGCTTTAAATATACACAATAACTTAGCCTCCACAGTCATCCGTGGCAATGAATTCCACAGATTCACCACCATCAAGGCAAAGAAATTCCTCCTCATCTCAGTTCTAAAGGGATGCCACTCTATCTGAGGCTGTGCCTCTGGTCCTAGGCTCCACCACTGTTGGAAGCAGCCTCTCCACACCTACTCTAGCTAGGCCTTTCAATACTCAATGGGTTTAAAAGAGATCCCCCTCATTCTTCTAAATTCTAGCCAGAACAGGCCCACGGCAATCAAACACTCCTCATATGTTAACCCTTTCAGAATCAATCAGGTTTAATATCTGGCATGTGTCCTGAAATTTGTTAACTTTGTGACAAAAGTACAACGCAATGCATGTTAAATATAGGAAAAAACTGTATTACAGTAAGTATATACATGTACTGTATTTTAAATAGTTAAGTTACGATAACTAGGTCAAAAAAAGAAATAAAAAAAAAAAGTAGAGGTAGTTTTCACGGATTTGGAAATCGGGTGGCAGAGGGGAAGAAGCTGTTCTTGAATCACTGAGTGTGCCTTCAGGCTTCTGTATGTCCTTCCTGATGGTAACAATGAGAGGATGGCATGGACTGGGTGGTGGGCATCCTTAATGATGGACGCCACTTTCCAAAGGCATCGGTCCTTGAAACTGTCTTCAATACTATGAAGGCTAGTGCCCATGATGGAGCTGACAAATTTTACAATTTTCTGCAACTTACTATGAACCTACACAGTAGCTTCCCCCGCCCCCCCCCCCCCCAATTACCAGACAGACAGTGATGTAGCCTCTCAGAATGCTCTCCATGGTACACCTATAGAAGTTTCCGAGTATTCTAGGTGACAAAAAAGTTTCCGAGTATTTTAGGTCTCCTCAAACGCCTTCTGAAATATAGCCTTCTTTATAGCTGTATCAATATGTTGCAACCAGTATAGGTCTGCAGAGATATTGGCACTCAGGAACTCGAAATCGCTCACTCTCTCCACTTCAGATCCTTCTATGAGGATAGGTTTGTGTCCCCTCATTCTACCCTTGCTGAAGTCCACAATCAGCTCTTTGGTCTTACTGATGTTGAGTGAAAGGTTGTTGCTGCGACACTACTCAACTAGTTGGTATATCTCATTCCTGTACACCCTCTGGTCACCATCTGAGCTCCTGTCAACAGTGGTTGTATCAACAGCAAATTTATAGATGGCATTTGAGCTATGCCTAGCCACACAGTCATGGGTGTAGAGAGAGTGGAGCAGTGAGCTAAGCACACACCCCTGAGGTGCACCAGTGTTGATTGTCAGGATACGGAGATAAATAAACTCATGAAAAAGGCTGGATCCATCGTTGGTCACAATCTGGACTGTTCTGAGTTAGTGGTGGAGAGGAGGTCACTAAACAGATTGTTATCCATTATGGACAATCAGACACATCCTCTCCATGACCTACTGAATAAGCAGCGAAGTACCCTTTCGAACAGACTCATTGGGCTCCGCTGTCACAAGGATCATTACAGAAAATCTTTCCTAACAAATGCAATAAAGCACATACAACAGTTCATCTCTGTACGGCAGGAGAACACATATCATATAACAATAGTCTCTGTTTTATTATTTCATATGTTATTATTGCACATTAGTAAATTATTATTCAGCATATTATTACTTTGTACTTTATTATTAGTTAAGTCTGAACACTACTAAGTGTGTTTTTAAATGTAACAGAAGAATTTCCCACTCAGGATCAATAGGGTATTTATCATTATTATTATTATATCCAATCTGCATTGATTGTGGTCTTCCAGTTAGAAAGTCAAGGATCCAGTTGCAGAGGGAGGTTCTGCAGCCTTTCAATCAGGACTGTAGGAAAGATGGTATTGAATGCTGAGCTATAGTTAGTGAACAGCATCCTGGCACAGGTATTTGTATTTTCCAGGTGATCCCAGGCTGTGTAGAGAGCCTTTGAGATCATGTCCTCTGTAGACATATTGTGGCAATAGGCAAATTGCAGTGGGTCCAGGATTACTGAGACAAGATTTGATTCTAGCCATGACGAACCTCTCATAGCACTTCATTACCATAGACGTGAGTGCTACTGGACAATAGTCCGCACTACTCTTCTTGGGAATTGATATAATTGTTGCCCTTTTGAAGCAGGTGGGAACTTCCAACCATAGTAATAAGAGATTGAAGTTGTCTTTGAATACCCCCGCCAATTGGTTGGCACAAGTTTCCAGAGCCTTATGATTGGGACCTGACATCTTGCAGGGCTTCCCAGAATCTGTCTTGTGAACCTCCTCTAGACTCTCACCAATATCAGCACATCTTTTCTAAGATGAGGCCCAAAACTGCTCACCAAGTGTGGTCTGAGCAATGTCCAAAAAAGCCTCAGCATTACATTGTTGCTTTTATATTCTAGTCCTAAAATGAATGCTAACATTGCATTTGCCTTCCTTACCACCAACTCAACCTGGAAGTTATCCTTTAGAGATTCCTGTATGTGGACTCCCAAGTCCCTTTGCACCTCTTATGTCTGATTTTTCTCCCAATTTAGACAATAGTCTATGCCTTTATTCCTTCTACCAAATTATTATGACTTTCCGACACTTTATTTCATCTACGGCTTCTTGCCCATTCTCCTAATTTCTCTGTTCTTCTGCAGACTCCCTACTTCCTCAACACTACTTATCCCTTCTCCTATCTTTGTATCATCTGGAAACTACGCCACAAGGCCATGAATTCCCTCGTCCCAATCATTGACGTATACCGTGAAAAGAAGCATTCCCAACACCAAGCACTAGTCACCGGCAGCTAACAAGTCAATCTTCTATCCACATTAGTACCTCTCCTGTAACACCACAGGCTCTTCCCATGTTTAACAGTCTCATGTGTGGCACCTTGCTGAAGACCTTCTGAAAATCCAAGTAAACAACATCCACTGACTCCCCGTTGTCTACCCTGCCTGCTATTTCCACAAAGAATTCCCAAAAGGAATTCCCTAAAGGAAACCATACTGACTTTGGCCTATTTTATCAAATGGCTCCAAGTACCCTAACACCTCATCCTTAATATTGACTCCAACATCTTTCCAACCACACTAGTCAGGCTAACTGATTGATAATTTCCTTTCTTTTGCCTCCCTCCCTTCTTAAAAATTGGAGTGACTTTTTGCAATTTTTCTGTCCTTTGAAACTGTTTCCAGTATCCATTGATTCTAGAAAGATCACCATTAATGCCTCTGCAATCTCTTCAGCTAACCCTTTCAGAATCCTGGGGTATAGTCCATCTGGTCCAGGTGACTTATCTACCTTCAGAGCTTTCGGCTTCTCAAGCACCTTCTCCTTAGTAACAGCAACTGCACTCACTCCTGCTCCCTGGCATTCCTGAATTTATGGCATACCGCTGGTATCTTCCACAGTGAAGACTGTTGCAAAATATTTATTACATCAGTTTATTACGACTGATACAAAGTTCAGCCACCATTTCTTTGCCCCACATTCCTACCTCTCCAGTATCATTTTCCAGTAGACCAATATCCGCTCTCACCTCTCTTTTACTCTTTATATATCTGAAATACATGTGGTATTCTCTATTATATGACTGGTGAGCATACCTTCATATTTCATCTGTGTGAAGTCCAGTTATTATAAAGTGCTACAACTATGAAATTAATGAAGATGGAATGACTTTTTAACTCCGCCATGGACAGTCCCAAGCCCAGCTGAGAAAGGAGGAGTGTTGAGCATGGGTCTAGCAACTCAATTCTGTAAAAATCCACTGCTACAGTAACATCACCAGGAGCTCCAAAGACCTGATCGCTGAGAGAGGAAGGATCTTAAATGGGGTTCACCTGGGATCAACTTGAAAGACCGGCCCAGGACAGAGGATCTGGCAAGTTGCTTCAGTGGCCTATGCCCCATTAGAGGTGACGGGCTGAAGAAGAAGAAGAAGAAGAAGAAGAAGAAGGAGAATGACCTTCTGGATGGTTTGAGTATTTTCTGCTGTTAATAATGCTTTATGCCCATTTGAGCTGGCAGATGGTTAAATGTCTCATCCGTGACATCTTCAGGCATTTCCTCCGTATTGTATGAGAATGCCACTGCAGCCTGCCAGTCGAAACCCTCACCCTGCCACGATGTTATTACACCAGAAGTAGTAGCTTGTGAATCAAATGCTCCTTTTGTCTGAGATGACAGGCTGGATCTCCTTAATAAGGATTAGGCTTCACCTGTGTTGAAATTATTAGCTGGCTCCTTCCCTTCAGTGTATGATTTCCAAATAGAATGTTGAGATTGCTTCAAAAATATCACAAGAAACATTTCTTGGGCTGCGGTGATGCTAGCATTACATCCAAATGGAAGCTAAAACCGAAATGTTGTGCAGCTCCCGAGATGGTTTTAAGTGGGTTCTGTGAATACACCTTCAAATCCATGGCTGTTAGAGAGTGACAGCATGATTATATTGGTCATCAGCGCGTTTCCAAAGATATTCTTTGCTCTTGCCATACCTGACCTCAGGCAGCTGGAAGTAAAAAGGATTGAATGGAAGAACACAGCTTTAAAATTCAGCCCCTCCGGTCTTCTCCTATCATTTCGCATTTTCGCCTCCCCCTCCTACTTTCAAATCTCTTACTATCTTTCCTTTCAGTTAGTCCTGACGAAGGGTCTCAGCCCGAAACGTCGACAGAGCTTCTCCCTATAGATGCTGCCTGGCCTGCTGTGTTCCACCAGCATTTTGTGTGTGCTGTTTTAAAATTCAGAATCGGTTACCTTTTAGCTGAAGATAGCATTTCCTGAAGAGGAGGGATGGTGAACTCTTCATTTTAATTGGTTAGAAGTTTGGTCATGAATAACCCTAAAGCCCTAGCAAACATAGTTTGCCAAAGCCAGACGGATATCCTGTCATTCAAGGGGGTCACTAACTAAAGTTCCAGTAGCCCCAGCCACCCCACTGTTACAAAGGTGCTATTGAAAAGGAGAAGCCGTTATCCATAATTGAAGATCATCACTCAGTACTAAGACCAGATACGGAATCTCACTAAGGAGGAGGGACCATTAGCTATATGAAATCGGGATTGGGATCACTGGCTTAGGGCACTGGACCAAATGGACAGTCAATGGACAGAGTATGTTTTATGGAGGAGGGTCATAAAATAGATAGAAAACAGTAGCATTACGAGGCCCCTTTTACCCCTTGGGTCTGCTCTGACTTTCAACAAGATTATGGCTTCAATGCCACTTTTCCACACACACTCGGACCCTTTGAATCCCTTATAATCCAAATACCTGGCACATTGAATACATTCAATAACTCCTTCTCCAAGTCTCCTTGGGTTAGTGAATTCTTAAGCATTATAACCCTCTGAGAGAAGAATTTCTTTCTTATCTCCAATTTTAATGGACGTGCTCTTATTATCAAACTCTGACCCCTAGTTCTACTAGGGAGAACTTCACCTTAGCATCTGCATGATCAATATCCCTCAGAATCTGATAAAGAATAACTATAAGACCTGCCTATTCAACCTTTTTGTACACCCTCATCCAGACATCAACCTAATGAAGATTTCTCTGCACAGCCCACAAAATAAATATATACTTCCTTAAACATGGTGACCTAAACTGTACCCAATACTCCTGCACCCTAAAACTTTGCATCAAAACTTCCAATTTTTATACTCCATGCCACTTGTGTGAAAGGGTAACATTGGAATTACCGCGACTGTGTTGCTAAACCTTTGAGTTTCTTGCATGAGGTTCCCCACCACCACACCCCCAAAGATTTTTGTACTACAACCTTTTATCTCACTCTATTTCAATAATGTTTTTCTCAACAGTGGATAACCTGACTTTTTCGAGCATCATGCTCCACCTGCAGCATCCTGGATACTTTGCTATCCTGTGTGTCTTTGCAGGCATTTTCTGTCAGCCTCACAGCTTGTTAACCCACATACCTTGTGGCATCAGCACATTTGACTGTAAAACCCACGTTTAAGACATTATCACAGAGTACAAAAAGTTAGGGTCTCAGCAATGATCCCAACGGAATGCCTTTAGTTTCTAACTGCAGACCTGAAAATTATCCTGACATGTTTTTGTTAGCTAGTCAATCCCCCTAGAAATCGCCCAAAAATCCCCCAATTATCTGTAATCTTATGTAGTAATGTGGCACCTTATCTAATGCCTTCTGGAAATCCAAAAGCATTACACCTACTGTTTCCACTTTATTCATCCTGTTTGCTCCCCCCACAACATCGTAGCAAATTTGTCAAGCATGATTTGCCTTGTATGAAAACCATGTTGACTTGATTTGATTGCCTTATTTATAAATGCCCAGCTATTACTTCCTTAATAAGAGATTCAAACATTTTCTCGATGCCAGATGTTAGAATTAAAGTTTCCTGCTGTTTAATGCTAGTGTCTTATTTTCATTCCTCTTGGTCCTTTCCAGTATCCAGGAAATTTGATAGTTTACAACCAATGCAACCACTTCCTATATATATATATATCTACCTTCTCCCATTCTCAATCTCTCTCTCTCACCCTCTCATTTCTTCCCTCTCTCTGCCTTACTCTTTCACTCTCTCTTCATCTCCCTCTCACTCTCTCTATTTCTCCCTTTCTTTCTCCTTCCCTCCCCTCTTTACCTCTGACTCCCTCTGTCTCTCCATTTCCCTCTCACTCTTTCCCTCTCCCTTTCTCTCTCCTCTCTCAACCCTCTTTCTCTCTGTCTCCTTCTCCCTCCCTCTCTCCCTCCACTCTCTCCTCCACCTCTCTCCCTCTCACTCTCTCTCACTCTCCACCCTCCCTCCTTCTCTTCCTCTCCTCCTCTCTCCCTGTCTGCCTCTCTCTCTCATTTGCATGTTGCTCCTTGTGTACAACAAATACAAGTGCAGTGCCCAGCCACGCTAATAACATGCAGCTCTATAAATGTATGGTGTTATTTGCAGTGAAGGGATAAACATAATCAAAATAGTCATGAGCAAAACAATCAGTTTGTTCTTCAGTTCAGCATAATTCAGTTAATGGTTATTTAGAAGCAATTTGTTTGTTACACAGGATTGTTCACTCATCGGGTCAAGTGACCACATGTGGTTAATGGATGGGAAAATGACAAATGCTGCATTAGGCCACTACATCAAGGGCTGAGAACTGTGTACTGAAAGCTGCTGCCCAACTTATACAAACAGCCCCTTTTCCCTTGGTGGCTGTGTTTACATAAGGGACATTGACAGCATTCCAAGGCAGGGCCAGCTGCAGGCTAATTCCTAAAATGACCACAAATTTCAGAACCAAACGCCTCATTTTTCACCTCGTCAAGAAAAAGTGAGAAAAATCTCTGATGGCAAGATAACAAACCGTTTAGTGGCAGGGAGTAAATGCTAAGTTATAGCTGACATTTCACATATCGATATCATGTGAGATTTCATTGTTACTATGACAACTACAAGAGATAAGAGACCTGCCTCCCACAGGCTGAACACAATGGCTTATGTTGTTTTAGGAGTCCAGTTTTCCCACCTGGAGGAAATAGCTTCCCAGTTGGTATCCTTAGTTTGACTTTGCTAATTATGTCTATAAATTACCACAATTAATTTTATAGTGTGGGCTTCCGACCATCGTCTTTCACCTCTTCAAGGAATGAATTAAATTTATTGGAATCCGAGCCAGATTTACTATCACTGACATATGCTGTGAAACTTCTGGGGTTGTCTGTTGTGTCCAGTGCTGCCGATGTGGCCTCCTCTACATTGGTGAGAGCCATTGTAAATTGGGGGACTGCTTCATTGAGCACCTCCTCACCATCTGCAGCAAGTGGGACTTCCCAGTGGCCAAACATTTTAATATCCATCCCCATCCTGACATGTCGGTACGTGGCCTCCTCTTGTGCCAAGATGAGGCCACCCTCAGAGTGGAGAAGCTGGTTAGCCAGCTATCCGATGGCATTAATATCGATTTCCCCTTCTGGTAAGCACATTTCATCTCCCTCCCCACCCACCTTCCTCTATTCCCCACTCTGACCTGTTATTTCTTTGCACCTGCCTATTACTTCTCCCGGGGTCCCCTCCTCCTTCCCATTCCACTGTGGTCCTCTCTCCTCTCCGATCAGATTCTTTCCTCTCCAGCTCTTCACCTTTCCCACCCACTTGGCTTCTCCTATCACCTTCTAGTTAGCCTTCTCCCCCTTCCCCAACCTTTTTATTCTGGCACCTTCCCCCTTCCTTTTCAGTCCGGATGAAGGGTCTCAGCCCGAAATATCGCCTGTTTATTAACTTCCATTGATGCTGCCTGACCTGCTGATTTCCTCCAGTATTTTGTGTCTGTTGCTGCGAAGTCTGTTCTTTCATGGGAGCAGTACAGAATAAAAATAGAAAAATCTATAAATTACATTTGTGGGCTCCGTCGGTCGTGGTCGGCCATGGGTACTGCGCCTCTGGTAGTCACTGGGAGTGGCTTCTCCAGGGCAGAGTTGATGTGGAGATCCGTCTGTTGCCCATGCAGTGGGACCCCCTCTCCATGCTGACGACAGGTCCAAAGGAACGACGGAAGTCGATACAGTTTGGTGCCAGCAACATCGCAGGAGTTGCCGTGCCGGTGCTGGGTACAGCAGTCAGCCGTCTTCAGGACTCCAGCTCCAGATTTTTCCTCGGGGTTTACTCCCAAAGCCTTTCCTGTGAGCAGGTACAGCCGCAAGGCAGCGGAGGTTTGAAATCGGAGTTTTCCCTCTCCTAGGTGAGCTACCGTCTGTGGTTAATGAACCCCATCTGCCCGGAGCGACTGGTTTTAAGGCGCCAGTGTTAAGTCTGCCTTTGCCCCTTCTGTCAGTGAGAATGGCTCCACCAGGCATAAGAACTCTGCCACACGTGAAGGCCAGGAGTGGGACTTGGTTGTCAGAGGCTGTTTGAGACACACGCCATGAAGAGCATTTGTTTAGCAGTGGGAGCTCATCCCCACCACCACCCTTCAGCTACGACTACCCTTGGACCCTATTACAAAAACAGATAAAAAGTGCAAAAAAAGTGAGGTAGTGTTGGTGGACCATTCAGAAACCTGACTGTGGAGGGGGAGTAGCTGTTCATAAATCATTGAATATGGGTCTTCAGGCTCCTGTCGCCCTCCTCCCTGATGGTTCAAACGAGAAGAGGGCACGTCCCGGATGGGGAGGGTCCTATAGATGCTTCTTCTTTGAGGCACAGCTTCTTAAAGCTGTCCTCAGTGGTGGGGAGGGATGTTTCTGAGGGAGCTGGCTGGGTCCACAGCCTCTTGTGATCCTGTGCACTAGAGCTGAATATCTGGCTGTGTTGCAGTCTGTTCAAATGCTCTCCACCACACATCCATAGACATTTGTAAGTCTTTGGTGACATAGCAAATCTCCTTGAACTCTGAATGAAGTAGAGACACTGGCATGCCTTCTTCATAATGGCATCAACGTCTTTGGCCCAGGAGAGATCCTAGCAAAAGTATTGATGCTCAGGACCTTGAAGCTGCTCACCCTTTGCATCTCTGGTCCTTCAGCGACGACTGGTGTGTGCTCTCCTGACTTCCCCTCCCTGATGTTCCTTGGTCTTGTTCACGTGGAGTGCAAGGTTGTTATTGTGACACCACTCAACCAGCCAATCAATCTCATTCATCGCCATTTAATATTCTACAATAGTAGTAATTTATGCCGTCAGGATGGTCTGATTCTGAAGACGTAAGTGCAGAATTAGACCCATTCAACCCATTCATCTGCTCTCCCATTCAATCATGGTTGATTTTTTCCCCTGATCCTATTCTTTTGCCTTCTCCCTGTAATCCTTAACACCTTTACCAATCAAGAACCTATCATATTATCTTTTTTCAAAATAAAAGCAACATGATGCTTTACGTATTTTAGAGAGAGTGGACAGGTCTTTGTCTAATATCCTTTTCAAAGGACCAGAATTCAGATATTTTAGTATTCCCTCCATGTGATACTGGAAAGTCATCCTCGATCTGTATGTAACAACAGTGGCATAGCTGGTGGAACTCTGACCTCTTTGAAGGTGACAAGTTCAAGTCCCAACATGAAGGCTGAGCATGAAGTTTTAAATTTATGTAGAATCTTTCATGTCCCTCTCAGAATGTCCTGAGTCACTTTACGACTAATGAAGTTCACCTGCAGTGTGCCAAATAATACAAAATACAAGAAGGCCAACTTTATGCAGCAAATTAATGACCAAGTAATCTGGTTTGAAAGTGTTATTTGATTTATAAATTGACCTGGACATGGGGAAAGCTTCTCTGCCTTTTCCTCTGAGTGACAAATGCTACCAGTTGACCCTTTGCAAAAGATACTGATTTAGCTGGAGATGAGAAATTACTTTATTTCCAATATCTCATTCCCATTCATGCAGAAGCAGAATTCCCAAACCTCACATAACACACATTATGATCAATAAATCTGAAAGTACATGCCACATATTCTGCTTAAATTATTTCAGATACAGATGTGAAATGCTATTCAGTTCAGTCTAACTCACTGAAATTTTATTTTTATAAAGACAGGATGATGGGTCCTTCCAGCCCAACAGCCCACGCTGCTCAATTACACCCCTGTGACCAATTAACCCGCCACATCTTTTAGAAAGTGGCAGACACCAGAGCACCGCGTGGAATCCCATGAGGTTACAGGAAGAACATACGAACTCCTTACTGTCAGTGGCGAAATGGAACCGCAGTGGCTAGTGCTGTAATGCTAACCACAACTCTGCTGTGGTGGGCAAATATTCCAAATCGTGTTTCTTATTTCACAGCAGCTGAATTGCCCACACTCTTACCTGAAAGATCACTTCTCCTGTTAGAAATATCTCCTATCGAAACATGCAGTTTCCTGGATTCATTCCCGTGTGCGCAACCTATCAAATAAGAATAAAAGCACATTAAAAATAGAAGAAACAATAAACTATTTGTCCCTATCGGTTTGCTCTGCTATGCTATAAGATTATGGTTAATGTTTAACCTCAGCGCCACTTCCTTCCAATGTTCCTATATTACTTTACTCCCCTGTTATGCAAAACTCCATCCATCTCGCCATTGATGCACTCAATGTTTATAGTCTTTTTGGATGGAGAACTTCAAAGATTCACATTCCGCTGAGTGAGATATTGCTTCTCATCTCAGTCAGGAATGGTCAACTCTTTGGTTTGGAATTGTGAGTTCTGATTCAAGATTCACCAGTCAAGGGAATCTTCAACACCCGAGGTACTGTTTATCCAGAAATCTTGAGTAAATCATAAAATGATGGAGGAACTCAGCAGGTCAGGCCACACAGTAGTGGGAAAGAAACAATCGCCCTTTTGGGCCAAGACCCTTCCGAAATGTCGACTATTTACTTCCACAGATGCAACCTGACCTGCTGAGTTCCTCCAACACTTTGTGTGTTACTGAAGAGAATCATTATCTTTCTATTTAGTCTGGCAAGCTGAACAAGGACTTTAAATATTTCAATGAATCATTTCTTAATTCTGCTGAACTCTGGAGAGTATTTTCAACACCTCTCTGGAACTCAGTCCACTGTCCCCACAGGCTTCAAGACAGTCACCATGATTTTGGTGGCCCAAGACGGCGATAGTAAACTGTGTTAATAACTACTGTCCAGTGGCACTGACCTCAACAATAATGACAAACAAGAGAAAATCTGCAGATGCTGGAAGTCCAAGCAACACACACAAAATTCTGAAGGAACTCAGCAGGCCAGGCAGTATCTATGGGAAAGAGGAAACAGTCAACATTTCTGGACGAGACCCTTTATCAGTCAATGGAATGTTGGCATTCACTTCAAGGACAATAGAATATAAAAACAAGGAGATAATGCTGAGGCTTTATAAGACACTAGTCAGGCCGCACACAGTATTGTCAACAGTTTTGGGTTCCATATCTCAGAAAGGATGCATTATCATTGGAGAGAGTCCAGAGGAGGTTTACGATGATGCTTCTAGGAATGAAGGGTTTAACGTATGAGGAGCGTTTAGCAGCTTTGGGTCTGTCCTCACTGGAATTTAGAAGAATGCAGGAAAGATTTCATTGAAACCTACCGAATGTTGAAAGGATTAGATAAGGTGGATATTGAGAGGAAGTTCCCAATGGTGGGAGTGTCCAGAACGAGGGGGCACAGCCTCAAAATTGAGGGGTGACCCTTTAGAAGAGAGTTAAGGAGGAATTTTGTTTTATAGCCAGAGAGTAGTGAATCTGTGGAACACTCTGCCACAGACTGCAGTGGAGCGCAAGACCATGGGTATACTTAAAATGAAAATTGATAGTTTCCTGATTGGTCAGGGCATCAAAGGATATGGCAAGAAAGCAGGCGTACAGGATTAAGTGGGATCCAGGATCAGCTATGATGGAATGGCAGAGAAGACTCGATGGGCTGAATGGCCTAATTCTGCTTCTATATCTTATGGTCTTATGCTGTTTATCATCTTCATCTTGGCATTTAATATGATCATCCCTCAGAAGCTGGTGGGTAAACTGTCCTCATTGGATCTCAACACCTCCCTCTGCAACTGAATCTTGGACTTCTTGACAGAATTCCACATGTTGGCAGAACGGCTCTAGCTCCATCATGCTGAGCACTGGTGCCCCGAGGGCTCTGTACTTAGCCCACTTCTGTTCATGTTGCATGATGCATTACTGTACCGCTAGATGCGGCTCAGACTGAATCATCAAGTTCACTGATGACACAACAGCGTTTGGCCTCATCAACAGCGATGACAAGATGACGTATAGAGGAGGTAAATCATCTTGTAGAATAGTGCAAGCACAACTTGAGTCTCAAAGTGGACTAGACTAAAGAAATAATTATCGGCTTTAGGAAGGCACTGGCTGACCACTTGTCACTGCACACAGCTGGCTTTTCCTTGGAGAAATTTAGAAGCACTAAGTTTTTGGGAGTGCACATAACTGGTGATTTCATCTGATCCCTCAACACCACTTCTTTAGTCAAGAAAACACAGCTGTGTCTCCACTTTCAAAAGAGATTGAGGCTCCCACCCCCGCCTTCATTCTAATGAATTTTTACAGGAGTACCCTTGAGAGCGTCCTGACCAGCTACATCACCATCTGGTATGGGAATCGCAAGGCATCTGACTGCAAGACCTTAGAAAGAATTGTGAGGACTGCTGAGGATCATTATGGCCTCTCCTCCACCCATCAGAGATATTTATCCAGAATGCTGTCTACCCAGGGCCCTTAGCATTGTCAATGATTCCTCCCATCTGTCCCACAATCTCTTTGAACTCTCTGCCAGTAGCCAGGACTCATCATTTATAAAGCACCAGTAGCTTTATTCTGTTCACTTTTTGACTTGTTTGTAAGTGCACCTGATGCTAAATGTCAATCTTCTGGAATTTATTTTATTATTTTTGAATTTATATGTGGTAATATTACTCTATGAGTTGTGTGTGAGTTACATGTACTGTGTTGTGCACCTTGGTCCAGAGGAACATTGTTTTGTTTCGCACTATACATGTATATGGTTAAATGACAATAGATTCTAACTTGACAAAAGTAGTAAATGCTGGAAGGAGTCAGCAGGTTAGACAGCATTTGTGGAAATAAAAACAGGGATAATATTTCAGGTCAAAGACCATTGGTCAGAACTGTAGAAGGAGAGCATAAACAAGTTAATTTGAAGTTTCAGAGAGGGTTGTGGAAGGGTGGATAGACAAAGGAATATCTAATTGGATGAGGCCTGGATTGCCTTGGGGTTAAATTGGGAATAAGTTATTCAGTTGATAGAAGGATAGCTGGCGAGAAAAGAACATGAACAGAGGCAATGAAATGAAAGCAAGTTGAGCCAGGTAACATAAAGGTTGAAAAATGTGAGACAGAAATGTAAGTATTGCTGGTGGAGAGCATGAAGCTGAGAATGGATGACTTACATCAGACTGGTCCTTTGCTATACATCACTGATACAGGCCCTTTGGCCCAGTGAGTCCATGGCAACCACAGTGCCCATCCAGCTAGTCCCAATTCCCTGTATTTGGCCCATATCCCTCTAAGTCTTGCCCCTCCATGAACCTAACCAAGTCCTTCTTAAATGAGATGACTGTTTCTGCCTCAACCACTTTTTCGGGCATCTCGTTCTATACACTCACCACCTTCTGCATGAAACGTTGCCCCTCAGGTCTCTTTTAAATATTTCCCCTCTCACTCTAAATCTATGCCCCTAGTTTCAGTCTCTGCTACCCTGGGGAAAAAGCTGCTACCATTCATACCTCTCATTGTTATAAACAGGTCACCCCACATGCCCTTATATTCCAATGAAAAAGGGCCTAGGCTGGCCAACCTCTCCCTTTAACTGAGGCGCACTTGACCGAGCAACATCCTGGTCAATTTTCAATACAATTCTGGTTTATCTGCATCTTTCCTATAAAAGGATGACAAAGCTACACGCAGTACACCGACTATGGGCTCACCAATGATTTATACAACTGAAACATTATATCCCAACTCTGATACCAAATGGCCTAACTGATGAACACCAATATGTTAATTGCCTTCTTCTCCACACTGTCTGATTGTGATATCTCTTTCAATGTACTATGTATGTACTTGTATTCCTAATTTCCTCTGTTTCATTACACTTCCTAGTGCCCTACTATTCATAGTATATGTGCTACACTGGTTTGACTTTTACCTTATACTTGTCTGTATTGGAATCCATTGCCACTTTTTGGCCCAATTCCCTAACTGATCAAGACCTACAATAACCTTCTTCACTACTCCTAATTTTCTGTCAGCCACAAACTTCTGGATCTAACCTGATGCATTCACATCCATGTCACTTATATTAATAAAGAATAATAATGGTCCCAACATTTTCCCTGTGGCACATCACTAGTTACTGGCCTCCATTTTGAAAAGCAACTTTCAGCCACTACCTTCTGCTTCCTACCTCCAAGCCAATTTTGAATCCACCTAACCAGCTCTCCCTGGATTCCATAGGAGCTTACCTTCCAAATCAGCCTGCCATGTGGGAAGGTCTTACTAAAGTCCAAATAAACAACATCCAAGGGTACACTGCTATACCCTTTAAGGTACTTCTTCAAAATAGTCTAAAAGTTTTGTCAAGCACAACTTACCACACACAAAGCCCTGATGACCCCTCTTAATCAGATTCTGTTTATCCAAATGCTGTTAAATCCTGTCCTTTAGAGCACCCTTCAGTAATTTCTCCACTACTGATATCAAGCTGACAAGCCTAGCTTACCGTTGGTACATTTTTAAACAATTCCATCTTGCAGTCTTCAGAAACTTCACAAGTGGGTAACGATGAAGCAACTATCTTGGTAAGGGCCTTTGCAATTTCCTTTCTCACCTCGCAGAAAGTCTGAGGATGCACTCAGTCAGGCCCTGGTATTTATCCATCTTCGTGCACTGGAAGGCTGGAAATACCATCTCCCTGGTAAACACAGAGGAGAAATGTTGGTTGAAAATCCCACCCTTTTCTCGCTGCTCAAGACATAGGCAGCCTTGCTGATCTCTAGGGGGAGTTAAGCTCTCACCAGCCTGCCTTTCACTCTTAATACCGCTATGGAACCTCTTGGATATTTCCTAACTTTACATTCCAGATCCATCTCATACTCTCTGTTTGACAACCTGCTTTTCCTCAGAATTTTTCTTAATCTTTATATACTCATCAAAGTATTTGCTCAGTCCTGACCTCCTAATGGTGAACAGCAAGTTCCTCAGCATACACATCACCAAGGATCTCACGTGGTCTGTACATACTGGATGTGTGGTGGAAAAAGCACAACAGTGCCCCTTTCACCTTAAATGGTTGAAGAACTTTGGCCTGATTCCCCAGATCCTAAGGACTTCCTACAGGAGTACAATTGAGAGAATCCCAACTGGCTGCATCATTGCCTGGTATGGGACCTGTACTTCCCTCAATCACAGGACTCTGCTGAGAGTAATGCGGACAGCCCAGCGCATCTGTAGATGTGAACTTCCCACTATTCAGGATATTTAAAAGGACAGGTGCATAAAAAGGGTCCAAAGGATCACTGGGGACCTGAGTCACCCCAACCACAAATTGTTACAGCTGCTACCTTCTGGGAAATGGTACCGCAGCACAAAATTCAGGACCAACAGGCTCCAGGACAGCTTCTTCCACCAGGCCATCAGACTGATTAATTCACGCTGATGCAATTGTATTTCTATGCTATAGTGACTGCCCTGTTGTACATACTATTTATTACAAATTACTATAAATTGCACATTGCACCTTTAGATGGAGACATAATGTAAAGATTCTTATTCCTCATGTATGTGAAGGATGTAAGAAATAAAATCAATTCAATTCAATTCCCTGAAGTTTCTGCTAATTATTGGTCACACCAATAATAATACTCCCACTCCTTGTTTCGATGTTCTACCTACAAAGCCCCACTGGACAATACCCCAAGAATGTCATCTCTAAGTACTGCCGTTATATCCTCCCTTATCAAGAAATCTACATCCCCTCCTCACTTATCTGTAGCTTTGTCACGCTGGTAACATCTGAATCCTGGAATACCTAGCTGCCAGTCCTGTCCTTCCCTCAGCCATGTTTCTGTTGTGACTATAACATCCTAGCCCTTAGAACCAAACAGAGCTAAACAGAAATGAGGAGTTACTCAGAGTTACAGAATTTGATATTCAATCCAGAGGCTGCAACTTATCCAGATGAAAATCAGGTATTGTTCCCTGAGTTTCATCATACTTTGTCATAATAGTACAGCAAGCCATTGAGACGTCAGAGCAAGAGTGTGCTAGACGATTAGTTCCCACTACTTATTAAATGCCCCCAATGACATACGTCTCAAGCCTCTGACAACCAAATTCAGCTCATAGCCTTTGCCTGTGACTTGGCGAAGTCCAGTGAAAATGTTTCCACTGACAGGAGAAGGGGCAAAGGCAGGTTACTGGTGCCTTAAAACCAGTTGCTTTTGGGCAGATGGGACTTGTCAGCCATAGTTGGCAGCTCATCTAGGAAATGGAAAACTCTGATCTCAAACCTCCACTCATGGGGAAGGCTTCAGTAGTAAGTCCCAGAGCTAGAGTCCCTAAGGCAGTCCTACACTGAGTTTAATTCTAACTGGCAACTCCTGCAATGCTGCTGGTGCCCAAACTGTATCGGCCTTTCTGTCCCTTTAGCTCGATCAGCTGTGTGGAAAGGGGGAGCCTTTGTTATCTAAAGCATCAAAAACTTCTATAAACAACAACAACACACACAAAATGCTGGTGGAACACAACAGGCCAGGCAGCATCTATAGGGAGAAGCACTGTCGACGTTTCAGGCCAAGACCCTTCGTCAGGACTAACCAAAAGGAAAGATAGTAAGAGATTTGAAAGTAGTGGGGGGAGGAGGAAATGCGAAATGATAGGAGAAGACCGGAGGGGGTGGGATGAAGCTAAGAGCTGGAAAGGTGATTAGCGAAAGTGATACAGAGCTAGAGAAGGGAAAGGATCATGGGACGGGAGGCCTCAGGAGAAAGAAGGGGGGGGGGGGAAGCACCAGAGGGAGATGGAGAACAGGCAAACAACTAAATATGTCAGGACTAACTGAAAGCAAACTTCTTCAGTGTAGGCATCACTGGCAGAGTTCTTTCAGTTAGTCCTGACGAAGGGTCTCAGCCCGAAACGTCGACAGTGCTTCTCTTTATAGATGCTGCCTGGCCTGCTGTGTTCCACCAGCATTTTGTGTGTGTTGTTCATCTTCAAGGAGAGGTGACTGAGAAAGGCAGCATCCATCATTGAGGATCCCCATCACCCAGGACATGCTGTCTTCTCATTGTTACTGTCCGGAAGAAAGTACAGAAGCCTGAAGGCACACACTGAGCAATTCAGGAGCAGCTTCTTCCCCTCTGCCATCCAATTCCTAAATGGACATTGAACCCTTGAACAACACCTCATTTTTTTATATTATTTCTGTCTTGCACTATTTTTAATCTAACTATTTAATATCAAATATTCTTATTGTAATTGATTTACTGATTTATTTTTTCTTTCTACATTATCATGTATTGCATTGAGCTGCTGCTGCTAAGTTAACAAATTTCACGACACATGCCGGTGATAATAAACCCGATCATAATCCCGAATAACTTTTCCAACTTTATCTGCATTCAATGACTATCAGGATCAAACTCACGAACCATTTGTTTGGAATATTTTCTTTTCTGTCTGCATCTTGCTATAAAAAATAGGCAATTCATTAACCTTTTATTTTAGAAAGCAATTATTTCTGCACATGGTGGATTTAGCTTCAGTATTTTCTGCTATCTGGTTTATATTGTGCTGTTGAATGACTAAAGGGAATGAAATCAACTGTGCAGTTCTTAATAGCCTTGAACAAAGTGCAGGGATTTTTGATGAATTTGTTATCCTCTGATCAGGTTTAATGTAGATTGGAATAAATACATTGTGGAAGCTTCAACTTGTGCAGAGATTTCAAGACCAATCATTTGTCACCACCACAAAAGACATTTGTGATAACTGTATGATTCAAGATCCTTTCAAGATCTTATGACTCTTTCCAGTTTTCTAATCGCTCAAATCGGTCCATTGATGATACCAGAGCCTCTGCACACCACTCTGTCCTGTCCCACCTGGAAAATTCTGACTCATTAAGCCAGGATGCTGTTTATTGACTTCAGCTTGGCATGTAATGTGATCTTTCCTCAGAAGCTGGTGGGTAAACTGTCCTTGTTGGGCCTCAAAGCTTCTCCCCGACGCTGGATCCTGCAATCCTTGACAGAAAGGCTACAGTCATTCAGTGCTGGCAGAAGCATTTCGAGCTCCATCACGCGGAGCACCAGCACTCCCCAGGATCAGGTGCTCTGCCCCCTGCTGTTCATGCTGCTGATGCATGACTGCACTGCTGGATCCAGTTCGAACCTCATCATCGAGTTTGCTGATGACACAACAGTGCCTGGCCTCATCAACAATGACGAGGAGACAGTGAACAGTGGCTGGTAGAATGGTGCGAGGACAACAACTTGAACAAGACCAAAGAGATGATTGTGGACTTTAAGAAGGTGCAGGCTGACCACTCCTCACTGCTCCTGACTACTCCTTTGTGGAAAAAGTTAGGAGAACCAAGTTTCTGGGAGTATACTTAATGGATGACCTCACCTGGTCGTTCAGAACCTCCACTTTGGTCAAGAAAGCACAACAGCGTCTCCACTTCTTGAGATTGAGGCAAGAGTGGCTTCCCCACCTACCATTCCCCCTCCTCCATTTTAACTAATTTTTACAAGAGCACCATTGAGAGTGCCCTGGAACAGGAAATGCAAGGCATCTGTCCCTACAAAAGATTGAGGAAGGTCTCTCTTTAATTCATCTGAGATATTTATCAGGAGTGCTGCATATACAGGGCCCTCAGCATTGTCAATGATCCCTCCCTTCTGTTCCACAATCGCTTTGACCCCCACCATCAGGCAGGAGCTACCATAGCATTAGAATGAGGACCGATAGGATAGGAAACTGTTTCTTTCCTCTGGCCGTGAGACTACTGAACTCCCTGCCATCATTTAGGTCTCTTCAATTGTAAAGCGCCAGTAGTGTTATACTGTTTACTTCTAAACTTGTGTCATTTATGCACCTTACTGTTTGTTAATTTACTAATGGTAATGTTAATTTATGTGTTTTGTGTGTGTGAGTTATATGTGCTGTCTTGTGCACCTTCGTCTGAAGGTGTGTTGTTTTATTTGGCAGTAGACGTGTGTATGATTGAATGGCGATAAACTGAAGTTGAACTTGAATTTGATTTGAGCTTTAAAGTGAGCAGTTTCTAGTGGGAAAAATGAAGCATGAATGTGAGAGAGGGCAATGAAACTTTTATCGTTCACAGGTAAAACATTTTCATCAATTAAGATGGTCTGTTTATTATAATGATATCCATATTTCATGTATGCTTTATTGAGTGATCATACATATATTTTTATGAAATCATACCTGAAAATGCATAGTTATATTTGGATCTGATGAAATACTGAACAGATCGGTGTGCATTCACATGAAAACTGTTGTACAATACGGACACATTAATAGTGTGATAGAAATATGCATTTAGATATATAAATTGTGACCAAAATCTACATGAATCTTCACATGATTCTCTTGGGTGCTCTTGTTCAAAAATGCATAACAACTCATGTTCTCAGTGTTATTTATTTTTTGGTATTTGCGCTGTTTATCCTCTTGTGCATATTGGTTGTTTGCCAGTCTTTGTGTGTGTAGTTTTCATTGATGATATTGTATTTATTTTTTTTCTACTGTGAATGCCTGCAAGAAATGGAATCTAAAAGTAGTGCTATATGGAGCATATACATACTTTGGTAATAAATTTACTTTGAACTTTGATATATTTTAAAAATGTATTGAGAAGCCTGTGGAGAACATTTTGTTTTATTAGTATTTTTTGTTCTTAAAATAAAGTGTGAAAAATTAGTCTAATGACTTTCCACTCTAATGGTTTCCATGCAGTATGGTTTTGAGATGATTTCCTGCAGGCTGCTCAGATAAGTAAGCCAATGGACTGATAGACAATCCATTCTTGAATTGACTGATTTATGCTACTGTCAAGCAGATTGTTACCCAGTGGTATACATACATCACTGTTAAGTGCTTACAGAATGCATTATATGAACATTTAGAAAGATTTATGTTGCAATTTTTATGAATAATTTGTATTTTTCTGAAACTCTGGAAGTTATGGATTATTTCTGTTATCTTGGCTCATTTAGCTTTGATGGACATCTTGGACAACTTCAGCAGGGGCTCTGTTATTTTTAGCAATCTTACATCATGAAAGTGGAATAACATACTGTGATTTTTGAAGTGTCTGTCTGTTCTCCATATTCTTCTTTAGGGTTGTGTCATGGGTTCCACATGGGAACGGAGATAGAATAGTTTCCATCTTTAATAACTCAGAAAAATGCTCAGGTTTGTGTTTTGGCTAAGTATTGCAGTGAGAAAGCCGGGCTGGATCAGTGCAGGACGTGCTGGATGCTCACTGGCTTCACTGCCTTGGACCTGAACAAGGTCTGACCAAGACTGCATCATGTCCAACTCAAGAGCTACTGCTGTGCACAGGAAGGCTAAATCTCCAGTGCAGCAACAACGTTGGACAGTATCAAGAGATTCAGCATTCTGGGGAAAGCTTACCACAACTATATGAGTATGTTGGTAAATTGTCAGGGTCTTGTGTGTGCCATTATATTCTTGGATGTATTGGCTTGAAACTTAACTCACTTTGCAGAATTAACTGTTACACTTATATTTCTGATGTTTGGAAAGTATTTTTAACCATTTTAGGAACTAATGTTTACATCTGGGTGATTCTGTGGTTACAGATAAGAACATAACAAGAAAGTTCTGGTTCCTACTTGAGCACTCCTCCTAATGACAGCTGACACTGAGAACTTTGAACATTGAACGCAGTGGAAGAAATTTACTTTGAACTTTGATCCCAGCAAAAGAGGCATCACAGATCAAATTCAATGTCATAATATTATTGGCTTGAGGTCTCAGCTACCACCATCAGTGTTGCTCTGTGAGTAAGTTTGCATTCTAAGTCATTTTTATTTAAATGACGAATTTATTCCTCGTATTTCTCCATAAATTCAACTTCACAGTTAATTTGTAAGGAGTATCAGTGCAGCTTTATTGTCCATTCTAAAATTCTTGTAAGGTAACAGTTGGTTGTTCTACTGCCAGAGTAAAAAGTAATACTCAAGCAGGAATAAACAGTGAATATGGAAAGGGTGTGTCACTGAGAACGCACACCAAAGACGTGCTTTAACTGCAGAAGTCTAAAAAAGGAGCTGCCCAGGAAGGATCGGGGTCATGTTTCAACAGGTGCTGTAATTCTTGACATTATTCAGAAGGCTGAATAACAACATGAGACTTAGAACAGCAATGCATTAGCTATTAGTCACCGAAACATTTGCAGTAGCATTGGGATTTAGAATACAATTTAAGTAGTCCTTTAAAGCTATTTCAACTTTCTGTGCTTTTCTGAATTAGCTCATCAGGTAGAAAGACAAAGGAAGGAAGGGTTAGAAATAAAAATGGACTCAAGAATTCCTGTATAAAATCAAAGGTGGGTGGAGTTGAACCATCTTCTTCAGGCCATGCTTATGTGTGGGCTGAATAAGCAAAAGGTGATTGAAGACCCTGCCATGTGGCGAATACAGGACACACCTGGGTGCCAGGAGAGTAAAATGGCTTTGTTGTCCCTTATTTGCCTCACTCTGATGGGGGCTAATAATCACAGCTTTAGGATTTAGTAGAAGGTCAAAGATCCCAGTACTGGCCACTGGGGTAATCCATTGTACACTTCCCTTCAGTCCAAAAATAACTTTTCACCCCTACTCCCTATTTCCTTCCAGTCAAGCTGCTGCAACCCCTTTTCTTCTGTGATTTTCAATCTTAAGGATAGCTATATTCAACATCATAAATAAATTAACCAATTTTCTCAAATTGACTCTTTTACTTCTTTAAAAAAAAATCACAAAATGAACTGCCAGCATTTGGCTTTAACATGCCCATGTGAGTTTTTCTCAATCAATCCACACTTACCCGAATGAATGCCAACACTGACCTTCATTGCTGTTTTCAGAACTTCACCCAGCACAGATGATTAACTGACTGCTCAGTGGCTGCAGGTTTTGATTCCTCAGGGATCTCCCTGAGTCTGTTTGGAAGATTATAACTGAGACCACTGCGATTTCTTCTTTTATTTTCCTCAACAACCTCAAGTACGTTTCACCTGAATTAGGGGATTTATCTGTTTTATATAAAGCCAGCCATTCTAATGCTCCTCTTTTGGTCAATTTTTAGCCTATCCAGAATCTCTATCGCACTTCAACAGCCTCACCTTCCTTGGTGAAAACTGATGTAAAACCCTATGTTTGCAGCAAACCTCATCTCATGTCCCCTCTCTTCTTTTTATTTCCCCTCAGAAATTCCTGTCATCACCTGTGCTAACAATCTCGTGTTCTGTCATGTGTTCTACCTCTGCTCTTTTCTACTTCTCTATCAGTTTGGTCATCCATCGAGCTTCAGCTTTAATTTCCCTACGTTTCCTGGGACTGTACTTCGATTGCAGTTAATGCACACCCAGCTTGACGGCCTCCCTTATCCAATTATAGATTTCCCTGCCAAGCTTTGATTTCAATTCATCCGGCCAGATCCACGGTCATCCCTTTAAAATTGTCCTTTTTCCCATTGACTATTTTTATCTCAAGCGGCCCATATACTTTTCCATAATTATATTAAACCTTATTATATTGTGATCACTGCTTCCTGAAGTGTATGTCATTTTCAAGCTGACTCCCTCAAGCAGGTAATTAAAATATGCCCCAGTGGTGTGAATACCAGCCTGGAATATAAAAACATCAAGATCTTCTCCTTTGTTCTCATGTGCTTTGGCAGAGTAATTAAAACAGGCACTTCTAACTTTAATGCTGTGATGTTGTGTTACTGTTTTTGAGTCTAATAACTTTAAATACATGGTAAAAGAAAACACGTGTAGCTTGGCTTCATTGATTAGGATCCACTAAATTTAGCAGCAAGGGGCCTTGGTTCCAAACTGATCTGTGCTAAATTGGTTCAACCGTCAGAGACTGTGATTAGATGGTGATAATTAGTCACAGTAAGTTTGGGAAACTTCACTTCTGTATTTAATGATCCCCGTTGTAAAATGGACTGGGTGAATTCCTTGTGTGAAGGCATATTTACATCGGATACTGCGGTTCTTCATTCCTGGGAAATCTATAATTTAGATTCAGACATCAAGAACTATTTGGCCAAGCTTTTTGAGTTGTGCTCGCTCCTGTTGAATTAGGTAAAATTTTCAGAAGGAAAAGAGATGCTTTGAAAAGAGACTGCAGATCACTAGTTGAGAAATTCTTTGTGTGATTTATGTGCTTGTATCTATTCATTGGAAATAACTGGAAAAGGAGAAGAGTACAACAGGTGAAGGGTCAAAATGAAGATGACCTTCTGTGGTGCATGTTGAAATGACCCTTTGATTGATCTCGTGCAAGTAACAGACCTTCAGGGACTTCAATCTCCTTTTCTATTCATTCTGTTAATTTCATTATTTTTGCTTTAGAACACCCTAAAACTGTCTGATAGAATATAAAGAAAATACATACAATTCATTTGAAATTTTACCAAAACTTGAAAAAAAGACATTTAGAGATAATCATTGGTCATAACTGAAAACATTACCTTTAGTAATTAATCTATTGTTTCCTATAAATATTAGCATTGATCATCACAAGGAGTCATTGACTCTGTGCTGACGTACAGTTCAATTATGCCAATTGCCTTTTGGTGTTTTGGTCAAGTACTCATTGTTAATATAAGAAGCTTGAACTACATGTTGAAGTCTGGTCCTGTTGGAAATTCATGTCAACATGCATTAAGTAAATTGAATTGGAAGCATTTTACTCTCCTTCACTGAAAATTGCCAAGTCAACTGCATTGTAAATCCCAAGAGCTTGGTGATAATCAGCTAATTCTGTGAACTGATTATTCCAAGGCTTTCCTGTTTTCTATGTGCTAAATACTAATAAGATAAACTCGTATTAATCTATCAGGAGAACAAAAGTAATGTTTAAAAAATAAATGATGTACTGTGTAGTATTTTAATGTATTTCTTCCTACCTGGGAAATTAAATGTCATTACTTTTTCATTTAAAGCAATCCGATACAACTGGAAATGAATTTTTAATTCTGTAGGAAGGTTACAATTGACACTCAAGACAAAGCAGAATACTTACCTTGCTCAACACTGCAGGAGTTGGCAGAAGCCTGGACTACCACATGTGTTATCAGGGTTGGCCAGAATCCAATATCTTGTTTTTTTTTCTCTCTCGCCCAGCCGGGATTTCGTCAATCAGATAGGGGAACTTGTAAATTCTTTTACAATGTTCATGAGGCAAGGTGGGGATGAGAATAGATGGCAGATATGTAAACAAGTATAAACTTAAGATAATTTTGCCTGATGTCACTTTTAACTTGAACATTTAAAGATACAGAACCTTTTTCTAATTTTGCCAGAGATTTTAAGCAATTGTGTGCAGTGAAGGTTGGAGGTTCATGAGCAGTTTGTGATGGTGGTGTCGATGTTGCACAATAGTTGATAGATATTGGGCGACCAGTTTGCATGTTGCAGATCAATGTCTACCTACTGGTGAAGTTGCCAATTCTGCAGAAGGTTTATGTGTGTGTATGTGTCTGTCTGCCCTTACATATATTCAAGTCAAGTCAAGTTCATTGTAACTATATACATGTATATAATCATATAATGTATAAAGAAATGAGACATTGTTTCTCAGGTCCAGGGTGTAAAGCATGGTAGAACACTTAACACACATAACGCTTGATAATTTATGAAGGTAAAGATAAAATCTACAGATGAGTCACACAAATAACAAACTAAGGCGCATTAATTTTAAATGTTGTAAGGTACGGAAAAGATTAACGAGTGACACTTCAAACACAATGCGGCAGAGATTTCAGAAGCCTAATGGCTGGGGGAAGAAATTGTTTCTCCTCCAGACCATTCTTGTTTTTATGCATGGTAGTCTCCTGCCTGATGGTAGAAAGTCAGAGAAGATGCTGGATGGATGGATGGGATTCTTAATAGCACTAAGGGGCCTGTGTATGCAGCGCTCCTGATAAATCTCCCTGAAGGATGGCAGAGAGACCATGGAGATGGTGGAGATGCAACTTGTCAGAATGCTCTCAATAGTGCTCCGGTAAAACACAGTTAAGATGGGGGGGGTGGGGGGGAGCCTTGTCTGCCTCAATCTTCTTAGGAAGTGCAGGTGCTGCTGTGCCTTCTTCAGGGAGGTGATACTAAGGGACCAGGTGAGGACTTCTGTGATGTGAACTCCGAGGAACTTGGTGCATTTAATTCTCTCCATGGAGGAGCCGTGTGTTCGCAGAGGGTGATGGTTCATCTGCAACTTCCTGAGGTCCACACTAATTCCCTTTGTCTTCTCCATGTTCAGGCTTAGTTTGTTCTTCTCACACCAATCCACCAGCCTCTCCCTTGTTCCCTATACTCCATTTCATCATCACTCTTGATAAGGACAACCACTGTTGTGTCATCCGCAAACTTGCTGACACGGTTTGAGCTGGATCCTGCGACACAGTCATGTGTCAACAGTGTGAACAACAGCGGGCTGAGCACACAGCCTTGGGGAGAGCCTGTGCTCAGCGTAGTGGGACGACAGACATTGCTACCCACATGAACTGACTGTGTCCTTACTGTTAATAAGTCCAGTACCCAGCTGTAGAGGGAGGTGTTGAGACCCAGCAAGGACAGTTTCCCCACCAGTTTCTGGGGTATGGTAGTTGAATACCAAACTTAAGTCTATAAACTGCAGTGTGGCATATGAGATTCCATTTTCCAGTGGGACAGGACAGAGGCTGTTGCATCATCAATGGATCGATTTGAGCGATAAGCGACCTGGAAAAGGTCCAGTGTGGTCGGGAGAAAGACCTCAATGTGCTCCATGACCAGCTGCTCAAACCATTGATGTTAATGCCACTGGATATTAATCATTTAGGCAGGTTACTGTCATCTTCTTTGGCACTGGAATGATGGTTGAAGACTGAGGGACAGTGGATTGTTCCAGAGAGATGTTGACTATATCAGTCAGCATCTCTGTCAGCTGGGCTGCGCAGTCTTTCAGAACCCAACCTGGCATTTTATTGGGCTCCCCAGCTTTGCATGAGTTGACTCCGGCCAGTGTCTTCCTCACCTCAGCTTCAGCCGGACCACGGGCTGCTCCCTTGGGGGAGGGGTGTCATCTTTGTTCTGTGCATCAAACTGGGCGTAGAAGACTTTCAGCCTCTCAGGGAGTGAAGCATCCTGGTCACTGACTCACAGGGTAGATGTAGTCCGTAATCCTCTGAATTCCCTACTACATGCGCCTCATGTCACTGCATTCTTTTTTGGAATCTCGGGTCTCCTCAGCTGTAAGAGGGCAGATATTTTTAGAATTATCTTTTACATGCTCAGAAGATCAAGAGCTAGTTACATAGCAAATCACCAACATCT